>NW_022170249.1:31359132-31671203 GCF_008802855.1 Photinus pyralis
TTACTATCTACTTCCGGTGTTTCCGGAAGTGCGGACATTTTGAAAATATTTTACATAGATTCGGCCTTCAGAGTAACTCCTAAGTACAAATTTTCAAAAACCTACCTATTTTACTTTCCCAGAAACTTTTAACTAAAGCTCCCAAAAAAACACCCTGTATAAGGATTGTTTTTGAATTAACCAGGGAAATCCCCAGGTCACGATTTTAGTTCAGTAACTCAAGGCCATGACCTTGGACCAGCAACCAAGCACACGACCTTGGAACAAAATCCATCATTACTCCAAACTGGAGCGGGGTGGTAGGATGTACGCCCCAGATGCAAGCGTTCCGTCATGATTGGGTATGGATATGAAAATTCTTAAAGAAGGAATTTATTTTATCATAGAAGTGGTGTCTCCTTAAATACTGGAGACAACGAGAAAACGAGGCCACTAGTTCCGCGACGGTTGAAGAGTGTATAAATTTGTTTATACTAAATTTTCGTGATGTTTGTTTAGTTGAAGACTCAGTCCGTCATTTAATTTGTGCAGAAGCAAGTTAAGTAAAGTGATGTGAGAAGTTTAACGCTTGTTGTTCGATTACGGAAAATCGACTTAAAAAATCAAGCAGTTGTAATACAGCGATGCCTTTTGTTAAGGTTTGTCATTGAATTCTGTGTTATAAAGCAAAGTGAAGTTCAGGAGCTGGTATCGCAAACCTTGTCGACCAGATTATTGTGATTATTAAGAAAAAAAAACGTTAAGTAACTTTAAGATTTCTTATTTTAATTGTCGACCACTTGAGTGCGGGGAAATATGTCCAAACAAGCTTTGTCAGCTTTTATTTCTTTCATGGATTTCTTTTATGTGATTCGGAATATATTTTTTATATTGCCAATCAATTAATTGTGTGTTTATTCGAATCCCAAGTGCGAATCGCACTGTTTTCATATCAGATTTTTCTTTTCGTGCCCAATAATAATGTTAGGTCTAGTTGTGTAGTTAATTATTTGGAATTTTCGGAAGATGATCGACCCTAGTGAGTCTTCCAAATTATTGATTTAAAGTCAACATTGAGATTTTTTACAATTACTCAAAATTTAATTAAAGGTTTTTTTCTTTGAGTTAGCTGGTGTTTTGTTGATGGTATATTGACCGCATGCCATTGCATATGGCAATATTAATTGCTGAAAAAGAAATTAAAAAATCTCTATCCGTTTCCGAGTAATCTTATCTTGATCAAAAAAAGTTTTAAGCCTAAAGGATTCTTAATAAAACTATCTATTGCATATACCGGGTGAATATTCCAAACCGAACATAGGCAATTAATTTGGGAAACAGATTGTTTCTCTTAGAGGGTTTATAATGACACAAATCAAAAGAAGATTTTTCTCTAAAATAATCTTAAGTGCCATAAACGACTATAGAAGTAGGCATTGTAATTTAGATTATTTAATTACTTGTCCACAATTGACGGTTAAAATAATTTGTACAAATAAATGAATTTCATGCCCTATTGGGAGTTTTTTTTGACAAGATTTTGATACGAATAATAATAGCTTTCCTGTTTTATTTGATTGTACGTTAGAACCTGTGCGGTAAATTCAGCTGTTTCGAATCCCACATTTATTAATAGCGTTTTAATTTGAAAACTTTAATAAATAGGTAATAACAGTACCTAAAGAATATTTGGTCAACTCTACTCATATTTCATGAGGTTATGAATTGAAGAATGACAGCACGAAAACTAAAGGACATTGTCGAGCACTTACTGCAAGCACCCTGCAGGCCAACATTGGTTAGCAAATAATAAAACTCACAGCTCCTGAACGTCGCGTCGGCCCGGTGCGGGTGGGACATGAAACCTTTTACATGTAGGAATTTGGTCACATAAAATTATATATTTGAGTGCGGTTACTGTTTACATCGAGATGAAAGTATCCTATTGTTTAATATTCCCACATTGAAAGTCATTTGTTACTTGCATAACAACCGATATATCACTAATACAGTAAGCCTTACTGATACCATTTAAGAATGTAATCCGTTTTGGTATGCTCCAATTAATTGCTGTTCTCCAGCGAACACTTCCAGCTGGGATTACGGGATGTAATCTCATTTATTTTAAACTGCGTGTTAAAACATTTATGTGTGCATGTAGGGTTTTCAGGTCATTTGAATCTCAATACCTTCTTTAAAATGCGCGTTCAGTAATCAAGTAAACAGTAATAGTGATTCTCGGAGAAGGTAATTAATTAAATTCCGAAGCTACACGCTCACACTTCGATTGGTATAAAACTAAACTGGAAGCTGAAAACTTAAGCGGAACGCTTGGCTTTCATAGTCATGATAAATTATGCTTGGTTGCCGTAACAGTAATCACCAGGAAACTAATTAAATCTAGCTTAAAACGGCACTATATAACAGCAGACACCACAAATTAAAAACGGTATCGACGTTTTAGAGAAATTACACAATAGAAACATGTAAACTGAAGAGTGTACTTTTCCCAGTTTTACATCGTGCTTATTTTAGAAAGCTCTAACAAATATCCAAGAGGAAATTTAATCCTAGTTTCACTGTTAAAAGGTTTTAATGGGAAATGCATTCAGAATATTAAGGAGACCGGTGTGGAAGCTTCTAGATTGCTTAAATAAATTTTTATTTTTATTATTGCACCTTTAAAATTCATTAAGTATGGGAATTGAAAACTGTTTTGGCAAGTACTCGGTGTATTTAGAAAGGTAAAAAATTGCGTAACATTTTGTTTAAAATGGTCGAGCTTATTAGTTTTAAATGTCACTCTGTCCCTTCTATTTTTCAAAATTCCAAAGCAACCAAAAACTGTTACACTCGATCCGCAAAACTTCATTACCTAATTGATTAAAGCGAAAAGAGTTCACCAATTACTTATTCTTAGCTTTTTCTTAGTCTTAGACCACGTCGCAAGCCTACACGCTTTATTACTTTACTTAATTATTTGATTTAATTCAAGTTGGCCCGATTCTTATACTTTTTTACGTGATTGAATTGCAAAAATAATTGATCTTTTTTCAATTTCCTATATTGCAGAATAGAGAAAGAAACTTTTTGTAGTGTCTGTAGTCACGTAGAAATTGCATTGTGAATCTCAGTTAATGAAAAACTGTTCATGTCATATACGCCAAAACTGATAATTTATTAGTCGCTGATTATGGCATTAGATCGACGGTTAGACCATTTTTTATTGCCTACCAATTTTGATATCTTGTCTGTGTGCTATTTATTGTTCATGATATACAGGGTATTTCACGTAAACCTTTACCTAAAAGTGTTCAGGCTCGCATACATACCAACATAGTTTTTCATGATCTATCGAAACAAAATATTATCATGGTGGTTTCACTTCCGGTTTTACCGGATGTGGATCGCAATTTTTTTATTTTAAATAGTATGTATTGCATTTTCGAAATCTACTTGAAAATCTACACCGTTTGATACCATATTTCAAGTTATTCAAGATTTTTTCTACTCCAACTAACTTAAAAATCTCTTGTATCTAACTTGCAAATAGCTCACAACGTAGAAGTTTATTTACGTTTTTTAGAACGGGCGGGCCTTATGATGAAGGGGCCTGTAAAGTCGGATTGTCATAATACAGGCGCGGTGGTGAGGAAGCGAAGGCGGCGGCTTGTTCCATCGACCATAATGCGCCCTTCTTTAATAGGCTGGCGAGAAACCTGTCGACTTTCGCGGATTCCGGGACAAACCTTCGATACCATGAGCAGGACTGGACAAGATGTGTTTTAAGTTCCTCGATGCCGACAGACCCCCGATTCCAGCTGTTTTGGCGAGCCTGTACTAAGTACGTTGGGCGCGATAAGGTGTCCTAAGTTTTTGATTTGTTGTCAAGCGAAGTGGCGGACGCGTTCCTTAACCCGAATGGCATCATTTTGAAGCGGTAGAGGCCGAAAGAGGAGACGAATACGGTCTTGTCGCACTCTTTTTCGCTGGTGTGCCGGTTTCTTTGGGCTCAACATGCATTGTGAGTAGAGCGTCGCACATACTCGCTCACTTCTTATATGTCGAGATATTTAAAAACGGAAGAATAGCAGAAATTTAAACAACAATATGTAGCGGAAATCTAAAATTGTTGTAGTTATTAAGACCCAGGATAACCACCTAATAAATTTATTCGCCGTATTACTATATCTTTTTTTCCCTGTGAATTTTCTCCTCTGTTGATACAATCGTATGTCTCAGTCCCTTCTTGTTAGTCCTTATTCCATACATTTTCATCTTTATGCCCTCTTTACTTCCCATCCATATGCTTCTTTCGTATATTTTTTGTTTACTATTACCATATGTTCCTTTTGTGGTTGTTGTTGTTGACAACATTCCTTCACCAGTTCGCTTTCTATCCTTATCGACGACATTTTTGCTTCATTTCCTTCTATGTACTTTGGTATTCTTCCCAATATTGTCTCTCTTTATATTCCTTCCATCTCCGTCTCTCGTTTCCATACACTACCCCCCTGACAATTGCATCAATCGGGTATTCTTATTCTAAACTCATTCTTGCATTTATTTTCCCCTATTCCCCATACTGATGGTTTGATCGTCTCTTCTTTTTTCCTTAATTTCCGTATTGGTACTTTTGTTCCACTATTTATTTCCATATGGTGCCCCAGATTCTCTCACACTCTTTCCGCCGTCCACTTTCATTCTACCTCCCTCTTCTCTTCCAAAATATCGACTTCGACTTTTCAACATTTATCCCCATTCCCTTTTCCCTAGTATCTTTCCTCTCTTCCCATCATTTCTTTTATCCTTTTTCGTCTGTTACTGTATCCAACAAATATGCGTCTTCTCTAAATTCACACATATGTTTACACTTTCGGCAAACAACTGCTTATCTACCGATAACCTTTTACGAAGCGATAACGAACTTCTTATCACAAAACCGGAGATAAACTTTTCAAATATTACAACGCAATTATTGTCAGATGTTCGAAATATTTTTCAACGTAATTTCACTGATCAATAATGCAATAAAAATACAAGGTGATTATTTAAAGAAAATTAAACACACATAGCCTTCTAATTCAAAAACTACGATCGTTCAGTACAAATTAACCAGGATATTCAATCTTAAAAAAATTGAAATTCAACTGATACAGGGTGAACAATCATTACTATAGACGCTGATACGAATAAAAACGTCCGCATGACGTAGTTTACACAACAAGATCTCCCCTGTTCCTTCACATCTCTTGTGCTTTTCTTGTTACACACAGATAAAGTGCTTCTTGCAATCATCTATTTCTATTAAACTTCATGTTCTTATATCTTCCCCTACCTCTTTTACTTCCACTTTTGTGCTGTTTTTGTCTTCTCAAATCTTTGCCATCACCTTTCTCTGTCTTCTCAGATTATTCTTCCCGTCCGTCCAATATTTTTCAATAATTCTTCACACTTGCTTGCTGCTTTTACCTTGTTGTAATTTATTATCGTCTGCTCTCTGCTCTAACGTATGTGTAATAATGTCTGCATTACCCGCCCCTTTTCGTTCATTATCCATCATACTGTTTCTGTCAGTTCTAAAGCAATTCTCCATCTCTGTTACATCATTCCATATGTATTTTAAGTTGCAATTCATGATAAATTGATAACCGTGCTAACAGTTCAGAATTTAATACTGGTTTTGTTTATTGCACCATTTCAAATAAATCCCTCTTGTTGCGGTCATCGGAATCAAATAAAGTGAAAAAACTCATGTTATAAATTCCAACAGCCTTATACGTCATATATTTACCATTTCATATAAATTTAAAGCCTAAATAAAACATCAGAATGTATTTCAAACATCATGTTTACATCAAATCCCAAAGGCGTATATGAAGTTCCTCTTGTTTGTACAACATATGTATTACTCGCGGAAAGTCAAAACTGTAATAGACGTAATATTAATGAAACGAATTAAATTCATGATTATATATTGGAGTTATAATGAGCAGGGGTTTAAAGAAAATGTTTTTAACACGTTATTTTTTTTATATTTGTCTGTTGCGGCTATCGATTTCCACCTAACTGGTCATCTTCAGTTATAATGTTGTAGAATATGTAATTTTATGGCACTAAAACGGCCGATCCTTAAGAACTTATTTTAAATTTACCACGTAATGAATCGGCGGCGAGCTGTGACTTCTTTTGCAACTAACAAAATACCGCAGCCGTTAATTAATTGTATATCTGTATAGTTGTTTTTAATTTAGTTCTTAAAACAATTTATCAAGTTCTAAAAGTAAGAACGATTCGCATTACTGCACAGTGCGCTGTTGCAAAAGCTTCACCGTCTTTTCATCCTGGAATTTCTCTTCGGTTGTAATTTACATCATTTAATGAGTAATACCAGTTGTTATACTACAATAGTAGATTATTTTCTTTTCATTGTCTACACTTCCTATTATCATTGTATATATTTCCTATATAAGGTAATATATACAATGCTATTATCGATGCCGGTACCTATATGCATACCCAAGGTTCGAGGGATGATTCTTCGTGAATAGATTTGCCGAAATAGATCTTTGGGTGTGTACATAACTTTTTGTACTCATTGAATGGAAAGATAATGTTTCCAAGCATCCTCGATGCACGGGAAAACGACTTTCCCGCATCGCGGTGTTTTTTAGTTTCCGCTGGAGAGCAGGGGTTATGCGCGTTCTTCGGTTGGTAGTACTTATTGAAGTCAACGAACGTCATGTCATGGTTAACTGTCATCTGCTGTAAAATCAATTAAACCGTTGGTTGAGGGTATTTAGTGCGATTAATCGGAAACAGACGTACACTAAGTTTTACGTAAATATATAAACAAGAACTCATTACGCAATCAAATTATTTTTCAGAATTGGAACTCAAGAAAAAGTCAAATTTATTGTTAAAACGTCTTAAAATGTGACCAGTGATATTCTGCAACTATTCGCATATGCAGTTTAAGAAAGCACATATTAACACACACAAAGCTTCCAAGGATTTTAAATGTAACGAGTGTATTTACGCAACTCAAGATATTCAGTGAAAACGATGCAATGCCGTGACCAGTAGTAGCACTCATTGCAAAGGCAAAATATGTATTAACCAAAGATGTGGAAGTTTTAAATGTGACCAGTGCATTATTAAAAGTGGGTAGTTACAAAATTATGTTACCAACCAAACATATGATTGTGTTACCAACTCATGATTAAAAAAAAGCTAATTTACAAAACTTTATTAATTTTGACCTTTTTTTTACGCAATTCGTTACAAAAAATATTGTACCTAACTCTTTCGGAAAGAATTTTCCCGCATTCGCACTAAATGCAGCCCTCCCTACGGTCGTGCTGCAAACAAAGTGCTCATGCGGGAAAATTAACTTACCGAACTTGTTAGGTAAATAACTATTCCCGATGAGTAGTGCATTTCACGTATTTGTATATTTTGGTTTGTCCGTGTCGCCGCATGTGTGGCCGTTTCCGTTTGGGCCATCAAATTTGATCGAGTGTTAATTAAAAGTAATGATGGTTTACTATTCATAGGAGTGAATGTAGGGACAATTATTGGATTTTAAACTATGATCGAAAGTGATTAAATGAAAATGATTCTTTGAATTAATCTTTTAAAATTGCTCATCGATATTTAACATCCAATTGGCATACCTACAATAAATTAGCGTACAAAGGTGAAATTCATTAAGTATTTACGCAGGGACCACGTAAATAAAGTTTTGCCGGAAGGCATGAGGTGCAATCTAAGCTACCTAACTTTAATTTAAATCACTGAAAAATTAATGACGTCACAATTTTTTTTCCCAATACGTCACTTTTGTATAAAAGATACCTAAGTATCCGTAGGAATTATAAATCGGCAAAAATCATGCCACCACTAATAAATAAATAAACAGAACCTTCGGGAACCTAATTAGTGATGCACCCTTCAAAGTAGTAGCCTAATGCGAATTCGAGCAACCTCAATTAATGAAACTGGTTGAACAATTAAGGTGTATTCGATGTAAACGCTCGACAGTTCGACTTACCTACAAAGCCGCAAGCAAGACGTCTTTCATTTCTTAACCAACCTCTTCTTCCCTCCGCCCCATCTTCCGCCACCTTTCCATTTAACTGAAATAAATTGTTAGTTGTCGTCTGTTTGAATCAATATGCCATATTGGTGTAGGTTATATTGGAAAAGTAACTGCTTTTATTAGCTGCCAAAGGAACACTTCCACGAAAAAAATTTCACTTAGGTATTTAATGTACCTACCGTAGTGGTTTCCCTTTCTGTTAGCTTTCATAATTTCAACACGATAAATTGAATGTGCACAGAAAACTAATATACGAAAAGCGCAAGAAGTTCGAAAGCAAGCCTATACGCTTACTAGTAACAAATCCTAAAAACTACTTAAAGGAGATTGTAGTAACCCTTAGGTAATATATACACTTTATTTTTACTTAGATAATTTCGTTAAACGGTAGTTGGCCGAACCCTAGTAATAGTGACCTACGCACTTCAGCGCATCTTTTCGTTTCCGACATTAATTCCATATATCCAAACGTGTTCATTGTGCAGAAATGAACGTTTAAAAGTATCCCTTTACAGAGAATTTTATATTCAAAGTGCGTATTCCGTCAGGTAACCATCTATAATGGTATATCCCGGGGCATATGCAATGTGAAAAGTGAATATTATGGAACGCTTCCTCGAGTTCCTCTATTCCTATTATACAAATGTAGATGATGGAGGTTCCTATTGCCTGACTATTGAAAGTTTAATGCACGAACTGAATGTATGTTCGGGCAACATGTTTAGCGTTTTTATAATGGGATGGGTAGAGCTAAATTGTAGATCCGTGTTAGGAATATGCATTATATAAAATGTTGGTTAATACTTACCAGATTGTGACGGGCACTCGATGTCAAGTTTTTGAAAGTCTAAGAACGCATTATGTTCTTTTTGTTAATTTGTGTACCTATAAGTGTTAATATTGCTGTGTGCAATGATATGTGGTTACTATAACACTCAACAGGCACCTACCTAGATAGCTCAAATTAGACAACGTAGTTTTCGTAGTTTTGTTTCTTTTTAAATTCTCTTTCAGAGCACCACTGGGTTCCGACACAATAAGTAAATCCTGACTTAAAACTCATATACACTTGAAAGAGTCGGTGGCCTCAGTCAAATTCAGTAACAGGGCGTTTTGAATAGGACGCACTCCGCTTGCAAACGCTCTAGCGAAAAACAATCTAAGAGAACTCAAAAAGTATTCACAGTTTTGTTAATAATAAGCCAATAAACTGGGCAGGAGAAAAATACGTGATGATGATCGGCGAAACACACACTTTAACACGAATCTGGCAGCTCAGGAACATAACTAATTCACTTTTAAAACAGCACAACTGACTCAATCACAAAAATAACTAACTTTGTGGCTGCTCGTATGGTAACACTTTTCTTGTATTACATCAATTATTTCTTCTTGATAGCAAAAACTTTTTAAACTCGAAATGTGTAGAACTTCTTGAACAATATTTAACTAACACGAGGACGATTACGTTTTTCTTATTTTTAGAATTGCATAGCCGACTGGAGTACCGGTGCCAAAATTAGCGTCCCAGACAATTACCAATAAACTGCAAGACATAACTAACATAATTGCAGATCAGTTCTATAAAGTCAGTAGCTCGTCAAACTATTCCAACACCTTTCTAGATACCAAACCTGAAAAAGAAGCAGTATTAATTGACTTTAACACAGATGATATACAGAACTGTAACGTACCTTTTACTGTAGAAGAATTGGAGGCAGCAATCCGTAACACCAAGTCATGTTCACCGGGAGAAGACGCTATCCATAACCAGATGCTTCGCTTCGCCACTGTAGTTCTGAAATGAAAAATACCATCTTAAGATTCTTCAACAACTGCTGGAATGATTCTACCTACCCCTCAGAATGGAAGCAAGCCATCGTAATTCTTATACCGAAACCAGGAAAAGATCCGTTGCAGGCACAAAGTTATCGCCCAATTAGTTTGACATCTTGCTTGGGAAAACTGCTAGAAAAAATGGTTAATGTGCGGCTACAAACATTTCTCGAAAGCAATAACGTATACGTGCCTTACCAAACTGGTTTTCGGAAAGGACGGTCAACGGTAGACCATCTGGTCAAACTGACAGACAGAATTCTGAGGGCATTTGACAGTGGTGAACATCTGGTTGCGGTCTTCTTCGATATAAAAGGTGCTTATGACATGACTTGGAGATATGGAATATTGCAAAATATGTATAAATACAATCTTCGAGGGAATTTACCTAAATTTATAAAATCCTTTTTAGAGGATAGGAAGTTCTGTGTAAGAATCGGCGATATCAACTCCAAAGAGTATGTTTTAGAAAATGGTGTGCCGCAGGGGTCAACACTCAGTTGTTCCCTGTTCGGCATCGCCATAAATGAAATAGCCAAAGGTGTTGAGGAGTCAATTGATAAATGCTTATACGTAGACGATTTAATGGTTTGTTGTTCTGGTAAGACGGTTGGCATAATAACTCGAAACCTACAAACGGCAATTAACATCATTTGTCATAACGCCAATGCTGTCGGGTACGTGCTGTCGGAGGAGAAGACAAAGGTTGTTCACTTTTGTCGACTCCGTAAGCCCCACTATGACCCCGTTTTGTTTATGAACAATCGTATAATCAGTGTTGTCCAAGAAGTCAAGTTCCTCGGACTTACCTTTGATAGGGGATTACGATGGTCAAAGCATTTGGAGAATGTTGCGGCTACATGTAGAAAATCGCTGAACATTATGAGAGTTCTAGCTCATCATAGGTGGGGAGCTCACCCTAAGACCCTCCTAGATATTTATAAGGCCCTCATCCTGTCAAGGATGGATTATCGATGTGCAGCGTACTCTACATGTGGCAGTAATACTTTGCTTGAGAAACTTGACAAGATTCAGAACCTGGCCATTCGCTACTCTTTGGGAGCATATCCAACAAGTCCGGTAAGATCGCTCCACGTCGAGGCAAATATTCCCCCTCTAGCTCTACGCCGGAAACAGAGTGTTGCAAACTATTATATAAAAGTAAGGATAGATGATAAACATCCAAATTTTATATCACTTACTGATGCAACTACAATTGCTCGGCTAAATAGATGTAGATCGTTAGGTGTTAGAGCTAGAGAGGTATTAAACTATCTCCAACTGGATAACGTTGACTTTACGAATATGTCATCTATTGCACGACGTGAACTTGTGAAGACGAAAATTTATGAGCGGTGGAGTGAACAGTGGTCGGAGACTGATACGGCTTTGAAGAAGATCAAACAGAGTCTGGATCCGCTATTTTATATCGACGTTGGGCGTTTGAACTTGATCAGGCTGTACAGACTCCGGCTGGGGCATACTGCCCTCACTCATGGATATTTGTTGGCGGGCGAAGAACGGCCACTATGCGAACAATGTGGTGTTATTTTAACACCACATCATATTATTTCTGTCTGTCCGCAGTACACAGATGTACGTGTGCTCTTTAATATCGACCCTGCATGGGAAAATAACTTTAAAAACAAAGAGCAATGTAAAAATACTCTTGCCTTCATCCAAAGAATTGGTATAGCAAATGATCTATGATATTTTTAAATTGTTGGTTTTGTATGTTAATAAATGTAACTAGATCCGTTTCTGTCCCATTGTACTTATATAGTCATCTTTTTCTGTGTAAAAGTATGTATAAAGGCGAATGGCCCTAGAAGCCGAAGCCTCAGGTGGGGCGTTTAGTGGGTGAGAGTCCCACACTACTCCGGACTTTTCCATCCGGAGTGTGCATAATGCATTTCCCCACCTGACAAAAAAAAAAAAAAAAAAATTACGCTCTCACAAAATAACCTGAATAACCCTGTGTACACATTTTGCCTATTTCTGTAAAAACCACTTCCTCTAATAAAATCAACGTCATTCCCGAGTACACTTGAAATTCCTCTACATCGAGAGAACTAATAAAACACCTGCATCGCTTATCTCGCACGAGTCATTGTCGAAAAGCCAATTAATTTTCGTCCGATAACAACTTATCAACCCCTGGCCAGATAAAACTTTTAACTTGCGTAAAAATTTCAATGAAAGAGGTTCCCTACGTTACCCGTTTTAAATTTATCATACAAACTAAATACAACAAATACAATTGAACATTTACCGATTAAATTTACAATGAGAAACTAACATTAAAATGGTAAATCAACAATTTTTTCCAATTCTATTTGAGGTAAAAAAAATAACTCCAATTTGGTTACATACGGGATGTCCTAACTACTATTCCTATATTCAAACCGAAATTACGTCTTTTTACACTACAGGGTGGCTCGCTCTCATCTTCGGCATTGTTTTAACATGGAGAAACCACAACCCCATGTAGTTTACACAATATTCTAAGGAAACAATGTGGGCGTTATTTTATTGTAGAGCGTGTCTTAAAATTAACTACATTGGCGATCACTAGATGTTACTATCTAACAATAACAAAGCATTAAGCGGAATAGTATTTCCACTTTCTGTTCTTATCAATAATCATTTTTGCATAAAAGGAAGATCCCTTTGCTTCACAGGACACTTCTTTCTCCTGATTTCCAGACCTGTTCAAAACCTGAAAACTTGTAGTTTGCGCTTTATTTGTAAATACCTACCGGATGAAGGAGAGCAAATGGTTGTTTCGCGACGGTGGAAAAAGCATGTAAATTTGTTTACACTAAGTTATGGACCTGTGTAAACGAAGCTAAGTCGTCCAGTGCAGTTCTAAAAGTTTGTGGAAAGTTTTTTAAACGGTTTGTCCGTATTCACAAAAAGAAAGGATGACAAAACAGTTTCTGTTTAGTGAAAGTTCCAAGTATCTACTGTCAGAGTAGCCGCCGAAAATCTTTTTTATTTTGTTTATCAAGCTAGTTCGAGTTATTGTGTCTAGTTTATTTAAGATAAACCGATTTTAAGATTTTCTTATTTTAATGTGTCGACTGTCTGCGTGCGGGGTAGGGTAATTTGCTTAAATAAACTTTGTAAGCTTCTCTTTACTTCAGGAATTTTGTATTTTTTTCATTTAATATATTTCGGAATAAATTTTTGCCATTGTCAATCAATTAATTGTTTGTTTATTTGAACCCATTGTGCGACCCGGATGGAGCGCTCATGTCAGGTTTTTCTTTTCGTATCCAAGATTTATTTCAGGTGTTAAATTGGAATTTTGATCATTGCCACTCTTTCTCCTAAATTATTAATTTCAGCCAATATTGGGATATTTCTTTGTAGCAAATGCGTGATGTGTATGAGGAGAAATTACAGAATTCTTTTTCTTTTATTTTGAGCCAGTTGGACAGGTGTTTTGTGGGTTATGTCGTTGGTCGCATTCCATTGCTCACAGCATTATTTATTTGGCGCCCAACTTAGAGCGACAGCAATGTATGGGAAACGTTTTTATTAGTATGTAAATCAATTTCAGACAAGTTGCCTGCAAATTTCACACACCTGTTACGTGTTGCTGTATTCTGTGTACACAAAATTTGTCTGAAATTGATCTTCATCTCTATGACGCAGAGGCGTATAGTGAGACACATAGCCTCTGCATTTAACTATTAACGTCGATGACATTATTGGCCGATACGAAAAGTAACGACATTATTGGTCAACTAAAGTTAAAGTAGCATCTATTTGGTACTTTAGTCAGGTCACTATCCTCATCGTTGGTTGAAGTACAATGCAGACACATAAAATATCCATAAATTTCTTCAAGGTAGGTTTTGCAAAATTAATAACTCATCATTTCAACTTGCAGTGAAGTCCTCCGAAATAAAATGTATATTCAAGAAAAATTACTAAACTTTTGTTAGAATTTACTTTGCTCTCTTAGATTGGAAAAGTTTCCTCTAAGAAGTACCTATGACATATTAGGCTTATTTATCTTTATCTTACACTTTCGCAAATGATGGCTGACATTCGCTATTTCAAATAAGAAATTGTTATGTATATAAATGAGAATATTAAATAGACTACTTTATTTGAGCGTTATCCCAAGGTAATAAAGTCGATTAATTTTCACTGCGGAAGTTTCACATTATACCTTATTATACGACTTTCTTGGGAATGATAATGCATAAAGCCTTTCGCGAAATAGTTACGCTGATTAAAAAATAAATGGTATATCACTAAAGTTTTAAATTAAAAGGTTTACACTCTTAATGCCAAATTCGCGTCTATATGACAGGAAAGTGTTGGCGGTCATCTAAAGTAAAGCATTCTTTTAAATATTACCTAATTAGGAAAGCGCAACTGTTTAAACAACATTTCATATCCAAATTGTTAGTAACTAGAAAACAAGTTTAGATAAATTTCGTAATTTATTTGCGTATAGTTCATGAAACAATGTAAAAGTTTGCATTTGCGAAACTGCAGACGCAGATGTGTCAGTAGTAATACTTTAAACTAAGTACTTACAATTATAACAGTGACCGTAAATAATTAGTTTTATTCTCATCAACTGCTATGTTTGGATAATTAACTTTTTTAGCAAACACAAATTGGTATGAAATGGGACTTTGCTATAAGTTAAGCTTGCATTTTCGCATAGCGTGAGGCTGGGTTCTGGTGGCAATCACCCCAGAAAAACTTTCCCCAATGTTATTTATTGACATTTTTATTAAATAACATATACCTAGCAAAACCAGAAAAGTAAACATTTCTGCAGTCTGCCCCAAACTATGGTACAGCAAATGGTTTGTATGTTACAACAAATGTTAATGATGAATAACGAAAGCCAAATCAACAAACTAAAAAAATGAAGGGTTTTATTAAAAATTAACACAGAATTGGTTTATGTCTTCGGAATTTGTTATTTTAGTGTCCGTTTTCCATTTTAGAATTGTTTTTAATTGCATAATTTCTTGTTTTGTATTTGGCGTTCATAACAAAGGATACAGGTGCATCTCTTCTTTTGCGCGTAATTTTGTTATGGAAGACAGGACACCTCAAGCGCTTCTTATTGGCGTTACATTTGAATTGGCCGAAGTAGGAGTATATTGGTTTTGTGGAAGTGGTGTTGCAAGTTACGTTGATTTTGGAAAACCGTATTAGAAAAGGTTCAATTGGCATTAACATTTGGTTATCGGGTGCAAGGAAACCTAAAACGGTTCACCCTAATGTAGCGCTTGCGATCTGAGGGTTTCATATAATATTTTTCAATAACTCTCAAATTAGAGTTTATGTGCAGACAGTAGACTACCTTTTATTGTACGCACGGGTGAATATATTTAATCTGGCTATGATCAGTTGAAAAACAACATTCATTAATTTGTTTTACATAATTACGAAAATTGATGTATTGATTTGCATAACATAAATTATCCATTAACTGGTGTAACAAAAAAGTAATAACAGAATGCGAGTTAGGTTGCCCGCAAATAGAAATGAACAAAAATAAACCAGGAACGGATGCATAGTCCCGGATAATACGCCCTTTTCACTGGAACGAGGAAATAACTAAAATTTCAAAATCAAATTCGTGTTATACCCCCATCACTTTCTGTGCGTTACACGCTTGCTTAATATTCTTTCGGAATATTCTAATTTATATTTCTAAAGCATAGCCTTAATTGGGAACTGCAAAAGAGCTTTATAATGAATTTGTTTTACATATTTTAAAAGCTTTTACTGATGTAAATAAGAGACCTTTCGCTAATGTTCCAATTAAAAGTTTTCTAGCTATAAGTAAATAGTTATTTAGCATAAATTCGGCGTTGTAGTAATGAACGAGCCTGCTTCCATCGCCACTTCAGATACCTACATTCGGAAAATTGTTCATTTTCCCTAATGCAGGCCTTAATCTTCTCACGATTGTGTCGTTAGCAGGAAGTGTAAACAAAGCGGTGCGCGTTGTCCTACTGAATCGTTAAGGTAAAATTTACATCGAAAATCACCAACTTAGGCCCAAACCAAATACTGAAGGATTTAAGTGACGGTCCAATTACCAAAGGGTCTCGCACAGTTTCATTTGGGAAGTGGAAACGCTAATTCAAATAAGCAGAAGATGGGTCTAAATCGGTGACCTAACGTTTGATTCTGAATAATGAAATCGACAGTTTTGAAATGTTGAAAGAAGAGGCGCGGGGCGTTTATCCGCGGCCAAAATTTAACTTTATGCATCGAACGTGCGTGCTTTGTTCTCAAGTCGTTAATGGTCGACTTATATAAGATATCGCGTAGTAAAATCACGAATGCGGGGTAACTCACGAGCACGTATAGGGTTTTGCGTATACTCTTTAACGCGCTTTTCTTTTATGCAAATATATCGTATCATTCAATATAACAAAATGAATATTTAGATTGTGCTACATAAATTTGAAATTCATTAAAAGCGATAGAAATTCAAACAAAAATTTGAATGCACTACAGCATCCGGTTGATTTAATATCTCTGCATTCAGGCGCACTCGGCGTCTTAAATCTAGCAGAATTTCAATACCTTGTCAGCGTGTAACTGAAACTATTTTAATCAACTTTGAAGTTATGTCGGTAACAGAACCTTAGTAATTGTCATTTATAACTATTTAAGTTTTGCACTAAAATACCTATATCACGCGATATTACTTACTTTCTCACATGAGTCTTGGTGGTAGGTAATTAAAGTTGTGGATGGATGTATAACTTTAACTATAGCTTTATGACACATGAATGCTGTGCATGTGTTACAGAGAACTTCTATTTAGTTTCATTGCAATTTCGATGACAAATGCTGCAAAGATACCTCTACAATTCTATCGCACTATGTAACAGCTTCTAATTACTTCCGACATCTTTTGTGGAACTTACAAAGCTCGTATTAATTCGGATCAACATCTTTCCATCCAAAGCAAAAGTGATCTATTCTCAATCCCAATGGCACCACTACTCTTAACACACTTAAGAGCGCATTCAGTCAGCTACACAAACGAAGAGTACATTCAGTGAAACGTTACACACCACCCATTCTCCGGTAAAAAAATTTGAATTGAATTTTTTTTAAATTACAGAACTACTTCTTCCTCATCCTCGTTGTCAGCGAGCTCAGAATCATATGAACACAAGTCGGCTTTAAGATCTTTGGCTTGCCAAGCGCCCAAAGTATTCTGTCATAGTCATTATCTCGCAACTCATAAATTAAATTAGAAATTACCATAGTAACGATACAGGGAATGTATTTTGGAGCTAGTTTAGAAGAATAGTAGACAGCGGCGTTAGATAAGGTATAATTCCCCTTTCAGACACGATGACTAACGGCTTTTTATCTGTATTCTTTCATCACTTTCATTGATAATCATGTCCATCAATCGTTCCATGGTAGCAGGGGCATTAGTGAGCCCAAAGGGCATGGTAACAAACTCTAATAAACCTTTCCCAGGGACGACAAAGGCAGATTTAGCACGGAAAGACTCAAACAAAGGTATGTTTCAAAAGGATTCCCTAAATCGATAGTGGAAAGGACTGAAATAAAACAATGGAATGATGCCTTATTATGGGAAATAAAACGTTAAACAACTTTCATATAGAAAAATTTTGTATACAGTCGATATTTACCGAGATATATCACACATAATGGGCACGCTGTATATAAACTACACTCCTCTGCGGGAAATTGCTTTCGAGATCTAATTTGGTTCCGTTTAAATCAAAATCAAGATACGAGGGAAGAAATTCTTTCTTAAGTTAAGTGACTACTTCATGCCATAAATGAACATTATTATTAATTGAACGAAACTACGACAATGCATCTCCAGTGAAAAGATCTACAGCGGAACGAAACATCTCAGGGAACGGAACATTACGAGCTTCTCGTAACTCCTGAACTCTTTCTAAAAAAATTAGCTTCAGGGGGACCAAACCGTCAAAGTAAATATCCCACTTGCTAATACAGAAAAATGCTGCTTAAGGCGTCTCACGGCCGTCACGAAATCGACAGCTTTGGCCCATGATTCCTCAGTATATGCCATCCACGACATCTTTAATACATGTACACCTTGTAACGAACATATAGAGGCTTATATAAGCGTCAATCCCCACCACATCTTCAAAGTCATATTTAGAATATAGTGTGATTTAGAATCGGCCGTACACTACCATCGACAAGAACCCTCAGGCGCAAACCAAATTACTTTAGCTCGGACGCAAACCTCCGATACTTTATCTCGAGCGCAAACCTCGACCCCCTTTGACCTTGACGTTAACACTGGCGCAAACCTCGCCAGCAGAGTTACAAACCTAGTTACTTTTCTAGTGACTTTTTCGCGTCTAGTGAATTTTTATAGTGACTTTTTTGATTTAGAATCGGCTCCTATATCACTAGCAGAGTTTCAAACCTCTCTAGTGACTTAGCAGAGTTTCAAACCTCTCGTGACCTTCTAGTGACTTTGAGCAGAGTTTCAAAACTAGTTACTTTTCTAGTGACTTTTTTTACATCTAGTGACTTTTCTAGTGACTTTTTGAGTTAGAATCGGCCTTACATCACTACTCACAGGAATACAAGGAGAAGTAAACGGTAAGGAAGGTGTGTCATCTCTAGTAGGGACGATGTGTGCATAGGAGTACCACCTTTATGAATGCGGTCAATAAAGTCGGCCTCTAATAATACGGCATCGTTAATCAATTTAGTCTTTATCTCAATATCTTCATCGTTAGCTGGCTGCAATCTATCAATATGGTGGGGAACATGATTCAAACGACTTTATAATCGCTTTCGAATTGTACCTAAAGTACCGCCAATATTAGCAAAACACTCTCTAGTTTCCTTAATATCCCAATTAATTTGCTCAACATTTTCGGTAAAGATCTGTAATAGTAGAGCAACACGATTATGTGATTCTCGATTCAGAAGTTTTACGTTATTTATTAACATCACCTTTAGGAATAAGACCTCTAATTCTAATGTCATAATCTAATTCAGAACCTTCTAATGATTTGGCTCCATTATAACAAACTATCTCAAAAATTTCGATGCCCAGACAAGAGCAGGAACTTGGAGGCTCCTCGTTTTTAGCGTCAAATTTATGCAGGAAGAGGAAATAGGTGACGGTTAGTCAAGGAAAACGGGCGTTCCAGTTAAACAACAACCGAGCTCATATCATTTTGGGCACCAGGCGTACACAGGTCACGCCAGAATGTGAATTAAAATATAAACAATATTTAATTGCATAACAATGAATCAATTACAGACATAAAGTTAAACAAATTAACTAACGGTTCTTCTTGTACAAAGAAAGGTACATCTCAAATCTACAATGCCAAAAGCAGACTCAATTCCAATTAATTCAAACTTACGTACCCCATTAATGGATTTCGGATTGCGATATAGGTAAAGGAAAGATGGGTAATTAAACATATGGTATAACCTCAAGGGGATACAGCTCTACCACATTCATGTAAAGACGCATAGATAATTAATTTAAATAATTGCAGCGTGACGACTGGAGTTTTACGATACAGATCAACATCTTTCGCAAAAATTAGAACTTACCAAAGCCAAAGAGATCTTTAGTCAATTCCAATGGTACCAATTACTCGTAACACACTAAGAGCGCATTCAGTCACACAAACTTAGAATACATTCAACGGAACGTTACAATCTTTAGGCAGAAAAACCAAGGTCAAGAAAAAATGAAATCTTGTAACCGCTTTATCTCTTCGCAAAACAAGCACATAAGGGGGGCGTTTCCCTTTTGACAATGCACTTAAACAATAGAATTTAGGCGATCTGCACGAAGTGCAATAAATCACTTGTATACTGCATCAAAAATAAATAATACCTTTTTTAGTGCTCCTTTACGAATTTGCTTAACGAACGTGTGAAATTGCCGTCATGGATCAGTGCACAATTAATTTGCCATTTACAGTAAATTTCATTAAATCCTGCACTTGTTCTTTTGTCAAGCTCCAGCAAGTATCTATCTACTACAGTTTCTGACACCGATTGCGATCCAAATTAATTTAGTTCACGGTAACCAGAGAACTGAAAATACTTGCTTTACTAGCAAGAGTATCGCCCTCTCTCTACAAATTAAGGGCTAAATTGGCGGATTAAAACGACGCTTCGATAGAGAACTTTTACTTTATTTACACCGTTTGCTATCCCCATTTTGAAAGAGAACGCGACTTACGTTTCAGTTTTAGCATTTTGACAGATACCATCGACTGTGAACAGTTATTTTCGTAGGAACTAAACCTTTAGTTAAATTTAACAGAAGACCATGACCCTGACGAGCTTAAGAAAATGATAATTACAAAGTAGAAAATTGAAGTGTAGGAAGAACAGTGCTGTATTTCCTTAATTCCCCATGAAGTTCACGTTTGCTTCCACAGAAACCACTCAATCCTTTTCATAGGTATATTCCTCTTAAATTACAGATATTGCCCTATTTTCTGAGCGGTGGTAAGATATTACACAATATATAAAACGGAAGTGGGATGCACAACACATCGTTTAATACGACACTGGCAAGAAAAATGAACTGGCCTAGTTTTCCAATGCAAGTTCTAATTAGATCAAGCACACTTGCCATTACGAGTTTGTTTCTACTTTATGCTATAGTATTCAAGCAGCTCTCCTCATTTAATGAGTGGTCTAGTAAATGCACCTAATTGGATGTCCGACAAGCCAGATATCTCGTTACGTTAATTCGAGGTAATGTGATCGTACGTTCTCAATTTCCCTTCAACATTATTTTATTAGTTAATGTTATGTTAAACCAACAACGTACCCTTGCACAAAGGGTATAGTAGGAATAACACTTCGTTACCATTAAGGTTTCCGTTATTACATAAGCGTTAAAAGTGTTAGCTAACATAAAAAACGCCTATTTGGATGTAGGAATCTTGAAAAAAATAGTTTTTAAGGGAATGTTAATAACATAGCTATGTGGAAGGATCTGAATAGATGTTGTCTTCAAACGTGACAGTAACGACAAAATAATGGTTTTCAAATCGGAAGAAAAACTAAACTCGATCGTGAGCGCGTCGCTCTTTTGACATTTTAGACGTATGTACAAGTTGGCTCCAGCCATGCTGAGAAGTTTGGCAACGTTGTCCGCAAGTCAATCGGAGGGCCGATTCAAATTTTAATGGCGTCTTATTGCTCTTGAAAAATGGCAGCTACCCTTTTCTGCTTCTGCTTAATGAGGTGATACCCAGCACCTTCGCTTTCTACGTTTTTCGTTTTTCATTAAAAGGTTGTCACTTGTAGTGGGGGTCACCACTATAAAGTTTTAATTTCAAATAAGGTTAAACTTTATTATAAACTTGTGGTGGCAGCGTTCGGTATTCAATGACATTAATAAATACAGTTAACGCCAAACAACTAAACTAAAACATATGCGCGCCCCCCAAAGTTGACTGGATAACCTTAACAAAATTAAAAACAAAAAAAAACTACACATTCCACCAGCTCCAATACCGCCACAAAGCACATCGTTAGGAAAAGTGCATCTAAAAGGAGACTATAATTATAGATAAACAAACATCATTTTTTCATAAATTCTGTTTTCGTTGTTAGGTGAGGTAAAGTTTCCTTTATTTTATTTTATTTATTTTATTTATTTTATTTATTTTATTTATTTTATTTATTTTATTTATTTTATTTATTTTATTTATTTTATTTATTTTATTTATTTTATTTATTTTATTTATTTATTTATTTATTTATTTTATTTATTTTATTTATTTTATTTATTTTATTTATTTTATTTATTTTATTTATTTTATTTATTTTATTTATTTTATTTATTTTATGTACCAATTGGTCAATTAAATTGCGATCTGCAATGGCGAACGGTCACCAAACGACCCGCAGGACACCTGTCCAGCTGGATCAATTTAACTCGGGAACTAATAGAGCCTTTAAAAGAAATAATTATAATATTTCTAGGGCGCGTCCAGCCTCCACTACGACGAAAGTTTCGATATTGACGTACATTTCACAAATTAAGAAAATTCAGCAGCCCTAAGCGAGTTCCAAAGAATTATTTAACAAATTTTTACTGATCATTGGGTACGAAATAAGAATATTAAACATGAAAATTATTATCTAGGGCATAATTTTGGGCTCGAATAATCACAATACCAACCCTTTACAGATGAAACAAATTTATAACACTCAGGTGGAAAGAAAAAAAGGGACTCAGGGCCAGAATAACACATACCACGCAAACAAGCGATCGATAGAACAGTTAATTAAAGAAATCTTAATTATCAATAATCCAAAATCACCGGTCGTAACTGTGATTTAAAGTAAATGACGCACACAAAACACGAGGTCATATCGCTTCGAAACTTCACTTCTCGATCAATTATATTATTTATAACACTCGAATGTCGATTTAGACGACACTGACTTGTATTTACAATTATAGTATTGGTCCTATGATGTTGGACAAAAATAAACGTAAAGCACTTTTCTCCGTGTACGGTAACACAACTTAAGCTTAACTCAACTAGTTTTCTTTTACAAAACTGTATAACTGGTAGAACTGACTATCATACAAAAAGCTTCGGGCTGTTTTGCAACATATAACGCCCACCAAACAAAAACTTCGATTAAAGTCTTTCTCTCCTATTTAAAACAATTTTCCTTTGTCACTTCTATTCCTCCTTCATTAGCAAAATACTGCGTCTTGCAAGGAATTAACATATTATTGCTTATTTAGGCGATAACACGTGCTGGTCTTGAAATTAATTAACATACGCAGTGATAAGTTCTTATCTACGATCGAGAAAAACATGAGATAAACTTTTGCAAATAATTACAGTCTTAAAACACGTAATAAAATTGAAGGAACGAAATTAGCAACTAAAAACTAAGTAGTGACAAGATCGGAATTGCTTTTAACGTTAAAAATAAATGGAATTCGCATACTGGGTGGCTCATAGTTTTTGCAGTTGCCGTATCCAGATAAAGCGTTCGCCTAATGTAGTTTACACAGCAATATTTTCAATGTATTTTTTAAGAGTGGAAAAAATTACATTATGGAATAACATTCAAGACGAAATCGACCCGACAAGTGTATTTTTGGACGATTACCAAACCTCGCATATGGAAAACAATAATTCATGATTCATGATAGATTCTTTATTATTTTTACACAATAATTGTATCACCATAATAAGAATACAATAAACGAGTATAAAGATAAAACATTCGTTTGATAATATTCTGCTTTGACATACATCGTTTCAAGATGGATTTTATCAATTGTTCTCATAACGCAACGACTGGAAAAACCAGTGAATTATATTATATGCGATAAGAGCTATCGCAAAGCATGTTGCATTTCCATTCAATTGCACACGTTCGCTACAACATTGTTTAACGTCATATCGCTATTTTTACCCAAAATCAAGATACAAATATCGATTGCCTAATATCGTTTGGCTGCACCTTAGTTATATTTTTGTTTTCAAGGGACATGCCAAGATCATCGTAGTATTGACACGGGGAATAAGAAGCACTACAGATAATACTCGCGGAACAGAAGTACTCACAAAATAATGGAATAAAACAAAATCAAATCATTGCAACGTGTAACAAAATGGTGTGGGTTATCGTTGGATCTAAAAATTACGTTTTTAAATAAACTTTGTAACTTTACCTAAGTTGGAACGACACAACTATTCCATCATCAGTTTACCTATGGGAGAACAAACTTTGAATAACATTTCCGAAATAGTTTAACTACCGTGTGTAGACCAGAATTAAAACATAAAGGGTTACATTGAAAGCAAGAAGCGGGAGCAGTTAGTTCAAAGTTGAACTATTATACATAGACTCCGAGCTTGGGATGAAACAGGTTCCTAATTGCTAATTCCAGGAGCCCTAAGGGAATAGAAGCGTGTCATAGTATTCTAATCTATAGTCGCATTATAGCAATCCGCAATATCTTAAATTCCCCGATCGCTCTAATTTTACATGTCTACACAATAATTTGGGCAAATTTATCACCTGCATCTGACATATCTTAATGAAATGTGATCTTCTAGGTTAGTGACATCTTTCGCGTGTATTTTACGGCATGTTGAGACGTGCGCTAAAATAATATCGGTGCTTACCGCTGTGATAGTGTTCCGGTTATGATCGCGACTGGAGGTAACGAACGCGTTGAAATTGAAAATGCCCCCAAAGCGTAATGGCAAAAATTGAAGAGTAATAAACTCCATTTGTACATCTAATGACCGAAACTTGTTGCTGAAACACCGTTCCCATAGTTATTACACATCCCATTTGCTTGCAGTCGGATTTTGCTGACAGTTGCCATAAAATTTAACGGAATTTGCTTAGAAATGTATAACATTAGCCGTATACTCATTAATCTACGCTAAAAATGGCATTTTGAGGGGCAAATAATGTTAGGACATTCAGTGACAATTTTCGTAGACGAATTTTGGTATATGCAACGAAGATGATCCTTTTTCCAATGTTGTGACTGTTCTCAATTCTTACTTACTTTAAAATACATATGAATAGTGACTTTCCGCAACTTAATGGCTTTAACGAAAATTCAGATATCTCGGCAAACAGTATCTATCTATTACACAATTCCAATAACTTTAAATTAAATATACCCCTCCGGAAGTACGTCCCGCATACCTACTAATAATTTGATGTGGAACCCCTCTTTCTATCGTAAAGTTACACCAATGGAAAAGTCTACTTCGGTATGTAGATGTGTTATATTATAAGCATAGATTGGGCATTATGCTATGTACGTTTAGCCTCTACAAAAGCTCAAAAACAATTCTGCTATCATGGTAGTAGGTTCTGAACTTTCGATACTTTTAATAATAATAATAATAATAATAATAATAATAATCACTAATCAGCCATATATATCTGGTATTTATTCGTAACTGAAAATGATTTCAAAAGGTCACAATAACTAAATTTTAAAACAAAATGCAATTGCTTTATTTTCACGATTAACTATAAGCCGCCTTTTCCATCCTAACCACATGAAAATGATCATTTTTGTTAAATATATCTTTGTAGCCAATGCTTTTTATGGTTACAGGTTACTTTAATTAGAGACTTTCTGGTTTTCTTTTTAAAGTTTTACCGTACCGGAATAAATTTCGCATGAACCTTTACGAACGAAAGTGATGAACAGATAAACTTTTCTTACGAATTTTATTATACTGTTCTTTGGATGCAAATGCCAATTGTGTTTCAGTTCCCACTGAAAAAAATTCGTGTATTTTTTTTTCGTTATTAATGTAACGAGAGCTTTTGTTTGAATTTAAATTTTTGAATTTCTCGCAGAAATAAGTCAAGCGAAATTCGTTTTCTAGTTTAAAAAAATATCGCAGTTTTCCCAAATGAATATTAGTTTTGGGTAATAGTCGTAAAAACAAACTGGTCGACTGTAAACGAACATGTATGCGTTTTTTTGTCGTTTATCAACGAGTCGTTGTTTACCGATATTCGGGGATCAAATTTCGTCATTTTTATTTAATAGGGATATAAGGTTACATTTCTTAGTAAGCGTGTGATAAACTCGAGCCTTTTGCATTTTATACAGATACCCGGTATTTTAACTTGTGGTATTTTAGCGGGGTTCGTCCAGTTTTGTTTTTGATTTTCAAAAATTTTGAATTTGTCTAAATTTTTGAAAATTCTGAATCCTTATCCTATGAAAAATTACTGATCCTAACACATAACACCGCAATGCATTATATTTATTTATTTATGTCCCAGCGTTGGTTTTGTTCTTTCAACCTTTCTGGCGAACCCCTAATCGACGATTTTGTATTAACCTCGCCCGACATCTATCGCATTAAATTTTCATTCGGGGGCAAGTATGTCGATATGGCGCAAACGTTACTACGCTTTCCTTGAATTTAATTTCGGCCGTCGCGACGTGACTACTCGAATGTTGTGTGATGTCCGACGCTATCTTCAGCCACATAAGCAGATTTTACGCGGAATTATCTTATCTAAAATACACACTACAAAACAAATAGTTTTTTTTTCGATTAAAAGGAATCCTTCTTTCTCTCTTGATAGTTACATCAATCTTTTATAAGAATAAACGAAATACCCAATAAATCAAATCTAAACTGTCACATAAATGAATTAACAAAACAAATTAATAACGAAAATGAGATAAAATTTTCCTATCTTTAATAATGCTAGGAAATAATCTTTTTTTATAACGAAACAAGTAAACAAATACCTTGGATACAGGCTAGATACGCAAAATCGTTTTGTGCTTAACCGCAAGGAAACCCACCAGATTAACTAAATGAATTCAAATGAACATTTGATTAGTAATTAAACAACCCGAGGACTGGACCTAAACTTTAACGTCCAACCCGACACTGTTTACACCAAACGGTGTTCTTCTTTTCGTGTTTGCCATTTTACAAGTGGCACATGTGGATACATTCGCTGGGAAATCATTTCTTCTGTACCCTTTTCTCACCGCATTTTCCTCAGACTCCTTGCAGTGCTTGAACATATGACCGATGCCCCAGCATTTGTAACACTTCCATACTGATAGGTAATCCTCTACCAAATGGGATCTCCAACCCAAACATATTTCTCTATTTATAATTTCTCTTCTTAATAACGGACGCACTTCAAAAATTACGTAGTCTTCGACTACCCCTTCTGAATTTTTCTGGATTTCGTCTTTGAATGTATCTACACCGCCCCTACTCTTTACCAAGTTTTCATTGCAGTTAATTAATTTGCGCATTACTGTTTCCTTATCGAAATTTTTATGAACCCTTATTTTATTTCTTTTCCATAAACTACGCTCCTGCGCTTTCGGCGATGATTTTTTTAATTTAGTAACTAAGGGCGTTTTCCTTTCGGGCCTCAATCCTATCAGAATTCCCATTTTCATGTCCATATTATTTATAATCGTCCTTAATTGCCGTCGCGGCGGTTATCGATCGGAAACGATTTCGTACCATCTTCTGAAATGAGCTGGTTGGCCATGTTGCACATTTCTCTCACACGATTTCTTTTTGAATGGTATTTTCCACTTTTAGTGATTTCGATAAAGCTTCATTGGTCGTCGAATTGGTCGATCATTTTTTCTTAAATTTCCTCATGCTCTTCATGGTCCATAAATCAGTAAAGAACCCCCGCTAAAAATCCACGTGCACACCAAACTAACACCGCAATCGAAAGAGCTAAGCTAAGAACTGAATAAGAAAAACTATCAATTAAACACGAGTTCTACGATAACATACGAAAAAAACTTAAGTTTGAACAAATTTTTGCACTTTAATCAAACTAACAATCGCCTACTCTCTGGATTAACTCGTACCTTGGAAAGATGGGAATGATTTAGCAGCCGTCTGTGATTGGAATAAGAAAGGCTCTAACCAATGAAAGTTTAGACACGGCCATTAGCATTTCGAAAATCATTAAAGGGAAGGGGGGGGGGGGGTAATTTTTTTTTGAACTGACAGCATTCGCGTTTCTCACTCAAAGCGGCCAGTACGGTCTTCTGGAGAGATTCACGTTTCCATACTACAAGGGACCATTTGGTTCCGAGAAGAAGATTCGCGTTTTGGTTTTCGAGGCGATTGGTTTGGTCCAAATAGAAATATTGACGTTTAAATCTGCTGATTTCTGAAGCGACCATTTATTTAAAAAATTTAAAAATATACAATCGTAGTTTTATTTTCATCGCAAAGAACTAATTGTTTCAGTTTTCTTTACGAACGGTTAATATTACGAAATACCTACCTAGGTGTGTTGAATTTCAGCTATTTTCTGTCACATCCCATTTGGCGTATTAAAACAATGGGCTCGTTCATAAGACACAACAGTTACCGCTACGCTACCTCGTAACTGTTCCACAACAGTTGTGTCTTATGAACGCGCCCAATATCAATAATAGTTATTTATTATAGGTATAAGACGATAAAGGGATATTTTAACCAATGAGTGAATTAACTTTCACGAGATGATTAGTTTTCCTTTATCGTCGTGCATAATACAAAACTTTATTTTAGCCAAATAAACCAATTGTAAAGTTTCTGACAATTCTGAATTTAATTTAGACGTTAAAAATAGCAAGATTAGGTTTTGTCGTCGCGTTTGGTCATAGAAACAGCATTATCAAAATGACATTTGAAATAAGAATGACAGATGTCCTTAGAATGCACAATCATATTGAGGTATTGACGGTTTAATAACTTTGTGATCATTAAACTTGACTGTAAAAACAATATAATATGTAAACGACTTCCTAATCAAAGGTAGCCCATCAAAAATTCGACATGGAGACTGACAATATTATCTACTCATATAATTCACCGACCTTGCGCGATAGTGCGACAAATAGACCAGATATGGTATCAAATAATCCAACACCTTCTAAAAACGAAATTCCGTTTACATACTCATCAACCCTAAAAATTAATTCCTTCCCATCTAAAGAAAGTGCAATTATTATACAGAAGCAAGAAAACACGGAAATCGCCCAATACGTATTAGCCTTCGAAAAAATAACAGACCTCAAAAATATTGTAGATGCGTACCCCATGAGCCACAATAGAGTAGTAGTTTTCTTCCGCACCCCACAAATAGCAGACGAAATTACAAATAAACTCTCTCACATAATGATCAACAACAATGTAGTACCAATAAGGAAACTTATTAGTCCTGCGAAACGTCTAATGCTAACCGTACCAGCGTACATCCCCCACGATTGCATACAACACATCCTAGACAAACTCAACATAAAAGCAGTATCCTCGATAACTCATCTGAAAATTAACAGTACCAATCCTCTTATCTCGCACATCAACAGCGGACGTCGACAAGTATTCATAATCCCAGACTCAGAGATAATTATACCAGACAGCGTGTTGATTAATTATAATGAAGAACCCTGCCGAATATTCTTAACCGCAGAACAGTGCGAAAATTGCAAGAGACACGGGCATAAAAAAGAGGAATGTAAAGCACAAAAAAACATCTCTCAACAAATCACAGTAAATCCAAATTCCAGAATAGAAGCTAGTCACATTAGACAATCTGAATTCCATCAAGAACACCACAGCGTATCAGTGACAAACAGTGAAGAGACTCTCACCCTATCAGAAATAGAAACAAAGAAGCGTCCCCTAACGACCACATCTGCGGATACATCTCCCGAAATAATTGAGCAAAGTAGCCAAAAATTAAATTTTAAACGTCCTGAAACTAATATAACGCTACTAACAAAAAAAAACTGGCAAAAAAGTCTAAAACCCAGCTCAGCCAAGAACAAAACAATAAACCAACATCAAAAAACATCTTCATTAGACACGAAATTGAACCATTAAAGCAGTTAATCGAGGATAACACAGGCGAATATCCTCTGTCATACGAAAACTTTGCAAGCTTCGTGGAAGATGCATCCAAATCAAATGATCCCCTTAAAGAAGCTAAGCGCTTCACCGAAGATATAAAAGGTATAATGCGCATGATCAAGGACATGTACCCTTATTTAACTAATAGATCAGCCAAAACTAGATTCACCAAAATATCTAACAAAATCAAAGATCACATTACAATGCGAAGCCAAGATCAAACTACTCAAGAAACAAGATTAAGCCAAAATGATCTCCTAATTTCTGAATGTTCTGAACTTGGTTCGGACAATTCAGAGTACTAAAATTGAATCTTTTACAATGGAACGATCAGCAAATCTCAACCCGGCCACCAACACCATGGTCAGCAATAACAATAAACTTAAATATAAACTCTCATTGTGCCACCTTAATTCTCGTTCACTAATATCTACATTCCATTATTTCTCTGATTTAGTAACAGACTGCAATTTTGATATAATAGCGGTTTCTGAAACATGGTTAAAACCTACCATCTCCTCGGCCTCAGTACAATTACCGGGATATGATTTACTTCGAGCAGATAGACCCACTAAAGGCGGAGGTTTATGCTTCTACATTAAATCACACCTAAAATTGAAAATTATTAACTTAGACTTCTTACCAGATAATGAGAATAGCATTGAGCAACTTTGGATTTCTATCACGATAAATAAAATAAAGGTTGCAGTTGGAGTCGTATACAAACCACCGAACGTATCTACGACACATCTCAATGAATTAGAACTTACGTTATCTCACTTAACTTTGGAGTCGAATGAGATTATTCTACTAGGTGATATCAATGTGGATTTTTTAACAAATAACAACAGTTTAAAATACCTTAATAACATTCTCGAGATTTATAACCTACATCAAATTATTAGCGATCCTACGCGAATTACAAATACATCTTCAACATTAATTGATGTTATTTGTGTGAACAAAACACGAAAGGTCCTTAACAGTGGTACGATGGATGCTGAAAATATTTCCGACCATCGATTGGTGCATTGTACAATTGATCTTGATGTCGAAAAACCAACAAATAGGAAACTCATTATGAAAGATTTTAGAAACTTTATTCCTGAAGAATTTGAATATGACGCTGCTCGCATCTGCTGGAATCATGTATATAACCTATCAGATATTGATACCAAGCTAAATTTTTTTAATAACGCAATTCTTGCTGTTTATGATATTCATGCACCTCTACGTACAATTCATTTACGAAATAAGAGTCCCAAACCCTATATTACTGATACGATAAAAGCAATCATTCGTTTAAAAAGGAAAGCATTCACAAAATTTCGTAAATCAGGCGCTCAACAAGATAAGCTATATTACAAAGATCTTAGCAACTACCTATCATTTGCAATAAGACAGGAGAAAACGGCGTACATTAACACCCAACTACGTATCAATAAAGGCAACCCCAAGAAGATCTGGAGTTTATTTTCATCTTGGAACATCCATAATAAAAAACAAAATGTTATCGATCCCATCTTGCTTGCTCCCAATCTAATAAACAATTTTTTTGCAAACATGCCCATTGCTGAAATAAATAGAGAAACTGCTCTGCCTTTTTATAATAAGAATATTCGACCAGGAATAGAGCAAGCGATGATATTTTCCGAAGTTACCAATGAGGATATTACAATAGCACTGAACAAAATAAAATCGAATGCTATCGGCGCTGATAATATAAGCTTGAAAATGCTACATTTAATTTACCCCTTTTGCAAAGAAGCCCTCCGACACATAATCAATTTCTCATTAAAGACTGGCACATTTCCAAGTTTGTGGAAGACATCATATATTCGTCCTCTCTCGAAAGTTTCTAGAGCAGTAGAACTTAACCAGCTCCGGCCTATTAGCATTTTGCCAGTGACCTCCAAAATACTTGAAATAGTTGTTTCCAATAAGCTAGTAGCTCACATCGATCGGTATGGCATTCTTCCTACTATACAGTCCGGGTTTAGGAAAAATCACAGTACCGCAACTGCACTTTTAAAAATTACTAGTGATATCGTACAGGCTATCGACAACTCCAAAGTGTCAATCCTGACCCTATTAGACTACAGCAAGGCATTTGACTGCATTAACTTTGAACTACTACTTGCAAAACTGAAATACTACAATTGTAGCGACAAAGTGATAACTTGGTTTTATAATTACCTACATAATCGAAATCAACGAGTGAAAATTGACTCAGTCCTATCTGATGTGTTGCCGGTTAACCAAGGGGTGCCGCAAGGGAGTATTCTTGGACCCATTTTATACATCATTTTTACTGCGGATCTACCCTACCACACGACATCTGAAATAAGCCTGCATCTCTATGCCGACGATACACAAATGTATATCAGCTGTAATCCTTTATGTATTAATGAAGCTATTGATAAACTAAATACTAATTTACAACGTATATCTCAATGGTCAAAAGATAACGGTCTATTAATTAATGCATCTAAAACAGAGGCGGTATGCATAGGTTCCAACGCTGTGCGTGCTCTAGCCCTTTCAACTCTGTGCAACAAAATTAAATTAAACGACAGTGAAGTGCCACTATCGGAAGAAGTTAAAAGCCTTGGTGTAGTGATTGACTGTAACCTTTCTTTTAAATCTTTTGTGCGGAAGAAAATATCTGTCTGCTACGCAAAATTTAAAGTGTTATTTCAATTTAAACGCATCTTACTATCTAGCACTAAATGGCATATTGTAAATAGTTTATTACTTAGTCATGTAGACTACTGTTCTGCTGTATACTACAACTATTTAACAAATGAATACAAGCACAAACTACAGGTTCTCCAAAACAACTGTTTTAGATTCTCATTTAATGTAAATCGCAGGGACCACATCACACCACAGTATAATGTACAAAAGTTACTTAAATTAGATTTCAGATTTTCTCTTTTATACTCTAGCTTGCTCTATAATATTGTAATTTGTAAGTGCCCATCTTATCTGTCTACATTGCTTACTCAAACACACTCGGTACACAAAAAAAACCTTAGATATGCTGATTCTTCTCCTAAATAACTTCAGAATAATTTATCGAAATTGTACTTCTGTGAAGAGCTTCAAAAAGCAGTTAAAGTTAAAATTGTTAAACAATCAAGCCAATATCTGAGTAGTCAGAATATATACTCCTTTTTCTCTTTCTTTTTTGCACTTAAATTTCATTCATTTATAGTAAGTATACTTAATCTTACATACCTATAGTTGCTTCATATTTTTGGTAGGGTTGAAAAACGGTTAGTACCGATACCTCGCCTTTTAGATAAGAATTTCTTTGTAAATATTATCTAATAAAGTATAAATAAATAAAATAAATAAATATGTTTCACTTTATCTGCCCTAGCGGTTAAAGTGATCTCTTTATCTCCCTTCTATCACGGTTAAACAGCGACTTTGCCTACTCGTTCAAAAAATAAAAAACTGAACTTGACGAACCATCCACAGACGCTGGACCAACTTTGGCATAAATTGTTGATTGCTTGATGGAACATCTAGATTAAATCGACCTTCTGTTGGAATCGACACCACGAAAGGTCAGAGAGTGTGAAACCAGTAATTTAAATTTAGCTTGTTTGATGTTTTAATCAATTACTACTCCTAAATTTGGTCACAAATTCAATCACCTTTCTGGTGTTGCAATTTCCATGTCACTTGGTATACCAATTCATTGTTCACCTACGCCGTAGTTAATAATCTAGCACTCCGTTATATCAAATTCAAGTCAGTGCAGATAGAACTAATCGATTTACAGATAATAAACCTACTAACAGCCGCATTCAGCATTACGTGATTAAGCAACAATGTATTTTGATACAGCATTGGTATTAGACATCCGCAGTCAAAGATTGCAGAAACAAAAGTTTCAAAATAATAATGTTAAATCTCAATTTAATTAAAATTGTACACAATGGAATAAAAAGGGTTTATTCGATAGCAACGTTTGGTGGCGATAAAGCATTATTACTATATCTCTGTTATTTACAATACCAATCCGGCATTTTCGTTGTGATTATAGGGAAAAATTTAATTCCAAGACTTGTGCAGCGGAACAATTACGATAAGCTTACCACCTGATTCGATTGGTTTAATGAGTTTATATCAAACAGGAAGAAAACATCTAATTCCATTTTTAGCTATGCATTATTCAACGATCAATAAAGACTAACTGCTCACGGAAATCCAATAAGCAACTGGAGAAATACACTCCAAGAAATCCCATTATCTTGTATACATTTAGGTTTAATAAGTCTGCGAGAGATAGCTCACCTTTTCGATAATTACTCCAGAAACTTTATTTACAGTAATCAATCCTGGAAATAATATGGTATTTTTTTATTAAAAACCGGTTACGTATATGGTAAACAACTTAAAGTGATATTTATTAAGAAGTAGACATAGGAATTTACATGTGTTGTTTCCCTTATGTCTACTTTTAAATGACAAAATTTCTACGTTAACAAAAGGCCTGCAGTAGCTCTCCTTTTAAACCTAGAAGCTTCGATGTTACATGACATTAGCGCTTCCGCTATTTACGAACGGCATACGCTATGTTCAGTTGCAATAACTCTCTATTGGAAAATTTCTTATACACGAACAAAACGATTGTTAACTTAAGTTCTGAAAATTTGTCCTATTTCTGTAAAAAAAAAAGAAATTTAAATTACCTAATAAGTACATTCTATCAGAGAGAAAAAGGAACGGACATCTTTTGTGTTGTATAGGTCTTTGCGTTCCCTTACCCCCACACCCACCCCACTATCAACTTCTCTTCTGCTCTTCTGCCGTTATTATCACAAAATAACTTGCCAATCACATACAGTACGCGCATGTAAAAAATATTGCAACCACACAAGGCTTTTAATTTAATTCCTAATTATCGCTTCAAACGTAAATTTTTTGTTTCTACAATACGTACATGCGCAAAAGGCTATACTTTACTTGTTTACTAACTGATCATTGACGATCGTCGAAGTAGTTTCATCTAGCCCGGACTTGCCCTATGTAAGTTTTTAATTGCTTGGGGACTTTCTACATAACTTCAACTCTCAAACTGATTTCGGCAATCTTTTAGGTTTAAGCATTGAAATTCAATGGTTTAAGCAAAAACAATACCTTGTGTCTGCCGATCTTTCCCTGCAACTCTTTATCTCGTCCTAGCATTATTGTGCATAATGCATATCTATGGTGTTATTTTCAATCATTTCAAGTAAATCTGTATGAAACGCATTGCAATGGCATGTTGTTTAATCAAGGTATTCATGAGATATAGAAAATAGAGACCACATTACTAAACTCAGTTTGAATTGGTATGTTCAATTGCAAGCTCTGTAGGTATGTACCTAAACAAACGCATTTAATACCGGCGTTTGTATAGGTACAAATTAGGCTAAAAGCATTTTGCTGCAATTCTGGATTCAACTCCCAAGTTAAAAATCATTCCTGTATTACAAACGACGGGAATCTACGGAATGTGGTCAAGGGTTACTATATTACAGTGGAAAACTTCTAAGAATGACGCACATCTTTTAACAATTAATTAAGTTACAAAACCACATGTATTCTAATAAAATAATATTACCTAAATTTTATTGCTTTAATGAACAACTGAAAGTACCTACTTTATTACCCTTTCCTTACGCAATGTAATTCATATTCTGCTGGTAATTAAAATTTTCTTACTTAATGTCGCCATCTCCTCCTTCAGGGGATATATCCAAGAAATTAAATTCTCATTAACTCATCTGCGTCGGGAGACGAAATTGCATCGTGGTATGTCTCTACACCGATACCTAGGTACCAGTTTCTGCTTCAGCAAAAGCTGATGTTTGAGCTTTAGCTTAATTGCCACACGTTCAAACAATGTTTCGCTTCCGATTATGTTTATTTAGTGCCTTTTGTATGTAAAAGTAATAATACGTTAGTCTTCCTTTGTCATCCCAGACAAACGATGGAGATTCCAATAGAATTTTTACAATTCTCATCGATGAGACGAATTGGTCGATTGGCTGCCTGTACGTGTGTAGTAAAAACGGGCCGGCCGGCTATTGTTTTTCCGGTCAAAATCCTCCTGCGAACTGAATTTGAGTGTCGAAACCAAAAAATGGTTTACTGGATTATTAGAAGCCGTCTTGAAAAAGGCCTTAATTAATCACTAATTAATTGAGTAATAAAGAGTAATTAATTAAATAAGGGGTCTTCCGGAAGGTTTTAAATTAGTTCGCCGTTGAGTTTGTGCGTGGTCCGTAGTAAGATTTTGCATTCATTTGGGTATGGATTACCAGAGCAAGCAGTGTTTAGTAAAAAAAGCAATGTGTTAATCCGGGGAAGTTTGAGAAGAGATTCGGTTAGGAACTACCACTTTCATTTAATTTCGTCACGAAATAGTTTTGTTCGAACTTTTCACGATTGAAAATTTTTTTTTCGGGCACCGGAAAACCAAATTGTGACTGTGGGTATTTTTTTAAATTTAAACGTTATTTGCGTGGGTTTACAGTTAAATCAACATTCATTGTACAATTATTGTATAAATCGAAGATAATAAAGTACTTGAGCAGTTGGGTAGGTGATTTACCATCGCGTACCGAATTATTACTGTATTAGTAAACGACAAACCAATTAAACGTGCCGGTACTATATTTTTCTTGGCACCAAAGGGGCTATTGTTTACGTTCAGTGCCAAGTTATTCCGGCGCGTATGTAATAATAACAAAAAAAAAGGGATTGAATACTGTATTTGGAATTCGTGATATAATTGTAATAAAAGCAGTTTAAAGTTTAAACTTGTTACTAGTGAAGAGTTCACCTGTTGTGGTAACATGAGAAAGATTTAGAACTTTTACAAAACTCGTTAACAACAAACCATTGTGTTTGCTTTCCTATAACCCATAAACACAAGGATTAATCGTTGAAAAATCTAAGTTCAGAGAACATTTGCTTCAACGGAATATTTCAAAATGATGGCGATTTCGGAAAGTAGGTCATGGTGAAGGTAACCTGCCACGCGGCCGTGACCTTGGGGGTAAGTCAATGTGCGAGAGTATTCGTTTTCAATGTTATCAGTAACCCCATGTTTTGTGTTGTCATATTTGAACCTCAAGGCAGCAAGGATCAATTTCTTTGCGGTGCCATATTTTACTTCTAAAGTCACTAAAGGTCAAGATCCCTTTTTTGTTTTATTTTATTTTCAAGGGCATCAACGTTCAATGACCTCATTTTTACCGTATCTTATTTAATTGTCAAGGCCAATGGCCCAATTTTTGTGGTGTCATATTTTATATTCAACGTTTTCAAAGTTCAATGATTTCATTTTTTTCTGTCATTGGATTTTCAAGGTCATCAGAGGTTAATGACCCAATTGTTGCGAAGTCCAAATTTACTCACAAGGTCATCGAAAAGCAATGACATCATTTTTCCTGTTTCAAATTTCATTTTCACAGTCCAACGTGCAATTTTTTGTTGCCAAATTTAATTTTTGAAATAATAATATGTGTACACCCCCTTTTTAGGTGTCATTTTCAAGGTTATCAAGGGTCAATGGTCCCCCTTCTATATCATTACATCCTTATTACGTGTCTCATAATTTGTTAATTATCCAGTAAGGGTGCGTGCGTCACATATTTCACTAAAAATATAAAAAAATTTTATGTCATTATTTGGATACATCAGTTTGAAAAGGAAACTATGAGTGATGCTGTTATTTCAAGTAGCGATTTAGTTAGTTTGCATAATTAAAGACACTAGATGAGTATATTAGGCAAATTGGAATGACCAAGGCGAATATAAGACTAGTGCAAAAGATGATTAACAAAAAAATTAATTAAAAAGTAAATGAAAGTTTGCTTAGGTTAGAACACAATTTATCTTTACTAAAATGTTTCTTTGTAAGAACTAAACTTTAGAAAAAAAAAGGGTAGTGGAGCTAACGATACTTCTGGAACGCGAACACGTAAATTAGGTGGTACACTTTAGATTCATGCTTGATTCACATAAACGGGTCATACGACCTTTAATGACCAAGGAGTAAAATGTGACACCGCAAAAAATGGGGTCGTTGATTTTTGGTAGTCTTGAGATTGAAATATGGCAACACAAAGCACGAGGTCATTGACCTCTGATGACCTTGAAAACTAATGCACCATGACCTACTCTCTAACTACGTGGCAGGTAACCTTCACCTTGACCTACTTTCCAAGGTCATCACTAGGTAGTTAGCGAGTTTGAACCGGTCCAGGTTCGAAGTTGTATATCTACTCACCTGCAGAAGGATAACTTTATCTGAGGTAACGTTATTGTATTTCTGGTTTTGTGGTGCATGTATTTTTACCATTTATCATTCAAGTGAATTTGAAAGAAAAACCAGTTTTTCGTTAAAAGTTTGTTCAAAGTTCAAGCAAGAAAATATCCAAACTCATGAGTCTATTGTGATTATATTTATAAGGTAATTTGTGTATAAAAAATCGTATATTGTCGTTAGGTTTGGCATTAACTTAGGGGTAATTCACAATGACCGTGGCCACGAAAATGTATCTAGTTAGGTTGAATTTACTAGTCAAAACCATAAAGAGAAAAACTTGTTAAACGTTTGTAGATGGTCCTATTCAATGGATCTACATGCAAAGACCAATCTTATCTTAGCCATTAAGTTGTTTTCCTATGAAAGTTACGTGACTAGTTGTTGGCGAAAAGAATGAAGGGGCGTTCGTACAAAATAAAATATTAACGTAAAAGGGTGACAAATGACCACCGCTGACAGAGTACACACATGTGAAAAGTTCAGATTTCTTATTACGATTAAACATTTAATATCAAAGGTACAATAAATCATTTACAAATCCTATTTTAATTTATACACCGTTGGTTACTAAAGTATTGCGTTATTTATTAGACTAATTCTCGTTAATTTCACCCTGGCATGCACCCGCATAAATTGCTCAAAATAAAGAAAACGCCGATTACGAACATTCTTAACAGGTATCCCATAAATTTTCAAATGCTCTGCATTTCTTAGTCTGTGAAACCCTTCATGAAATTCATAAATAATGTCGGTTCATGTAAAGCGTACAATTTTGTGGGATATATGGCGAATTTGCAACTGACAGTTTAATTACCATTTAAATGTGATAGTGCTAATTGAAAGTAACAAAGAGTAGTTTACGGCGTTCTGGGACTTACACGTTAGATGAACTAAGAAATGTAACTTTTTGAATGTAATTATGGTAATGAAGTTCCAAATCAAAATCAAGCACTAGAAACGAACTCGGCCTACTAATGTGTTAGCAGTCATTATTCCACGGTTTGGTTAATGTAATATAAATTACATTTTATATTTGACCATAATATTCATAGGGCATATGATTTACTACTTAAATTACACATTAAAAGATTAAATTATATGTGATGCCAAGTTTGACCGTTTGTTCGATTTGTATAATGACAGAAACTCGGAAACTTTTCGTAATTATGATCGGTAAAGACCCCTTACCGATTGCACGCCATTATACTTATATGTGTGAAAGCAGAAAACAAATTTTCAGTACGACGCACGCGGTCGGTTCATTTAGGGAGCGCGTCCATGCCCGCAATTAAAATTTTTAAATAAGCAAGATCCAATCTTGTTATTTATGTCGTCCAAACATTTGCAGCAATTTTTCAGCTCGTGTTTTCCGTTTGAGAATAATTCCCACTTCCCCGACGAAACAGTTTATTTTATCTTCAACGTTATAACAGAAAAATGTATTACTGGACCAATTGTGGTTCCCCTATTAGGATTTTTAAACTTTATTTTACAAATTTATTTATGGGATAACTGCTATTAAAATAATAGGTTCATAAGACTCACTTCGAAGACTTACATCTCGAAATAGGTGGCACAAGTGGATAACGTATCACATAAATATTCATTATAAGTTACGTTACTCACAACTCTCAGTAATACTACAATTGAAATTCCCCAAACTCTTAATCAATAATGATCGATTAAATTGATTACTGCATCTAAAAACAACGTCCCACAAAATAATAAATTGATATCTCGGACCAAAAATTAGCACGTATAGGGCCAAATCCAAGTAAAATATATAAGACAACTCTTACCTTGCATAAAGTTAGCTGTCGACGCCAAGAAGTGAGCTCAGTTCTCGCATCCAAACCTGTAAAAAATCAAAAGAAAACTTCCCAAGACACAGGGTATATAATTAGTTGAGTAATGCCTGAAGGGCCTCGCTCTACTCGTAATCTGCTTCTATACCAAGTATGGTACTTAATGCGCCAGCCGCTTTAGAAGGAAGTGGTGGTTTCCAACAACATTCGCGTTTCAAACCCGATCATAACTTAACCGAGATTGCAAAGATAATGAATATGTACTGATGTTCACAAATTATTTAAATGCTTTCGCACATAACCCAGAAGGGGTAAAATTGTACAATCGCAATAAAACTTCCCAAGACACCGGGTAGGCGCTCTTGTTAATTAATACTCGAACAAAGCATATTCGAAATTCAATACAGGTGTATTAATGCACGTTACATTTCAAATTTAAACCATCGAACGTTCAAAAAAGCATTTAAATTTGATGTTACTTTCAGTTATCAACTTATTAAATCCGGATATTGAAAGAAAAATACTTTTGATTTACATACAATGCTCTACGTATTTGAAAGGAATTAAAAGTTTCGATATCCATAGCTTTCCCGAGATGTGAGGCCGAAGCAGTTGAAACTGCAGACATTTACCGTAACGCGTTTATTTATTTTCTTTTCGATTGACAGAGCTTTAAAAGAACCCAACTTTACTAGAATCGGCGAAAACTTTTCTCGTAACGTATAACAATAGCCAAAAAATATTGTTTTATCTTAAACTTTCTTTGTTTGGTATAATGTGTGCTTCCTTTAAAGTATTTTGCCTTTTTGTTTTGATTGTTTTTATCTCTTTAATGCGTATAACTGTAATCCGTCTTTTATTTCCAGTGTCAGTAACGGATCTTCAGGTTGTTTCTGGAGACCCCGCGTATCTTCCTTGCGATATCGCTACGTCTGTGCCAAACGATCATGTGCTCTTAGTCTTATGGTATAAAGAGGACTTGGGAACTCCAATTTACAGGTATGTTTCTCATTTTTCTGTATATATAAAATACGAGACAAGTGGTTCACTCGAACCAGTCCCAAAGGCGAATAGCTGGTCTGTACGCAAAAAAAATATATATATATATATATAGGGTGCAGTTATGCATTCCGAGAACACCTAATTTCCAAATTATCATTACGTTTAGCGAGAGATTTAATTGTACACTCTAAAATATTGGTATTCGGCTACTGCCACATGAACGAGAGTAATTTCATATTCGAGGAAAAGCGTTACAAAGGTATCAGAGGTAAACTACATCAAAGCTCCTAACTATAAATAGTGTAATTATACATCATCAAAATCAATTAGATGTATTATCAAAAATACTGCCTGTTAATGTTATGGTTATTTTAAATATAGAAAAGCGAGTAGAAAAGTATATGGTGCTTTATACATAACATTTTGTTGGCGTAATTAGTTCTGTATACGTTCATGTATGGAATAGTTATTATAAGTACCTAATGTATTAAATATCAGCACTGTGATATTAATTATTGGATCCATCCAAAACATACAGATTAAATATCTGATTTTAATTGTAAGGTATATGAAAAAGGGTATTTGAGTTTATTTGCATATAACTTTTAAACATTTAAATCTGAAACACCCAACTGAATTTATTCGAATAAAAATGTGCCAAATTCTTGACGGAACAGCTCCTTGCGCTTTTGGAAGACTGCCTTCAAAAAATGGTAAGTGTATAGCGAAAACGTTTCTTTATTATTTTCCGTTGTTGAATAATAGTATTCAATAAAAAGTATGTTTCTATTTGAAAAAATTAAATTATCCTACACTTAAGGGACAGTTATGTGAAAATGTGCATAACATCATTAAATAGGTCGGTCGATATTAAGAATATTTTATATAAATCATGACAACTCAAAATTAATAAAATGGTTTTTACACTTAAACCTGTCCCTCCTTTTTTCTTTATATACGAATTCGGGTAATAAAAGAGATTCGTGCTTTTTCGTCAACATCTGTAACCGATTTAAGCGAAACCCTGGACACTAACGGTAAGTTCGTATATCCTTGATCGAATGATCGTAATTCGGACACACAGCTGATCATTTACGTAGGACACAGATTTATTCGACAAACTAGTAATGCTGAAAAGAAAGGAAGATGCCCAGGGACTACAAACAATGTATTACGCACATACGATCGATTGAAACGTATTGGTTAATAATATTTTCATTATTTTATAACGTTAATAATTCTAAAATCCGGTCCTGTCTCCAATTCTCTTTCACAGATTCGCAAAAAGACACTAACAAACTGGTGTTGCTTCTGATTCTTTTTTTCTATTCAATTTCTTGTTTATTGATTTAAATGAAGTACACTTCTTGTAATAAAAATCGTGAACATAGACAAAGGCGTTGATAATACACTGACTATGTTAAAAAACATTGAACTACACAACAAACTTCTTACATCTACTAAAATTAACCAAAAAGTCCCCTTTTCCTCGCTCATTTCTTACATTAACCAAAGTAATCCGCCCTTTCCTGTAGGTCATTTTCGAAAAAAAGAATTCCCGGCCCCCCGACTCGCCCAATGAATACGCGTTTTAGAAAAACTTTTGTTTACTACGAATATTCAGATTACATTAACTTTTACGAACAAACGAAAAAATTTCCAGACCGGATTTTAGTTAAATTGATTTTAAAATGCTACTTGAGTTGCGCATCTTTTCTATAAAAATCCGATTTTTCAATGTATGATCAAGCATATACATAAAAATATGACCTGGCAATATTCGGTCCTTTGGAATTTTACATCGAGAAACTTTTTTGCTGTAGTTTCTTTTACTTTCCATGATGAGCTGCTAGGATTTTATCGAAAACTCTAGGTGATTAGCAATAAACCCCCACTATAAATATTATAAAAGCTTAGTTGAAAATATCCAAAGAAAATTTTTGAAATATTTATGGTTAAAGCAGTTTGGGGCGTATCTCTGTCAAGGATTTGATCATGCAACATTATTAAATACCTTTAAAATGACATCTTGTGAATTTAGGAGAATTATAACTTGTCTTACTTTCTTATATAAATTACTAAACAATATTACTGATTGTCCTCAACTTTTAGCATGTATTAATTTTGGTGTGCCTAGGCTTAATAGTAGACAGCTTGATGCATTTTATGTCTCCCAATCTCGTACAAATTTACTACCAAGAGCTCCCGTCCATTTAATGTGCTCTAGATACAACCTTATCTCTGATTTAGTTGATATCCACAATGACTCTATAACTCACATCTTAGAATCTGCTAAGAATGTATTTGTACCTCATTAGTGTTTTTGATATTTTCAAATTTTTTTGTTTTTGTCAATTGTATTAAAATTAATTAGATTTAACTTACTTACTTACTTCATTTTTCTTAAGCATTATGGTTAGCATGTTATAGCTTATGAAGGTTTTGCCCTGTTATTGGCCTTATGCTGTTGGGTAAATATATGTTACTATTATTATTATTATTATAAATTGGTTTTGCACCTATGATGACAGTCTCAAAAACCTCGAAATAACTGTCCTCCCTGTTTATCACATGCACATTTGATAAACGCATGTGTATGATTCAAAGATGATAAATTATTTTTCTGGGGTCACATGGATTTTGATCAAAATATATGTCAAAATCGTTATTTATGCACCAAGATCGTTGGGAGAAAGACCAAGAGCATTATCTCAACGACCAATTAAGATATGATTTGATGCACTATAAAATGTATTATGTAATTTTAAAACAAATTGTCGTTAAAAGTGATAGTAATACTGAGGATCCTTCGATATTTCGTTGCATCGGTTTATTAGACTAGTTTTCTTGGCATTTTGTTTTGTAGGTGCAAGGATCTCCTTTTAAATGTTTGCTTGTAAGTAAACAAATTGGGGTACATTTTGCAGAAAGATATCTGATGGGGGTACAATAATCGCAATGCTTAAAGTAACCAAACCTTGCAAAGAATAGAAGACAAACATACTTGTCTTGATTGCAGTAGATGTAAAAACCCCTCTAGCGACAGCTATGAATATCTTAATTTAGGAAAATATTGACCATTTCTATACATATCAGGGACCCGTTTTAATGATACGATTGTCCAAAACTTGAGCTACTTCCCTGGGGTCGACTTTGAATTATTGCCGAGTTTAATATTATACATTGCGTTTAACGTGTATGCTTCAGCGCATAGAGTCTGTTAAGTTTAACGCGATAAACTAAGTGAACGATGCAGAAGCACGAGACAAATTTGGAAACTAACTAATACCCCACGTACATGTAGTGTTCCAACTAAGGTAAGAAGTTCGTGAAACTCGCGGTGTATCCATATCAACCTCAAACAAGAAATTGCTTTTAATAAAATAGCGTGGAGAATATCAAGCGAGTTGAAAAATCTCAGATTTGCCTTCATTACTTCTGCTCTCTGATATTACTCTCGCGAAATATCTAAAACAACGAATAATATTTTTATTTAGGTCATAACTATTAAGTAAAGCTAAAGTAGATCAATAAAAGTTTTAGCCCTCTTTTTTCCAGAGAAGGTCTGAAAATTTATTATCCGGGAAGTCGCGTCTATTTTAAACTTTTCCTCGAGGATGTTGACATTTCATTCCATTTTACTCATTTCTAAACACAGACAAAGCAAAGGAGCCCTTACAGCGAAAATATATAAAACGTTGGCAGTAATCTTGTAAAAAATATGAAAAAATGTCGACGTCAATAGTCTTTCGCTGACTTAAACACATTACATTCTCTGTTTACAGTGTGGATGGAAGAGAGCGGGATTTCGGCCTTGCAGAGCGGTGGTCCGATGAAAATGTGTTTGCAAACAGAGCCTACTTTATGCCCGAGAAGCAACCGGCAGAACTGGGTGTTGACCACATCCGGGAGTCCGACCAGGGTGTATATCGATGTAGGGTGGATTTTAAAATTGCCCAAACACGAAATAGTAAAGTTAATCTCACCGTAATCGGTAAGTTTATCATAAACAGATTAATTAATTTTGCGCTGAAGAGTGGAAAGTTTGACTTTATTACCATCAGTTCATATAAAATACAATGGTGAAATTAGCAACAGTTGACGTTTAGTCTGCAGAGCAGAGTCGTTCCATAACAAGATAATTAATTTCAATACGAAACGCAGGAAGTAATCTGATTAAATTACCATGCTTAATGATAGTGTACATGATAATTAAGATTAAATTGAAGTTTTTAATTAGTAATATTAGTCAAAATTGCCAGCATGAACTAAGATATAGCGTTTAATAAATCATTAAAGGACACCCTGATGTAGTTTTATGTGCATATTAATAAAATTAGAAAAATCTTCACGTATGAGAAAATTAAATTCACTTTGACTACATTGATTTTTTTGTTTTGCTCTCGCTTGATGTTAGGTAAAGGCAGTTGAAATTTTATTTCCGACATTCACGTTATTGAGTTTTATTTTTATGTTTTGTACATTAAATAAAAACTAATTTAATTTTTTAAGAAACCATTTAAATTAAGTTCTGAATCAAATAGAAAATAGAAATTTAATTTACCTACATTACAAAAAAAGGAGAAAAAATAACGTTAACTACGTTTGTGGTTTTAATTCGGTTACTGATTTTGCACTGATTTTGATGGAAATTCCGGATTTAAAAAAAAGGTTTTCTGGGAAATTCCTCTGCGCGGCGGTGGAGCATGCACATTGTTGTGTGCTTTCAAAGAAAATTCGTAGCTGATCGATCGTAAACGGCGCCGAACTTAGAGGGATAGTGTTTTATTTACTTTATTAACACTGCAGGTTCAACTTCCACTAACTTTCTAATGACAACCCTTGTTTCAAAGTATCCCCTTTGTTTTACTATTACAGTCGAGGTTTCGACTAGCTGAAAAAATATTGTCGACGGTGGTTAGGGTGACATACGCGAAACAGAGCAAATTTGGAGAACTGTAACGTCTGTTCGAATTGGACTTCCTCGAAAGGCTTTGCCTTATTATGAATGTGAACGCAAAGTTCGTTAAGGGTAAGTTTTTATAAGCAAATATTCGAGACATCTAATGTTGAATGTTGCAAGTTCGAGAAAGACTGCCACGGCATGGTACTCGACTACACACTTCCTTCCACCTCCCCCCCAGTCATTTTAAATTGTGACATACCTTTTGAGTTTGTCGTATCGAAATTTGTCATATTTTTTATAATTTTGTTTTCATGTTTTTTTTTTCTAAACGGAAAAACTACAAAACTTCCATCTTTAGCTTTAGGGTGTGGACTTTTTTGGAGGAAATAAACCCCTGCATGTTTGGCAAATATGGCGAAAAAAGCGCTCGAGCGCCGAACACTTGCCCAGAAAGAAGGAATACCGAAATACAATCGATTTTATGCCACGATATTATACATGCTCATGCCGCTTTCAAAGATATCTCCCCCCCCCCCCACCATCTTACCCCTTGCGTCATAAATCAATTTTACAGGAAATGTAGGTAGCTGAAGGCAGTGTTGCTATAATTTAATTAATTACGTTTCCTGGTCACAAAGAAAAATTAAAATTCTGTGAAGCAATGTAGTTTTCTATAATAAATTTTTCAAGTATTCAGTTTAAAAACTATGGAGTATCTATTATTGTCATGTCATTAGGATTTGAAATAAGAAAGTCCGGAATCCGGAATTAGGTACACATTTTCCTGACCGAGTTACAAAAAATATTAATGGCCTTAATAAATCCCTTCATCCACAAATCATGGATCAATACATCTGTCAAGTTAGATTACACTTATTTCATTAGAAAATTAATATTTTGAAATATTTTTTATCGCGGCAAAGTTAATTTCGCAATTTGTAAAACATGACAATGTAATCAGTCAACCATACAGCTAGTGACATTCAATTATACCCTAAACGTTTCTGCCTATACCATTTTTCAACTCTACAGATTACTAAGTGGCTCACAAAATGGATATAATGAAATTGCTATTTTTTGTTAACTGGGAAAACAGTAGCGCGTTATTTAGAACTGTTGTCCCGATTAAGCGAGTGGTCTTTTAGTGTGAACGATGCGTGCAAGCAAACAGTTGAATAAAGCTTCAATGCACCGCGCTGCTCAGGGCTAAATTACAATTATTGTAAAAAGTTACTGCGCTATCGGGAAGTGAATCCCATAGCGGATTCAAATTACGTAGATGTGCAAACGGAACCATATTTCTATGTGGAACTTTATTAAATTATTTTTCCACGTTAAATAAAATTTATTGATTAGAAAAACACGAATCGAATTTCTCTTGCATTATAGAGCTGTTCAAATAAACTCAAGATATTATTTACCAGTCGACAGTAAACTTACATTTCTACAGGAAACTTGGCGGATTCGAAACTAAATAAATAATTCAAACGAGACTTCGACTTTTGTTTTCCAATATATTTATGTTTCTATTTATGGCCAAATTGACTTACCTACGCCTCTTACGTAACGTAATCTGAGCTTTTCCCGTATTATTGCTTTGTTTAAAAGTTCGCCAAATTGTAAGAAAAAAACTGCACCGAGATTTATAAGGACATGAACTCAATTCGCAGGAATTTAAATGTAAAGTGCACTTGGTATGCTAATAGAAATATTTCATTGTTTCAGTAAATAGAGTCGTTTGTTATGAGAAGAAATGTGAATTTAAAAATAACCCCCAACGAGCGCGATGCTATTGTTTTGAGCCCCGTTTTTTAGGGTAGAAAAAAGCTTTTTTGTTCTAGATAATTTCCTTGTTGGAAGTTTTAATTATTCAGTATTTACACAAGGTACAAAGGGCGTAGGTGTTAAGGATTCATGAACTCTGTATCGTGTAAACATCTCTTGAAAGACCAGCTCACTTTGCTAACTAAATGCGTTAAATTTAGGAATCTGTAAAAAATAAATCGCAAAAGCTCTAACCAACAGTCGCATGGTAAATTAAATACGAGTGTGAGCCCTTTGAAATTATATTTCGCAGGTTTTTAGATTTAAGATTTTCTGAAAGGAAATATCACGGGAGACTAAGGTTGCTGTTATTACCTTTACAAAGCAGGGTTTTTTCATTAAATTACATTTTTATATTGAGATCATAATAATAAAAGTGGAAAGCTTTGACGGTATCATCACAATATTAATTAAATAGGGCTCTAAAGTTAAACATCCAGAGGTTTAGGTCTAGAAGTCTCCAGTCCTCTTCTGTGAGACTACTGGTCACTATATCTTGTATCAGTAGTTGCTTGTTCCAAGTAGCTCCTTGCGGATAGGTTCCATCTTGTTACCCTGCTAGGGGTTCATACTGTAGCATAAATTTAATACGTGATTTAATTAAATGTTTATTTGATGTATAACAGTTCAATATAATATTTATTATTTATTGGCAACACAGAATTAGGTGACAAACGAAACTGACTTGATGAATAAAATGACAACTTTTAGGTGGCCATACGGACGGTACAAACTTTTAACTTTTAATAAGAAGAGATTCTTAACGAAAGGAATTACTGTACTACAACTGCTTGCTTTTTCAATTCGGTCAACACTCGTTAAATTTGATTAACTTGCTTCTGTGCAAATGATAAAAGTGATGAACGGAGATAAAACACGTGCGTTAATTAATTTTCGCCTGATAAACACTCAACGACTAGACGTGTCATAGTTCAAGGATCTTGTCTAAATTAAACAATTACAACGTCACCAAATTTAAACAAAAAATACTAATTCCAGCAAAATTTCTAAAAGGGAAACAAACACTGAGATTCAAATTTAACTGAAACGAACTAAGCTTGTGTTTATTTCGTAAATAATCTTTCATTTTTCCATTTTTCTTTACACGTTCTTGAATGCAAATTATGAGTTTGATTTATAAAAAGCAATACAACAAACGCATATGCCTATTTCGTGAGCACGTGTCCATGCTAACATTGATTCATCTTTACCACATAATGATACATTCTCCTGTCCAAAATATACCCACAACCACAACCTCTAGATGTTATGTTGACGAAGAAATCGATTTTATGTTTTGAGTGATAAATTACTAACGAATAGAAGAATCGAGACTCAAAAATTTTTGTATTGTTAATTGTAAACAATAATATAAATATTGTTATATCTCTCCCGTCAGAACCTCTGAAACGGGACTTATTTTCTGAACGAAACAAACTCGACTCGCGTACCTTTTCAAACGAATAGGTAACCCGCATTTCGCGTGCTCGACTTTTCGCAAAACGAAACGAAACTGTTCGAGATCATGGCGCCCGGTGTTCGCAATACGTTTCTTGTTATCGCTGGTTATCGCCAGACATACTTTCTTTCGTGTTCGCTACCAAGCGTAAATTTTCCAATACTGAACAAAATATAAATTTGAAAAAAATCCGTTTTTAATTTTAAAGCGACCACCTACTACAGAGGTTACATCTGGTTGTTTGCGATACGCAAACATTGTAAGTCCAGTTTATTTGGATTATTTAGAAAACTCTTACAAGCCATTTTAACATTTATTATTTTAATTGTTCACCGCCTGCGTGCGGGATAGTATATTTTTATTTTAGGGATTCTGTTCTATTTCTTTCATGTGTTTCTGAATAATTTTGTGTCATTGTCAATCAATTAATTGTGTGTGTTGTGAATCCATTTGGCTTTCATGTCAGGTTTTTCTTTTCGTGCCCAAGAATTATGGCAGGTGTTAATGAAAATTTGTTGGGTGTTTCTTTGAATGATTCGCCCCCATTTTTACCAATCCGTGGAAGCTATGTTACGCGAACTGATCCTGGGTAGAAAAATGAAACGTACCGAAAACCTTAGTAGCACGGAGGATATGATTTCGAATATGATCCGAGGTTACGCGACCAGAAAAGAAAATACGTGAAATTCCTGATTATTCCAGAGATGTTGACTAAAACTTTATTGTACTGTAAAAACGTGTTTTATTATAGATAGATTAGTGGTTAAAAAGTATGGCGAGAAAAATGGAATGATAAAAATACACCCCTACCTCTTTAAATATGTGCACTGCCAAAAGTAATCAAAGGAAAAACCGTCTCAAAATATTTGTGTAACTTTCGTTCCTGTCAGGAATTCTCATAGACATTCATACCTACGACATTAAAATAGAACACGCGATTTCATTTGTAATAGGTAGGTATCGACCTGTACAAATGGAAATCAAATTTTGTACAACATCGTGGAATATCGTATAAACATCACTAGATGAGCGCTTCCTTCAGTAGATGACAAGCCAAATCTAATTTGAGTGACGCGAATAAACATGTTTAGATCAATACTAATGCCTGTTACAATGCATACTATACATACATAATATAAATTGACTGATTTTTCTGTGCTTACGTGAGCATAATAGGGAGCTTTCAGTCATTTCTCTGCACTTATTCTATACACGTTGCATTCACGATATTCCTAGTATGTAGAAATAAGTAGGTACAAATTAAAGGGTTGAAACGACACCGGCGCGGTGTTTGGTTTATTCATATCAAATAGAAATATGGTTTTTCTCTCTATACCCGCACTCCACATCAGCACACGTAACAGTGAATTATCCTTTAAAGTTTAAGGCCTGGTAAACATCACTATTTTTTAGTAAGTTTGAGTAACAATGAAAATGAAAATTGTTAATAAATCTTAAATAGTAACTTTTTTGGGAAAAATATAACAAGGGTAAACGTCTAACAACCGCTAATCTTCTCGTTCCCATTATAATAGCAAACGCCTGTAATAATTTGGAGACTTCAATTTAAATCGCGACTGGCACTTATTAATAACGCATTAAATGTCTTATTCCATTCAAACTGTCTTCATTACTTTAAAACGTTGCATAGCGGTCAAGTGTATAACGCCAACTTTGTTAATTTTATTTTAAAACTGCACTTGTTTTCGTAGATGAAGGATAACTTTGTATCTCGTATGGGATTTTATAGTAAAGAAAAATGTTAAAACAAAAAAAAAGAACTAATCTCCATCGTCGTTTACCGTAACAAACATTTTGAATTTCATTGTTAATCCTTTCATAGTCTGAGAACCGCAGAACTTTACGAGAAAAATGCCAAAAGTGTAAAAATTTACAAAAGTTTTGCAAAAAAGATAAAAAAAGTTGGTGTGTTTTACCAGTTTCCTAAATAGAATTGGTAAATCGATCTTGAACGCTTATTAGACTAAAATTTTGGCCATAATAGTCATACAGGAACGATCCATTACCTTTTCTCCAATAGAAGTGATGCTTGTAGCAAGTTTTATGACTGCTGCTGCTTCAAAACAACCCCCAACATTGGAATTGAATAATTTTCGTCCTTGCTAATTTTAAACGTCTTCACCTTGACAAAGTCCCATTAGAGACTCCTAACAGATAACAAGGTATAAGATACAGCCAGCCGATGAGAAGTGCATGTAAAATTCTGGGTAAATATTTCAAACGCTTACGGGTTAGGAAATAAATAAAATATAAAGCATTTCACACCAACAAATGCTTTTAAATTTATGGCAATCGTTATTCATGGTTAGTTCAATAAATGACCGCTGGACACAGGTGTTACGTTATGAATTTGAAATGTAGTATAGTGCGATAACGCTAACGCCAGCATTATTATCTCCACCATTAACATTCGCACGTTTTAATATACAACAGGATCTAGTTAATTGTTAGTGAAATGGTTACGCAAACTTTATACCATACTGTAATTACTCGAACATATCCATTTTGGATTACTCGAGGGAATTAAAGCGCAACTTCGCAAACGAAAAAATGTTCGAAGTTCGCTTGCATCTCTTTATTGCACAGAAGTTTCTATAACTTTGATTAAGACTCTCTGACTCTTTATTTACATTCCAACTCATTCAGAATTCAAAGTTATACTTTTTTTAAGCAAATCTTCAGATAATTTGCATATGCCACGAAATGAGCTTGGATTTGTTCCCTAACTTGCACCGACACTCCGATTTGTCAAGATTTCCGGTCGTGATTTTGATAATGGAAAAACTTTGAATCTTTATAATTAACAACTGAGTTTTTAGGGGTAGGTATTTATTTAGGCGGAAGGTTCGAAATTGGACGAGATTCATTCGTATGTGAAGGTTAACGTGACGGCCATGTCAATTTTAATTTAAATATTGATGTTCAAAAGTTAGAAGCAAAAGGATCGTCTTTGGCAAATAAATGTTCCATAAATTTGCACAGAAACGTTCTCTGCCGTTGACAGATGCACGAAGAATGTACAAAAAGCGTCTGCATGAAATTACATAAAAAAGTAGAACCTACCTACCTTTCAAAATATATACAATTTTCCGCAATATACTTGCATATGTAGGTAAATATTTACTGATTGACTTCTGGAAAGAAGTTTAAAAAGCATTTTCTTGTACAATAAGTTTTTTGCGCTTTAGTCGGAAAATCAATAATTTCTACTTGAGAATACTAGAAACGAATCTAGTGCAGCTTTTAAGATCCCGAAAAGAGAAAAACTAGCAAATGTACTTAGGTAGTTACTATATTGTGCACGTTCGGCAATAGAAAAGAGATCATCATCAGTAAACTGACACTTAATACTTCGAACTTTTAATAGATTTTACTTACTTCTTTTTACATTTTCAATCTCGCCAATTCAGACAGCGTTTGTAGAGCCATTAATGTTTTTATATCGCACAGTCTGCGACTCAATTGGCGAGTGAACGGAACATATGTTAGAGTTTAATAATTAAAAGTAATCGTTCTTATGCGTTAGGTAAATAAAAAAGATTCTGATAAATTGCAAACGTTACGATCATGTCAGTGTGCATTTGAAATACGTGCGTGGCACCTCCATGGGGAGCTCACTTTAAAAACCTTTGCGAATTACTGTTTTTGAAGGCAAAGAGGCTCCTAGTATACAAATAGTCATGTTCTCTATGGTAATCGAAGTCTGCTTCTTTGGATCAGTTCGTCAACACCAACCTTACGACATTTCGCTGATCATATTCAAACAGCGATGTATCGTTTCGTTCCTAGGGGCAGAGAAGCGGAAAACAGGCAGAGAAATTCTGCCTCCTTTCCACTTCTCTGCCTCACTGAATGTCATTTTCATTTTTCTATATTTTCATTAAAACAGTAATTTTCCTATTGGTATTTTTATCGCAGTATAAAATATACATGACCTTCCATTAAAAAAATCTCATTTCCGGTTAAACCGGAAGTAATAAAAATTGACATTATAGACAAGAAATTCTTTACAGTATTGCCATACCAAATATAGATAGATTTGCATATAACGGCCGTTTGACCGTTTTAAAAATTAAGAAATTATTCCAGAAATTTTTGAAGATTTTGAAGAATAGTTTCTTTATGTATACTTAGTAAATATCTATAAAATCGTTAAAGAACTTCTGCCCTCGTGATAACCTACCACCGCAGCCCGTACTCAGGTCGCCTCTAAGAAACCGCGGTGCGCGATCTGCAAACACATGGGACACACAAAGTAGGAATGTAGGAGGAAGAAAAGAGCAGCACAAATCAACCCACCGACTCAGATGATACCAACGTCACCAAACCCAGTCACAACGCCTCTGGCATACTTTGGATGTGGTAAAGTTGGAGTGATTCGAAGTCAGTGTACGAACTGCCGCGCAAGTAGACTTCTTCCTAACCAATACCACCAGGTGCGCGCCAGTGCATTGCCGGGTACACTCTATACCATGTGTTCCATGCCGCAAAACGTCTACTATAATAACCAATTACAAACCCCTTTTCAGGTAGACGTAAAAAAAGTAAGGGCGTATTAAAATTTTACAAATGAACGAGAAACGAGAGGAACAAGGAACAAGCAACGTGCACGCGAAAGAGTAAGGAAAAATCAAGAGAGAGGGAAAATACAGAACGGTACATTCGGGTGACCTCTAGTGGAAGATCAAGAAAAACTAACCATATCGTATCAAAGTTTCAAGTGAACTGTGACTTAGGTGCTAAAGATTTTATTTAGAGTGAAGAGTAAAGATAAATTCCAAAAATGGACTAGCCTTCAAATGTGAATATTACTTCAGTTAAAATCAACAATAATACAACACCCTACGTTTTCAATTTTTGCTTTCTCTGCGAACTTCAGGGACTTTGTAGTTTTACTCGAAACTTGAATTATGGTCATTGCACAAATTTTGACTAGGTTGCTTTGAGGATTTTCAGATTGCTACTTTTAGATCACAGAAGATTTTTGTTAAATCTTTAATTGAAAGAAATATCAGCTGTCTGTATTTTCCTTGAATCGGATTTACACATTCGATAATGGAAGGAGAAATGTCTGTAGGGTTCGATTGTAATTGCGTGTGAAACACCATATTAACCACCGGCTGCATAGCGCAAAACCGCCACATAGAATTATTCCATTTGCACGTACTCACTTGAAAGTTCTCATATTCACTGAATTGAAGTTCCATTACAGATCCATTGTGCCATTTTAATAGCTATATTGCAATAAACCTTAATTGAATGACAAGTTAGCGTTCCGTTTTAATTCCGTTATATAACAATAGAAAGTTTCTGTATTCTATAAAACGGTGGCATTTTACCGTCAAGAGAACTTTTCGCCAATGGAATAATTGAGTAGGGCGTAACCATACAATTATCCCTTTCTTATTACGAAACACCGAAATATGAGTCTTTTTCCGGCAAATTTCATTATGTGCAGTGACGCAACTTATCAGATTTAATTAATTGGCTCGAAAAGTCGAAGAATATCTCGCCGGTTTAAGGAAAGATTAAGAAGACCGTGAAAAGTGTAATATTAAACCGGGAACAATATGGCAGATACTTGATATAAAGTGACTTACGATAGTATTGTAATGGGATCGCGGCGAGCTTACTGCTAGAACGTTCAGAGCAATTGCCTCAGGATCACATGCCACTGCAGCTCAAGGGATTTTACTCGCACAAGGGCGAATATGTATTGTAAATTACGTTCCTCTTGTACGCACTATTACACTCCTAATAGGGTTACGCTTGTCGGATATTGTCAAATTAATTAAAGCGTAAAGTTGAAGTGCTCCCTGCTACTTTGAGAAATGCTCCAATTTCATTTCATCTTAATCGTGTTGCGATTAAAACAAATTTATTTGATATAGAGGAGACGTCGCAAAATTTTAATGTATAGAGAAGATACTGTTAAGAGGAGGAATACATATTAAATTGCTATAGCGTTTAGAGCTAAATTTCGAAGTTACTTTCAATCCTAGCAATTACTGAAATGAATGCTATACAAATATATAGAGCGGAAGTTCAGTGCTATAAAATCAAATGTCGTATTGCTGTTTCCTTTGCGTTTGATACACGTTATTAGTGCAACATGGCGGTTGTCTCTTAGTTCACTTCGCGAGTGAATGAATATATTAACATTTATTTACAAGAAAAGGTATAATAATTAATTTTTTGCAAAGATTCAGTATGATCTCGAAACGTGTGGATCTTTGTCATCCGAGTACCTGCAGTTTGTGTTTATCGGCAAACCCATTCTGAAAAGTATAACCGTGAGATATTGCTGTGACCCCATGTTGGGAGAAGGTCGAATATTGACCTACATTAATAATTTGGAAGTTTCAGTCGCCTCGATCAACTTCCGAAAATACTAAAGAATTTACTACTCAAATTATGATAAACACCTGAAGTAAATCTGTGATGCAAAAAGAAAAATTTAACATGAACACTTTATTTCGAAACTGACATATGTCAAACGCCTGTAACTTAGCGTAAAAAAATTTACACGCTCTTTTCACCGTCGCGAACTAACAAACGGAACCCCCTTTCACCTTGTCCACGTATTTAAGGAAACACCACTTCCATCATAGAATGCTTGTTCCTCTGGTATTTGGAAATAATGCGGCAATTGCGATTATACAGATTAGATAACGCCGGCTGCGAAAGAACGCGGCCCCATGCACGTACGCCGAAAATAATGCGCACATCGTATACCACATGCATCTCTTGTTATCAGCACCAGAACACATGCGATAATTAAATCTTGTCCGATAACAAAATCTCTTATCGCAAACGACCAGCTGTGCCTACATTTTAAAAAGTAATTTAACGTTTTTTAATTAAATACAACAAATCTAAAAAAATAATTTACACAAGCGACAAAATTAAACAAATAATATTACTGTATTACCAAGAATTCTAAAATGAAAAAACAACACTAAGACACAAATTCAACTAAACCAATCGCGTGTTTATTCGTAAATACCCCCCCCCCCTCCTATTTACTTTACAAAAATTAAAAATTAAATGTTTCTCATATACAGAGTGTTTCGTTAATATTTTGGTGCTTAAACCGAAATAACGTCTGCTACACGTTGAAATTCTCATTTATTCTTAAAAATTGTATATACTGTAAACTCAGGGTCAATTTTAAAAATTTCGGAATTGATGACGTGGTAGCGTTTTCATTTAAAGTGTGGAAACGACGAAAACTAGCATATGTGTTAGTTTCAACGCGTGGATAGTTCTTAAAGCAATAAACGCCCCGGACTCGACTCCCTCCCAAATTTAATGTACCAAGCCGTGTTTCGTTTCGGAGTAAAACGTCACAGTTTCGCGAACACGAATAGAGTAGGTTTGAAGGTTTGGTGCTTCCAATCGAACTCGAGAAAAAATTCAGCGCTAATAGAAGGGACAAGCATCTTTGGAGGTTTAGATGGTCCCTGAATTTTTATTTTAGACATTATTTCTCGATAATTAGCCCTCGCTTCCAAACCAAACGTTGGATTAAAATTTTCTCGACGGTGTCTTGTAGAGCTCAAAAAATGGCAATGGCAAAGTGGTTTTTATTTTATTGTATCAGTTCAAATAAGACCAGAAAAGAATAAAAACGAAATCGGCCAATTTCGGTTGTTCTGCAATATCTTCGGAAGTAATCGGAATTTTCTGGTTTTCTTTAAAGTATAATAAAAACTGTTTAATTGCGCATCTTTTCTGTAATTTGGACACTGTATATCCGAGGGCTAGAAATTGTTACCTGCCATAAAGATACTCGTAAGTTATTGAGCTTATGTTGTAGCTCCACAATAGCGAAGTTATGGCCAAAAAAACGAAAAATGTCAGATTCGAAAATGCGCTGGCTTTTATTTATTTTCAAAGATACTAAAAAATAATTTTAACAAACCCGTAGTAATTTTTTCTCAGCTTTCTGATGGTACCAAAATTAACATTTGTATCACTTGTGAGTTTCAAGTAACTCGCATCAACTTTTTTATTTCTTAGACGCCATATTGGATTTTTCACTCGATAGAGAAAAAAATTACAAAACCAGTGACACTATAAACACTTATAGTATTTCATTTGGGAGCCAACCTTGCATGTTTCACTTGAAATGTGCAACTTCTGTTAAAATTTCGTAAAAATCCGTCCACAAACAAAAAATGTTAGCGTTTCATATGGAAATTCTTATGGCAATAATTCCATGGTCGTGTCGATGGTCACTATAGGAGACAATAACGAATGAATTTTATTTCAATTACAATTGGCCATGGAATTATTTCCATATGAAACGCTAACATTTTTTGCTTGTGGACGGATTTTTACGAAATTTTACAAGAAGTTATGCGCAGATCTAACTTTCTTACTTGTGTACCACGGTTTTCTGAAATTTTAACTCAAGACGCTTCTTACAAAACGAATTGAAAACACTTTTTTAATTGTAGACGAATTTTTCGAAAATATTAACCAAAGGTGGTAGTCATACAAGTAAATTGAGCGCATATATGAAAAAATCGTTTGCACATACGCAAATTCCACTTTTTTATTTGTGGGCCAATTTTTCTGAAATTTAAAAGACGATCCCACCTAATATTTATTTAATTTTGGCCCTTGGTCTACATTTGAATGCCCCAAAAAGACATTAGTTGATCATCAGCAGCACTGCAAAGACATGGAAAAGTAACGGTTTGTCGTAATTTTAGCTAAATTTAGCTAAACGAATTTGGTTGGAGCAACGAACTTTCTGGAACAAAGACTGTTAATCTGGAAATGTGCTTTTTGTAAATCGTTTAGGATTATTTTTACCCTGTTAATGTATACTTGGAACTGAAGAGTTGCATAATAAATAGATTCTTCCTTTTATATTTAGCGCTCTTGAAATTAAGAACTAAGAATTTTGAAAATTATCAGTAAGTGACACTTTTATTCATTATGGCATACTAGGCCCGAGGACGTTCAAATGACAATTAAGTCATATAAATGTCATCTATCATTGTCAGTTTATAATACATATCTGCATGAAATAGATACATTATAACATCATTTTTCTATTTCGGTGTCACAATGATGATTTTGTACAACTGTTTTCGGCCGAAAACAGTTGTACAAAGACAGTGATTATAGTCGTTTTTTTTTTGGTAACTCATCTCTTAAGTTGGCAGTTACTAGTTAGTACAAGTAGGTACTTCGTTGGGTACTTCCATGTTTGAACTTCAAAATGTCAGTCTTACTACGCTGCCAACCTAAAACTTAACGGCATAAAAAGTGTTCCCAACATAAAACATGTTAGTTCTAATGTTCCCTATAGTTTCTGATAATGATTTTTTTAATTAAATTAAAGCACCGAAATAGAAAAAATAGTATGAAAAACGCGTGTTACAATGCTTTATTGTAATACTCCTATCTTGCGGACACTCGTGGCTACGCTTCGCGTCGCCACTCGTGCCACAAGATAGTCGTATTACAATAGGTCGCATTGTAACACTTGTCTTTCAATATACTATTGTGAGTTACATTGAACTACCACTACTGGTGAGATTAGGATAAGAATACGCCTAATTAAAAGCATTACGTATGCAACACTTGAATTGCAGAGATTGCTTACAATTTAACCGTACTTGAATTGAAGCAAATACGAGGTAGATTGAATTGAAATCTGCAAACATGATCGTCTCCCTCACTCATGTCTAATTGAGAATTTCCAAAAATAGGGCGTAAAGTGACACAGCAACATTTCCGTATAGATAAATTCCCTACAGTAAATCGAGGTAAATTAAATCCAATTAGTAAAGGAAAAGTAACTTACCTAGCAAGTTGTAGAGGGAAAATAACGAAAACACAACGACTACGGCAAATCCTTATAAAAACACACCCGTATCACCACAATTTTTCCTTTCTACCTGTTGCAATCTCATTAAGTTGATTACAATTGAAGCCTGTAAGCCTCACACTATCCAGCCATCTTTCAGCACGTTGTAATTAATGCGCAAAAAGTAAAAGTGATTACGGTTTGATCTGTAAACTAAAATGTACTTATAAACCTACACTCGTATAGCAAGTATTTTCATCTAATTCGAATTAGCAATTAAATACAAAGATAATATCCATAGTAAATGTAATTTGGGTACGTTTGTTGGTGGTAGGCAGATGGGGTGAAGATCGATAGTTTGCCATGTAAATCAATCCCTTCCACTCCCGACAACATATCGAACTAGCAAGGTCATAAGAACATTTTAGGTTTAGTGTACTGCCTGATGGACACCTTTTTCACGTTAGGGAGGTGGAACTAAACAAAGCACAGAAAAATGCGTATACATACCGCGAGGTATGTTACAATGAGTAAAATGCCTTTTATTTAATAGCAGATGTTAAATTTGACATTTTGATTGGTTTGAATGAGTAGGCCAAGTGTCCCTTTAAGAATAGACAAAGTGAAACAAATCTTTGTGTATTTCATATTAAAAGTGGAGCGCGGAACACGAAATAAAACGAAGTTTAGAACAGAATACAATATTGTTTCTATGGAAACGACGGGAGAACCTAATCTTGCTACTTTAGACGTTTAAATTAAATACCTACAGAACTTTATAATGATTTATGCCTTATGTTATAAAATAAAGTTTTGTATTATACACGATGCTTTCCAGAGACTCTTTCCCAGTAATTTCTGGATCTTTTTAACACATTGTCCTGCTATTGGGATATATTCTGTTGGACAATAAATTATTAAGCAGCAGAGTAAAGCGAGGGGAATCGATTCGGTTCAAACTTTGCACAGTTGACTATATGCCACAAGTAGTAAGCCTATTAAAAATGGGTTAAATCCAATGACCCCATAAGGTCACACCCAGTTGCTCTGCCGTTTTTTTAGATCTTTTATCTTTTCAAAGGTAGACTGCGTAGCCAATTCTAAAATGTTCTTTTTCTAGCGAGTTTATCTCGTGATGACTAAGAACTGTAGTACTATCTTTCTTCTAAAAAGGATGTAATTCAAGCCCTATTCCCGCAATCTTGAAGCTAAAATTAATTAAAGAAAGCCTATTGATAACCACTACGTAAAATTGGCACATATTTTATTAACTCCAATCATTCAGATAAATTCTTTACATTACCACGACCAAAATGTATTTGAGAAGACATTGTCGAACCTTGACAGCTTAAAAATTCTACTTATTTTTGCGGGAAAATCGAAAAAATCAAGACCTATAATGCTATCCCGTTACAATCGTAAATAAAGCATCTGTAAGAGTAAGTTTGCACTGCTGCGCTATTACTGCGGTGTGATGCATAGACAAAACTAGGAATAACAATCTGTTGTCGTCCTCCTATTTTGGTTTGTGAAGGTAGTTCGAATTAATCACGATAGCGCAGCTAACAATTAATAGTTAAATCCATGGTCGTTGTTTAAAAATAAGAAACTGCTAAATAGACGCTTTGCATGTGTGGACATCATTTAACATTCCAAACTTTATAATTGATTTATTTGCTTGTGCGGACCAAAACTGTTGTAAACTTCCAATTGCATTTTCCTGAAGACTATCGGATAGTTTTTACCACCGCAAAATAACATTCGACTGAAAGGTTTCGACTTTATTATGGCCAATTATTATTAATTCATAATTATGTACTTCTTTTATTATTAACCAGCGGGTAGAACAGAGGTGTGATGTTATTGCTTCCATTTTATACACGTTGTGGCATTAGTACGCATCAGTACGTCTTAGTTATTCCCAAAGGCGTTTATAATTAGGTAGCGATCGATGTTTCGTAATAATACATCCTGTTGTAATATAATCACAATATATACTGGCATATTCATCTTCCTACAATGTATTAGTAAAATGTGCTAGCGGTATAGTGTGTCATGTACTTACATTACGTTCACATGTGAATGGCACGAACCTTGGTAAACTGGAGATCTCTTCTTTACCGAAAAAAAGTTACGTCATGTATTGTTATTATAAAAGACGATAGGAATATTCTATCGTCGTTGAAAATAACAATACATGACGTATAATTGTGTAAAGATACGTCGCGCGCCATGCTTTAATTTAATTTTGTCAAGTAGTTTTATTTTGTTACACAAAATTCGATCTTTATATACGTAGGTTTCAACTGTAAATGTGGTTTAGCGGCAAGGCAACCTGCCAACTTGTTTGCTTTCCCAAGTACTTAGAAAGCTAGAAAGATTTAGTTTTTTGCATATTAATAAAAGGTTACACAACACGCTCGATTCGCAAAATTGTTTTGTTGTAAAACGTAATTAGACCCACGACGTTGACTAGAACAATTTTAATGAACATATGAACAATTATACAATTCATTTCAAATGTCTCAAAACAAACTACAACATCCCAACTGACATTGTTTACATAGCAATATAGGTTTGATAATGAAAATCCAGATACAGTTTGTTTTTGTTTGTTCAATGAAAATTTTTCTTGTTTCGGATTAACCGATGCCCATTTTGTTTCAAGTTTTAATTTGTGTAATTTGAGATAGCTAAGTAATGTTAATTAAGTGGTGTAATGAACTGATTCCATTGAACACAGCAGTAATTTTGGCGTCCAACGTGGGGCACGGCATTTATTTTTTGTGACCGAATGAAAAGACACTGAAATATAAATTCAACATTTCCACATGGAAAAGCAAGACTACAGTTTGGTTCAGAGTATCCAGGAGGAACCAAGAATCGCATACAATAGGTCATCCATGTCGTAGCGAAAAAATCTAGGCACTAGGAAAACGTAGAATGAAAATCGTAGAAAGAAAATTTATTCACCAATTTTCGTCAAGAAAACAGCAAGGATTGAACGTTTTCAATCTTTCTTATCATTTCAAACAATATACGTTGTGCAAGATTTTGTAAAGAAACATTTTGCTTGAAGATAGCCTCGAGGTTTAAGGCAGTCCGTGCAAAAAAATGAGGGTTACACCGCACTTGTAAACTGGGAGTCATATGCCACGGCGAATATTTTCGCACAGCTTATGTATGTTTAAATGGTTAAACTTTTGTCATGCAAAATTATTCATATTTCTAGAATACTTTACAATATCAACTTTATAATGCCCTAGCGCTCGATTAAATTTGAATTTAAAATTTTACGTTTCTATTATCTATATGTTCAGATTTTCCGCTAATAAGGGAGGTTTGTGGATAAACTAAAAAAGCCGCATTGTTATTTCAGTAGAGCTCTTTACAGCTGCACGCTACTGCTAAAAGTTTAGCATAATTAACGATAGTTTGTAACCTGATTAGCATTGTTGAAGTAAAGAGGGTTGGTAGTTTTTGTGCGGACAGTGTTTAGCACCCTACGGCCTGCGTGGACCGCTTTGTATTCTGCATCATTCGACCTATCGCAGAGGCGTACTAGTTCCGATTTTATTTATCTGTTAACAGTTATACTGCTTGACTAAAGTTTCATATTAAACTTGTACGAAGTGGTTTTAATGGTTTGCAAATTATACGTAAAGTTTAAATTCGTCGGTTTCCAAGTTATCGACGTTGTATAAATTTAACCTCTCCCAAAATTTAAATATTCTAATATTAAGAAAGTCAAACAAAACTGTTCGTTCGTACACCTTTACTTGAACGATGATTAAAAGTAGATTACGATGACTAAAACGAGTTTTGGGTGCGAAACTCAATTTATAAGAAACTTTAGGTTTAAAAGTTGAGCGAGGGAATGATTATAACGACGTTAAAACGCTTAACTAATTCTCATTTTAATGCTCTAATTATGATTACTGATGGTGCTAGATCAACTAAACGTTAATTGTTATAATTCGCTCCCCTTTCGTTCCTCATTGATGGACTAAATCTGGCTCTCGAAGAACTAATTTATTGCTGTTGAATTAATTTAGTAATACTCAAGTAACACGTCCGGAATATCGGAAAAGAATAAATATTTAAGCCAAAACGGAACAGTAAATAAATCCGGCTCTGTGCAGAGTCGTGATCCTGAGAGTATTGATCCTGCAGCAACACTCTCGCCGTTCCGCCCGCTGTCCTGCTGGTAGCTCCTGTTATTCCACTTCTGCTGCATACCCTGCAGGCTAGAGGAGGAGATATTCTGTCATTATGATACTCGTATAATTACAACTAAGCTGTTTTAGAGTGAACTTTTTACATGTATTATATTACTTATTACGAACAACCCCCATACAAAACGCTCTGATAAATGTGAAGGTACTACCAACGAAATTATCTTGGAAATTAAAGCCATAAAATAACAATAAATTGTCTGGTGTACTCTTACTTTGAGTTCTGCATACTATTTCTTGTTGTAATTTGAATAAGTAAGCCTTTCCGGATTTCCATGCGGGAAAACAACACACGTGGAATTAAATTAAGCTCACTGCTGGAATATGGGGTAAATCCGAAATTATTTTGCATTTTGCTTTTAAAACAAATAAACCAGAGCAAAGTATTCTTTTGTACGTTTGAACATGATACGGATATTAATATTCAGTTGTAAATCTAGTCTGAAATATTGGCTATTGTTCTTAATTCAATAATTCTGTATTACTTTTTACCAGGAGGGAAACTAAATTATATGGATTTTGGTATTTGCGGAACGTCAATTGAGGTAGAGCATGCAAGGAATTTAGTAGCTGTACTTTGAAAAGGTTTTCATTTTTTACAATTTTTTCATCGACTTTATGATCTAAAAGGGCATTATCTGTATATACCTTGCTTTTGGCATGGACATGCTTTACATGAAAAATTTAAATAGAACAAAAGCCAGTTAACAATATTAGTCGGCAGCGTTCGGCGGAAGTGTGCAAAATTGTACCACCGGGGACTATTTTGCATTTTTTCGGTTATATTGCATAGATGACTAGTAATATTGAACAAGTGGACCATTTGCAAGTTGTATGGCATTAAATTTTGTGTTGAAGGAAATGCCTTTTAATAGGGTTGCACTTTTTTTAGAATTGCATTTCATTAGGGTAGCTCAGTGTTAGGATATAGGGTGGTTCTCTTAGATAGCTAGTATTCTAAATTTTTTTTACTTTTAAATAGATAATTTCCAATTGAATTAAGCGGTTTTTATATCTGTAAGAAAACAGGATGCATCATTGGACTTTTAAAATTGCATGATAAAATTAAGCCTAATAATATCCGGTCTTTGATACCTATACCAAATTTCTCCCTATAATCCACTTTGTGTGCAATTAATACATTTCAAGTTAAGTGGGTCATTTGAATTATGCACCGTCGAGCATTTCTGAAAATTTTGCAAACAGAACCTCCCTATGACCCATGGTTGAACAACATCGATTTTTTGGTTCTACTCCACGAATCGCAGAAAAAAGTTGAAGGACTCAAGGGGTAGTTTTAGATACTGTACGATTAAGGTAAATTGTATTTTTTTGCTAATTGTAGTCAGTATGGACAGTTTTACTTTAAGGATTTTGACCTGTCTGATTTGCTGTTTGTTCTGAATTTGTTAAAGTAGTATTTTTCTATTGTTCATGTAAGAGGGTTATTAGACATAGTAAAATTGAACATGACCACGTACTTGTCAAACACTGGATATTTCAATGAACATGAAATTGATTTTTTAAAGGGGTGTAGAGGAAGGGTGAATTGATCGTGGTCGAAGGCGAAAGGGATCATTTTTGAACTTTTAGAAGCAAATAAGTCCAAATCATTATGGGAATTGAATCGACGTAATGTGAGTTAAGTTGAGCTAGCCGCGTGCAATCCATGAGCAATTTTTTTAAATTAAAATAAAAAAATTACGTGGTGATCAAGTCCAAATTTCATTGTTGGAGTAATATAAGAAAAGTGCATTATAATTCCGTGACACTTGGCGCAAATTGTGACGAATCGTTAGTCAAAAAATTATCAAAGTCCTCGTGTGAGATCGAAGGGACTTCAGCGCATTTTTGTGTGGCAGATCAGTGTTTTATTAGCCAGTATTTAGTCCACCATCATCCACTTCCGACGTCTCCTTCACTCGCAGTTCGCATTTTGGTGGATTTCGCTATAAACTCGGCACAAAATAATACTAAATTTTTGGGTACTTCTCATAGCTCGAGCTTTTATTGGCGACACGAGAAAGAGAGACCGCGATTCGAGATTTAACAAACTGTCGGGTGCCCAAAGTCGACTACTCCTTGAAGCGCGCCGTGCAATTGTGGTTCATTTCGCACCTAGGAAAAAAATTCTGCCACGCAAGAGTTGTGCGCATTGACAAGATCTTTCCCACGACACCTATTTGACAACAATCGGAGAAAAACTGTTGAAAAAGATAGAAAAAAACTGAAAAATCTCCAGGTTAGTATATCACGCTCGGGGAAGGCGCCCAGATGTCGTCGATCCCACATCTTGTAGCCCCGTGCCTAAAGATGTTAATTACACGGCCGCGATAGGTACCTGTACACTCCTTCTCTTTTTACAACCGTTCTTCTACGGACTCGCATTTACTGCCAGCCAGCCAACCAGCCAAAGTGAGTTTAAAAGCTACCTTTTTACAAATAAATGTGCAAAAATGCACTAAAAAAGTGCAAATTCACAAGGGATTAAGTGGTATAAAGTTATGCCAAGAGGGATTGAAAAAGGGTTAAAAAAAACTCGTAATCATGTCGAGTTCAATTCGAAATGAACGCAGCCCGCCCTTGTAAATAAACGCATTCAACAGCGCATTCCTGAAAAAACTTTACCGCGTATTGACCCAGTGCAATAAAGTAAAAGGGAGTTGGATTTAGTTCACGTGCAACATGAAAGTACAACAAAGAAAACTGTTAGTAAATCCAAATAATATTCAATTCAAAGGTAACGCTTAATAACATATATCTATGATTGATAGTCATCCCTCCCAGTTGCGGAAGGGCGAACATGGTATCCCTTTTTGCATCCACATTTAACCAGTTTCATGCTGGGGGTTTTTCAGTCCATTTGGGCGCCCACCTTTCATTTGGCGTGGGTATTTTGACATTTTAGAAGTAATGTGCGTTAGCATTGGTCACGCATAAAAAAAGTACTCGTTGCCATTGGCAGCGTCAGACAATAGTCAATTGTACAACTAGTTTTGAAATTGACACTTTTTTTCATGAATTTGCAGTTCGACTGTTCTTATACTAAACGACGTATAGTGCAATGTGGTGTATAAACAAATTTCAGAAATCGCCGCCTTCTATTTTTACGATTTAATTACTAGAAACAATCAAAGAGACTTGCGGGATTAATTGTGACGATCGACTAACACAACGCAAAGAAAATCGCTTAAATAATCAAAAAGGGTCTACATGCAACTCATTGAGCGGCAAAGAGTTCCCCAACACGGAGCGGAAAATAAATCTTGTTGAAGTAGGCCAACAAATCGGTAAGTTTCACGCTAATTGAAGCTCGAGATACTTGAAAGCGAGTGACTTTTCTTCTTTTGTGTTAACAAATTTGCTTACATTTAAGATGTGTAACATATGTGACTGATTTGGCGCTAAAAAAAGATCTAAATGACGAAAAGCAGTCGCCAAAATAAAACTGACAAATGCCTGCAGAGGTAAAGTTCAATGCTGGATATATGACTTTCATTTCTCCGAGCTCTTATTTGACAATGCATGCAATGAAATGTGAGACCATTTGTTCGTCCCGGTTCAGCTCTCACCTATGACTCCAGAATTAAAGGTTAATGTTGCACGTTTTTCGTATGATACTCATTCCCATTTCTTATTATGAAAGCGTTTTTAGTGGAAATGAAAATATGAAATACAAAAAATACAGATTAAATGCATATTTCGCACTTATTTGACTTTCAAATTGTTACTCTAAACTGATCTCACTTTGGAAAATTTCATTTGCATTTTAAATGTATTTAGATAAACATGTATTAGTGTCGTTTTGTTTTGTGCAAAGTATTATCTATTCATAAATTGCCTTCAGAGCGCGTATTTATATGCACTTCTTTCACATTCAAAAATTTGCATGATAATTGCCAACCGACTGCAATCTTGTATATGCTTAGTATTAAAAATTTAAAATTCAGTTTTCATGTCCGATTATGTATCTTTACACGCTAATCACAATGGCGAAAATAAAATCGGATTTAACAATAGTCAATATAGCGTTTTTATTACATGGCATGCACCTTTTGAATATTTCAAAGCCATAACTCATTCAAATAATTTTTTACAATTTCCTCCTAAGAATGACTGAACTTGACATACGATAAATTATTTACCGAAAACGGTTTTTGGCGTCGCAGAGGGTTATTGAGATATATTTCATGTTAGTGACGTTTTAAGTGTCAACAGCGCAGTTTTCACTAACAGTGAAATTTCCGCCAATTTTTTATTTAATTCATGGCCGTTCCCATTTCTGTATTACACAATATATTAAAAGTCGAATACCAGTGAAATGTACAAATCGATATAAGTACCTACGCTTTGCGAATTTTTGCGATAGGGTTGTGCTTTTTGTGTGGGTAAACATTAAGTAATGGGTTTCTACTGACATAAAGGCGTCAGTTGCGAATTAATTCAAATGTTACTATATGACAAAAATACACTTGATTTAAGCAATAACGAGTTAAAATAGAGCGTCATTAAATTTACCTGCAACGTTTCCGCTTTTAAAACAAAGTTAAGTAAGTAATTCATTATTGATATTGAGGCAACAGTACACAAAGCTACTGACAGTTTGTCCTTTATGTCATTCGTGAATGTAACTCATATTTATTTACATAGCACTATCGTCATGGGGCAGCTTTTATTGCATTTGCATTGCATTTTATTGTTTTGTTTAGCGGTAAGCGTGGTACTAATGATAGAAATCATGAAAATTGATTTCAAATGTTGTTAGAAGAACACCCACACCAGATCATGAATGTTGGACTAGGGTCATGACCTTCCGTTTTGACCCAAAATCGTGGCCTTTGGTTCAAGGTCGTGGTGTCGGACTTCGCCCCACGGCAGTGGCGTTGGCAACTGTGAGATGACTGCGAACAAAGCAAAAGCAAAGAGTTCAATAAATAAATAAGCATAGAGAAAGATGCTGTATTGCAAAACCTAAGCTATTCTTAAAAAATGACAAATTATACATTTCCAGTTATACAAAGAGAAGTAAAGCGTTCAAGTAAAACAATAAAGGTTATCTACTTACATGTATAATTTTTTTCGAGTTCTTGTTTGTAAATTCTAACTTTTTTTCCCAATTTACATATATTACTGACACACGAAAAAGTTGTAGAACTAGTAATGTCAGTATAATTACGTAAAACTCTAGGAGATGATGAGAGATACGATAATGTTAACGTGCAGGAAGGCAATAACTGGAATTAGAAAGAATCATTTTCACACTGTATAATTATGACCGTGATTTTTCCCAAATCTTTTCAAACTACAAGCAGAGTTGGTCACTGAGTTAAACTAGGTCACTGGGTCGCTGGGTCACGTCATACTCTCTTCAGTTAGACCCAGTGACCCAGTTTGACCCAGCGACTCAATTTCACCCGGGGACCTAATTTGACCCAGTAACTTAGTTTGATCCCATAACGCAGTTAAGTCAGTGACCTCGGATCAAGTGTACAGATTATGAAATAAATGAAACTGAATGCTGGTTTGTGATGTTTGCTTTAATACTGCGGTAAAAAACTTTCCATGTCCCGGATTGTATTATAGTACTCCTATTTCTAAACAATACCCTCCTTCATTTCTTTGCTTCAGGGCTTACCAGTTGCTTACCGATTACACATTTAATTTTCTTCTACTACTTAGCTTAATTCAAATAAATCTATTCTCTAAATACTTTTCATTGACTATAAACTATAAATGCAGTTAATTTTTTAGGTATTAGTTCTCTTGAATAAAATTGGGCTACGTGCTTTTGGCTGAATATTATTGACGAAGTTGTTTTTTTTTTAATTAAAAGTTACTTGAAATTTGTTTTGGATGACAAAACTTATATACCAAGAAAAACCTAATGCTATAAATTTGAATAAAAATTAACCTTAAGATATTCCGGATATCTAACAATATTTTAATTACTGGGTCACCGGATTAAACTGGGTCACCGGGTCACTCTGGGTCACCGGGTCAAGCTGGGTTACCGGTCAAACTGAGTCACCGGGTTACTGGGTCAGTAGACTAACTTGGGTCCAGTCCAGTCCAACTTAAGTGGTAAAATCTGAATAGAATGCAAGAGGTGCTTTATCTTTACCAGATAGTGTAACTGTGACCCTATACATGCAGATAAACGGCTCAAGTTTCCGTTGTACGGAAAAGTGTAACGATAAGAAAGACTATTCAATTCATCTAACATTTGTCACATTTCAACCAGTGAAATGTCTCGATTTCAAATTGCTGCGCCAATGGGAACGAATTATAGTGATAATTGCACGTGTGGTATTTCAGCGACAATTCAACTCATGTATAAAAAATCACATAAGCCGCAGTGTAATTGTCACTTTGACAGCGGCAAAAGTTACCTGCAACTTTTCCAGCGACAAATGCACTAGTGGTTTTTTCACTTATTCATTTTGGAACAATTATCGCATTATCCTTTCCCATATGATTAGCTTGACGTCTGTCAATAATTGACTAGTTTGGTGAATTTCTTGTTCGTTAAATTGTCCTGCCGAATTACACTCGAGGTTTGTATTTAAACCGAGTAAATTTGGGTTGTTGCAATTCAAATCTGTTTCCTTTTAGCAATTGAACTCGAAAAACTGTCAACCTAAAAATGCTCCACCTGCGGTGTCGCATTTTTATTAGTTGACAGTTTTTCTCGTCTAATTGCTAGGCAACAAATTTTCATTACCTAAACAACCCAAATTTACTCGGTAAAATACAAACCTCTTGTGCAATTATAAGTGATAATTTCACGTGTGGTATTTCAGCGACAATTCAATGCGATTATTCAATGACATTTGTCAAACTTCCACCAGTGAAATGACGCGAAATTTTGTCGTATTAACCGGAACATTCTTCTTAGTTTGTTAATCAATTTCGACAACCGACTTATCACCACATCTTTTAATTTAATCACTCATAACGAATTAGCTTGGAGCACAAAAGTTCGAATAGAATCAATAGCAAAATGAAAAGCAACTTCCATAATTTATTTTGACGTTTATTGTTGTCATGGAAATACATTCACGTGGATAATTATGCTTAATTTTTTTTTTTGATTCATTGAATAGTCCTCCGAATACCATTCGTAGTCGAAGTATTTGTAGATTATTTTTGAGCTGCTGCTCCACTCATGCTAGTTACGCTTTTTAATACCACTAGCATTCGTGACAGCACCTCAAAAATATTCGACAATACTTCGACTACTTATGGTATTATATATGACAATCAACCCTATGCTGTATCACTCTCGTTATTCTATACGATCAATCGTTATCGCAGATTCACGATCAAAGGTTATGATGACCACAACGACTATCGATAAACGCGATATGCTGTATCAATATTTTAACGGTATCGTAACGTTGCCCGGTATCTCGCAGTGGCTATTTCGGAAAAAAGTGTCACATTCTAGAAGACAAGGAACGCTGCGCAACGGCAGTGCGTGTAAGAGTGAAATACCACAGCGATAAAATATAAGAGGGCATTGTGGTGCGCGCTTTATCTTTAAACAAATGCCCGCCAGATTTGGAAATGCAGACGTTTCTTTAAAATTATTTGTATTATTAATTGTACGTGTACCTATACCTAGTTGTTTAGAATAATAAGAGGCGGAGAAAAACCACTAGGAAACAATTTGAGGACTTGTTATATTTTATTGAAAGTAATAATCCTCCACGGAAAGACAAAACCGTTGGAGGCAAACAAAATCAAACATTTGTGGCAGGAGTTTGCCAGCGGAAATGGACCACCAAATACTGCCTTACAGATTCTCGAAAATTTTTTTGAAAATCAATTTCACCCAGCTGAAACGGATCGCTGTTGCCTCGTAAAATTCTTCGTTGGATGTTTTCCTCATGTCTCAATAAAAACATAATCTACGAGTATTAAAAGACACAGAACTCACCTCCTTATTACATTTTCCAATTGCCCAAACAAAGCTACTTGCAAAAATCCTTGAAAATTATTCATTTTCTTTCTCTTTAACACCCGCTTAAACTCCAAACGAATCGCTGACAGGACCGTTACGCCCCAAACGGGTAGCATGAACCCTGTCGTTAAGTTTTTCTGGTTATGGTTGCAAAATAACGATAGAGAATTACGATAGTCGTTATCCCACACTTGCTACGAGTGATACAGCATACCGATTTTTAAAAAATTATGGTAACGCCGCATAACGATATCGTTATTCTTAACGATAGTGATACAGCATAGGGCCGAATATTATGAAGACATATGCCTATTTCCAAACTTACGTTTTTTTCACAGCAATCTTTAATTTGAACGGCCAATGTTTCATAAATATCGACACGAAATATGAAATCTTTCCATGTAAAGGCGGTCCTCTTCGTACATAAAGTAGAAGTAGGTCGACATAAGTATCTCTAATTTGCTTGATTGATTGATTGTTTTGAACAATATTTAGCACTTTTTCCACTAGATATAACTAAGTAGACGCCACATAAAAACATACCGCACGTTCTCCTTGACTGCTTAACGCGTCTATCGAATGCGAATGCGCGTACTCGTCTCGATTATCTCGAAATCTAAACATCGGCAGCGGTCGTATCAAGTTTCGGTTTTTAAGTTCGCTGCTTCCAAGGAACCTGGTCGAAGTTTACTCTCAAATGGGGGGAGGGGGGGGGCACGAGATGCGTTTCATAGGCACCTTTTGGAGGATATCTCGAACAATTACGGATAAGTAATTTTTTTCTTTTTTGCGCATTTTTGCCAATTTTTTTGTAAAAAGGTACCTTTTAATCTCACTTTGGCTGGCTGGCAGTAAATGCGAGCCGCTAGAAAAACCGCTTGTAGAAAGGAGAGGAGTATACATGTACCTACCGTGGCCGTGGAATTAACAATTTAGGGAAGGAGCTACATGATGTGGAGTCGGCGACACCTGGGCGCCATCTCCGAACGTGTAACCTGGACTTTTTTCAGTTTCATCTACAGTTTTGTTCCGATTTTTTTAAATTGATGTCGTTGGACATTTTCTTGACAACGCGCACAACTCCTGCGTAGCGGAATTTTGTTTTTTGTCCTCGGGGCGAAATTAACCAAGTTGGAAGGCGCGCGTCTTCAAAGGGTAGTCGACTTTGGGCGCTCAAAAGTTTCTTAGAGTTCTAACAGCGATCTCTTTTCCGTCACCGATGGAAAGGATAGGTAGCTGCCATAAGTAGCGGCTAAAATGCGTCATTTTCGGTTGTAGCTTTCGGGATTTTTAATTTACTCGATCGCGATGTTGGTAAAATGCAGTGCTTGCCGTTTTTTTGACTTTGGACCTGAGCAAATATTTAAAAAAATTTTTGAATATGTGCTAGTGGTATATTTTAATCTATATGGTCCTGGCCGTACCATTCACTGTGCATGCGAAAAGTAACGTCATAATTGACCCTCCCCTGCGAACTCAGTGCAAATTTTTTTTAAAGCAAACCTATAAAAAACAAGGTATTAATTTTAAGGATAGGTATACGGTTTTTTAAAAATGTTACATTTTTAAGACTGGTCACCTCCCAATATAACAAAAAATACAATTTGTAGAACAGTAAAAAAAAGTGAACATACATTTGACAAACATTTCAGACGTTGCAGTTTGTTCCAAAGGGACTTCGAGACCTACCTAAAAAGTTATACGAAAAAAAAAACGAAATTATTAAAATTAAAGTAGTAAACATACCAAAATCTAAAATAAAAATTGTCGAAAATCGTCGCTTTTTCTATCGCTTCTTATACATTTGGCTAGGGAAAATATCACCCTGCAGTTTTGACTATACGGGCATATTTTCATTTTTCGGATTTACATAAATTGATAAAAAAGGCCATTTTGCGGTCTCAAAGATTGTTATTGCCTAAAAATCGTATTAATTTGTAAAGAAATATCTTTTCAATATACCAATCGACTCAGTCTATCGTTGGACAGTGGACAACCTCTACATAAATTCCCAGAAAAATCTGTATATTCTCAGAAAGATATGTGAATTTCAGGACATGTGGCAATTCGTTCGAATCCCAGATAAATGTCAATTTACCGATACAAGAATAATTAATACAAAATAACATTGCGATATTATGGGATGCTGTACCTATACGTCATAGGTTCACTTTTTAATACAGTAGATACACCTCCCCTCTCCTCCCCATACTATTACTTCTATCATGTGTCAAACGGCTTTTAAAATGGCCTATTAACATAAGTACAATAAAATCACCGCACAAATGGAATGGATCAACGTTATCTATTAAAAGTCCTCAGAGGACATATTACAACATATAACTTTCTAACTTGTATAATTTTCGAGGAGTGTAGATTACCTATTGTGTAGAAAAGGCGCATTCAGTAGCTATTTGTGTGCCATACTGTAAGTTTCTTAAGCCCTCCCGTTTGAAGCCGAAAGTAACACAATGACAAGGCAAAAAACAAACAACGGGTAAAGAATGCATTTATATTGAAAGCTTAAGAGAATTCTCAAGCAAATACTGTTGTGTATATTTTCTACATTGTTTGGGAACTATTACAGTTAGTTGACATTGCTGGTGTATGTCAACTCTACGTTCCACTATAGAATAACACATTAATTATAACATTATGTATAATTCAGTAAACTGCCAACGGCACGCAAAATATGGAAGCCGGGTTAAATGCATCTAACATGTTGAGCGATGCTTAAACATTGGTCACATAGTGCTAATTGTTGCATTTAAATTCACCTATTGAAATTTCCGTAGTATTATTTATCGTGTTAAATCGGTTTCCAGCTTTCCCCGAGCAAAGAAAAAGTCAGATTACTATAAATCAACAAGCTAAGGTGGTGTGACAATTAACTTAATCAAATGAAAATGGCATACCTTAAATTATCACGCTGGTATATTATATTATATCGTATTAGTAGTATCTAATAGTTTCTTTGTCGCAGGGGCTACGTGAGTACCTGGATATATCGCACCTATTTATTACAAAGAGATTATGCGGCGAAACAACATTTATCTTTTCCTACAACGCGTAATTAATTTTCCCTCTGTTATCAAGTACACATACGGTAATGGTCTCGTTCTGAATCACAATACATGTATTACACCATTTGTGCGTACACCATTATAAAAGGATCGTCATTAATCACGTAAATCTAAGCACCACTTGTAATTCTGCAGAGTAGGAGGTACAAATCTTCCGTTGTTGGTGAACAATGTATTTAGTTTAATATTTTCTTAGACTACTTATAGTGCTCATTATTATATAGAAAAAAATAGGTTTCCAATTCTATACCGCTTTCGGTTACTGCGGCTTAAAACAAACACAAAGCAAAAAAGCTGATTTTCCCTGAAAGAACTCCACCGAAAAATGTTTTAATGAGAGTTTGTTATTCGATATTCATTTTCGTTTAAAAGGACTTACAATTGACGCAAATTTTGAAAGGTTCCGAGTCATTACGGTCTCGAGTTTATTTTCTCTTTCACGTATTCTTCGGAAATTAGCTTTTCTCCTGCTAACTTCGGCTTATATAACTCCCTGAATGTTCCATTCTTATTTTATTTCTTATTCGATCATTCTCGTTTAATGAGCTTTCTGATGCACCGTAAAGAAATTGTATTAATGGACCGTTACTGCAAGTACGGAACAATTGAATTTCACAAATGAACTTAAGTATCATTTATTCAAGATGGTGGGGAATTTTAAAAAGCTACAATTAAGCGTAGACTTACCACCTAATGTATTAAATTTGGGTTAGCGGTAGACCGCGCCAGTCACAATTTTGCCAACGCACTTTGAAATAATCTGAGTGAAAATGAAATAATTAAAACGAAATACATGGACCGCATTAGCACCTAGTCAATCGTCAGGTCAGTCTCCAGCCCAGACCAAAATTTGTGCGAGCAACTGTAAACTCTCCTCCTCCTGTCAACAAGCGGACAACCTTAGGATCCAGAAAGAGGTCAAGACGAGCGCTTTTAACATAGAGGAAATTCTTGTTCGTTAAATTGTCCTGCCAAAATACACTCGAGGTTTGTATTTAAACCGAGTAAATTTGGGTTGTTGCAATTCAAATCTGTTTCCTTTTAGCAATTGAACTCGAAAAACTGTCAACCTAAAAATGATCTACCTTCCGTGTCGCATTTTTATTAGTTGACAGTTTTTCTCGTCTAATTGCCAGGCAACAGATTTTCATTACCTTACAATTTACTCGGTAAATTACAAAACTCTTGTGCAATTATAAGTAATAATTGTTTAATTCATTTAATTCTAGTTACTGTATTTAGTGTGTATGATAAATTAAAAATGCGTAAATAAGGGAAAATTATATTGTAATTTTAACTTTTTAACTGGTCAAGTGTCAGTAAAACGTTATTATGGTACAAAAATTTGTTGGTTTTACGATAAACAATGCCATGTGCGAGATAAGCAACACAGGTGTTGATCAATTCGAATGACGGAGCGTATCGTGGGGGAATTTATTAGTGGAAGTAGTCTTAAATAACTGGAATTAAGTGCAAACGGAGCTGTGGAGCCGATGGCGATGTCTCGGGTTATTTTCAAAGAGAGCATTAAAAAGTGTCTTTTTAGAAAAATTTGTTTCTTTTTATGTGTGCAGTGTGTTAGATTAAACTCAGCAACATGTTACTTAATGTCTCCAGGTGAAAGTTCCAGTTCCCCTTTCTCATTTATGAATTTTTTAACAGTACACAGCATAATACTAAACCCAGACCTTCGACGTGTGATGAGAGCTTTTATGTGAATTTAATTTTTTTGAATTTTATCGCATATACAGTGCGTTCGAGAAAGGGTCACCTCAATATACCAATATCTTATTTGGCGAGATACGAAAAATTTGTCAAATATAATTTTATATGCGACATTACGACATCTATCGGATCGCATATTTAAACTTCCGGTACCACTTCCAGTTTAACCGGTTTAACATGCGATCAGATAGATTTTAATGTCACATACAATTATATTTGGCAAATTTTACGTCTTGTGAAATAAGAGGCATATTAAGGTGACCCTCTTATCACGAACGCACTGTATAACTAAAGTAGAAATTTGGGAAAAATGTCAAGGTTCTCTGTGGCTCCTTACAGTTTCGGTTTAGTATAAAATTCCATCCTTTTTAATCGAGGTTTCTTATTTCGTTTCTTAGCTCAGCGCGATAAAACCACGAGTTTTAAGATCGCTCAATATGCATTTTTTTAAAAGCATTTTGCAATTGGTATGGTTCAACAGGGTATTTAAAAATTTATTTAGCTGCTAGAAAGTAAAAAGATTTGAGCCAGAAAGGGTTAGCAATGGGAGTGAATAAATAAAATTAATCGTAATAGAGCATAAAACTTCTCTTTTCGTCGTTAAAGGGTTCGAATGAACACACAACTTGCGGAATTTTACCCAAATAAAATTAATTTTACAAGTACACATGAAAACAACCATTGCAGTCCTATTTAAAAACCGAATGTCCGAATAAGCAAAATCCACATTGGTGTACGGTTTTGGTCAGAAGTAATGTCCCTAGATTATCTCAAGTGTAGCACATAATTAATATACCGGATCTCCTGTGAGATTTGAGCTTCTTTTCAACATGAGGAAAATGCCTAAGATTGAAATGAAATTGAACTAAATCACGGAGAAACTGACACATTGGTACTTTTTCTACAGTTGCAGTTTCTAAGGGAGGACATTACTTCTGACCACGACTGTACATACACACATTATAACAGTTACCAAGAAATACTTACAATTTTCGAGTTAAATATCCGAATACAGTGCGAACACATAAAACACTAATTTAATGGATCAAACGCACCCGATAACACGTGACACAAAGAAGTTGGTTTTACTACTTCGTTTCCCGACACAGTTGTAGCGTTGATCCTTATCTTTCGTTGACGCAAAACAGTCATAGACAACCTGAAATCGCCGTCCGCGTTCCTTAGAAATTAACTCATAATGATCGTACATGTGGCGTGCCTTCTTCGAATCAAACGAAATGGAAGCAAACTCGGACTTGGGACTTGATAACAATTTACTTCTAAAGCCACCGCATGCTCGGCCTCGAACTGGCAATATAAACTCCTTTTTCTTATTACAGGAATATAATTTCTTTACAAACGTCTGGCAATAAAACTTCTTCAAACGACGGCAGACTAGTACGGAAAAATAGGACTTCTACGGGCAGCAATTCGGTCTCGAACCTCAACAAAAGGTGTCTTCTTTCCGAATCCTCCGGTTTTCCCCACTTAATTTGTCTACAAATACATCAACCCATAACAACTGCATAGAGACGAAATAAACCAATACAACGGACCTAACCGACGACACGCAGATTTTCACGTCCATAATAATTCTTAGAATGTCCTTATCCAAACCAGTACAGCTCTATAAAATAATACAGTGTTTTCTTACTGATTAAAATATCTCGAACAATTACCTTTATCTTTTCTATAATAAGCGAAAAATCTAATCATTCTTATCCAAACTGTCACAAACGCATTGATAAATAAAATTGAGGTACAACATTTTCTTAATCTAAACAATTCCAACAAATACTTCATCGTTTATAAAGAAAATAAACAAACAAGACCTTGACTACAAGCTCCATTCGCAAAATTGTTTTGCGTTAATTAGTAACTAGATCCACGACAAAATTGAATAAGAAACAAATTTTGATGACATTAATAAATAATTAAACACCGAATTCATTCTGAATGCCTTCATCCAAAAAACAACGTCCCAGATGTTTCACACAGCAGCATTTATATTTTCTTTGTTACTTTTCTATTGCAGAGAATACAACTGCACGTACAACACAGCCTGAACCGGAACTTCAAATAGGAGCCGTCCTGGTTACAACCAAGTCCTTTCGAAATTTTGTTCTGAAACTAATAGTGGTTCATTGTTTGAACTAATTAGAGCTGTAATTTTTCTTTGATATTTTAAATTTGAAACTCGCTCTTAAACCAAACTTCGATATACGATGCATATTGCAGTTTGGGTTGCAATTATATTCTGATGAACCTATTTTGGTGCTTAAACGTAACAGTACAATTATGAAAATAATAATTCCTTGTTGTTTCACCGATCCGGCTTAACTTTGCAGGTCTCATTAGCAGTTTGAGTTCGAGTAAGCAAAAGCAGGAATACGCTTTTATTTGCGTCATTGTTTGTAACATACGTACTTTAAATTACTTACCGCAGAGTTGCCTGGAGGATTTTTGTCGCAACCACTTTTTTAATTGCCTAATGGAGTATGAGGAAAAAGATGTAGGTAAAGTATTGTAGAGCCTGAAAAGACACAGTCTCAATTAGCTCACTGCCTGTAGTAACAACTTTTTAAACAGATAATATAACTAAGTGCTTTTCCCTCACTGTGCTATTTTATAAAATGGAACAACCCTGCGCGTATGTTAGAACATCACCACTGCTGGCATAATTCAAATGCTCAAATTGAAAAATGTAACCCTTCGGCTAAACTGTTGTATTTGTAATTTACAACATCCAACGCTCCTGTAATCTGTCATGTTATTCACCATCCTAGCTGAATTTAAATGTTTTCTGCACAATACCTGCTACATATCACTTTTTTCATTCCTGTCACTCTTAAGAAAGAAATTCGCTTCTACATTTTTGTAAAACAACCAACGGCGGCCTTGGCTGCTATTAATAAATCACTACGACTGGATAATTAGGAATTTGTTCGAAAATTATAAAACCGCAAGGAAGTGTTTCCGTCCCACGCGTAAAATACTTCAAAGCGACCTCAAGTAGGGTGCTATATTAGTTAATTAATGAAGACGATGAATTACATAAGACTCACCTGTACGGTAATGGAATAGCTCCATTTTTTGAGAATCCTATTAGTCGGCACAGTAATTTCAAAGATGTATTTAAAAACTACTACGACTGCTATTTTATAACCCACTGCCTAAAATTCGGGTTTCGGCTTATGATGTATTGCATAAATTATTGATTCAGTACAGTATAAGTCCAGTGATGCAAGAGTATTACCGAGCAGAAATTAAGAGGATCCCGCAAGTCATTTATGAAAAGCTCTAAATCTAAATTTAAGAAGCATTTTGCGAGGGAAACCCTTGCACAATACTTTGATTATTCCGAGAATAGGATTTGTATGAACAAGTAGAAACCTGCTTTGGTATACCCCTACATTTCATATCCATCAATCACTCGGTCTGGCACGATACTTGGAGTATTATTATGATTCTGTTTGTAAACATGCAGGCCTGCCACTGTCATATCAACTCTCTTTTAGACGTGCTGTGATAACTTCTAATTAAAAATTGTTATTACTAAATGCCGAATGTATAAATACCAAAGCAGCCTTTAGAATTGAATAGTTTTATTTGAGAAGTAAGGAAATTCGAATTACAGCACTTTAGTTTATTTGCAGAATCGCAGGTGTTTGTAACATCCAGACGTTTTGATTTAGCTGTACTGTCGGAGTCAACAGTTTTGATCCATCAATCAACCTCTAACTTGCTATTTCTCAAATTCGGTTCCATTCCTCATTGAAACGTCATGTTGATTGTAGGTAGTTCGTGAAGCTATAGTGGTGCTTCATACACTTGTCAATTGTTTGGGCCAACAAATGTAAAGTAAGATTTGCGATTGTGAGATATAGCAAATTAAATTGTTAACTTTACACGTCACGACAGGCGGTGTGTTCAGAGATGCGTTTGCCTCACGCAGATGACCGCTTTAGACTTAGGAAATGTTGGTTTTAATTTTACAAAATTGCCGGTATAGGAAATTTTATACGTATACCGCTTCATAATCACAGAGAGTAGAACTAAAATACTAAAACTAATATGCGAGAAAAAAAAGCGCGTTAAGATACGAAGCGAGTGTAAAACGAGAAAAGAGTCGAAACATTACAGTGTTGCCGGTTCTAAAAAGCGTCCAAACGGATCATGAGGGACGGCTTTTGTGCTATACCTTCACTTGCACAAAAACAGCTGAAATCGGTTTTGGGTTGGATCCGTTTCGGATGTGTAGGATTCGGCGAGTACATAAGTAAAAATCGAGCGAAACGGAGGCATTATTAGTCAACCTTTCGGGGCGAAACGTCGTACGTGATATTTTATTGTGAAAGTGCAAGTTTTTTTACTGAAATGTTAAAGGAAAACTGTACCTCCGTTTAGACGAAATTATTGTCGTGGGATCATTACCAATTTATTGGAATTTCGTCATGCAGTGGAAATTAATTGACGGCTGATTTAGATTCACCCGTAAATACAGTGCAAATATACTACTTTCTTAATGTGTACCTACGTGCACATTTTCAGGTTAAAATCTTTTTTATTGGCTGTACATCTTCATTTGAATTGAAATTTTTATTTATATTCGTTGAATGAATTACAATAATACTTTAACTTAAAGAGAAGTGGAGTTGGAACGATCTTATTTTTACCAATATATTCCAGTGAACATGACTATTTATTTGAGAGTGATCACACCAGACTATCTGGTTTAGATTTTCAGACTAGAAGTGGAAATAAAGAACCAACTTCCGCAAGGTAAGAGTCATTGAACATTTATTCATTACTGAGCTAGCCGTGGTATTAATTATTTCATTACAAAAAATTAATTGTTACAGTATAATTTACCATGCCACAGAGAATAAAATTCATTTTCTACAACCCCAGTAATGGGAACGAAGCCGTTAAAATATTCAGTGACAGTCAGGCGATGCCGAGGACCCTATCAGCTGACAGGTTCTGATCGGTCACAGCGAATGATAGCAGGCGAATTCTAGATAGAGTGAGTCTAATAGGGTAAGCTTGTTCTGAGTGCCATATTTCCCCTTATAATCTGAAAATCAAAACCTGATGTTCTGTTTCGATCACTTTCAAATAAATACTCATGTAAATTGACTTGTTTGAATATATTGTTGAAAATAATATCGTTCCATCTACATTTTTCGTGATTTAAAATATTCATGTAACAAATACGAAATAACATTTCTAACCCCGTCTCGTGATCACGTTGCCCATCCAATTAATTATGTAGAATTTTTAATATTTATAGTTAATCCAACGCCTGGTACATTTTCCTATTCAAAAGATTTACACACCTCTGGATGCTAAATAAAATTCAACCCACACAAAGAAACGGCATCTATGAAATTCTCAATTAAGGGGAAAATATCACCAAAATATTTTGTTTGCGTTTGCTTATCATGCATAAAAAATATACAAGTCTGTGGGTCGACCTTTTCAGGAATATTAAATTGACTTTGAGCATAGATTGCTATCCAAAATCTCCAAAACGATCGACTACTGTTTTTATACAATGCAAAAATTTCAAATAACTTACATTTATCGATGAGTTCAAATTACAGTCGATTTTCTCCTTTTAAAAAAAGCAGAAATTCTGAAAATGGGATAGTGGAATCTCATGGTGAATTTGACTACTCGTTGAAAGTGAATTTTGAAAGATTGTTGGTCAATCAGGAACAATCTGTGGTTCAGATTTCTCGAAATTTAGTAATAAAATTTTGTTTACTTACTGGATTAATTTACCAATATTCCACAGTATGGAACTGTCCTTTTTCCCTTTGTATACCTATGGTGTTAACAGCTAACAAAAGCATCGTCTTTTAACTTTTTACTGGTTGCCGTCTTAATCCAGAATGCTAGAAATTAATTTGATCTTCCATGGTATTCTAATTGAAGGTCTCAACGAAAGGAACCGTTTTCTACCAACCACCGCCCTTCTTTCTGACCCCTTATCAAAAGAGGGGGTGGGAGAAGGGTACCTGGTTTTATCCTTCATGGTACTCTAATGAAAGGTCTCAAGGAAAGGAATTAATGTCCCTTATTCTAATCGTGTATATTCCCTTATATCTCTAGAACGGATTCTGAGGTTTTCGCGACCATTGCCCCCCCCCCCTCCTCCCCCCTGACCATAAGGGAAATGAAGTGATCTCAATAGAACGGGTTTATTTATAGGTTTATAATACAACAAGCATCAATTATGCATTGTCATCTACAAATCACTTTATTGATCTGAAAGTATCTCACGCCGGAATTATATTTTTTTCACTGAAGCCAAAGATTCTATTTTGCCCATCTTGGTCGTAATGAGCATATTTTCGTATAATATGCCAGAAAAGGCTTTTGCGATCGGTCTTAATTGCAGTGTAGCTTATTGTGAATGATAAGTACGTAGGTACTCATCTGGTTCTCGATTTGACGGCGTTAGTGGCAGTTAATTTAATCCTCAATTTTGTACAACGGTTATCATTACATTATCAGAACGCACGAGAATAATTAAAATTGGCAGGAACTCAATTTCTGCCTTACACCACTGCATTGCTTGTAAACTACGAAGAGACCGTACAAAAACGCACAGGATTACTTATTCTCAAGCGTATAGAAACAAGCAGTCGGCAAAAAGGGACCGGCTTGTTGGAATACGAACGTGGTGGTAAAAATTATACAAAAAGGAGGGATGAGATGTTTAGAATACTAAACTTCCGAAGCAGAAGTAGTATCTTTCAGAAATAGCGCTGTGTCACAAAAGTATGAAGGTAACTAATTTAGGGGACGTGGCCAGCTAATTTGTAACGCGCAACAAAAAAGCACTCATCGTTTTTGTGCAAGATAAAGGAAGGCAAGTTATTTATGGTATTAAACACGCATATACTTCGTCGTATCAAATTTCGTCTTTATTTATTATGTTTGATTATGTTAATTGTGGGTTTGTGGCCCTTCATTTCCATTTTTTTTTCCAGTCCCAGTTTCTTAGTTAAAAATTTCGCCTTTGGTTAAATTAGCGTATGAGCACAGATTAACTGCACAAATGGGGTGAACGATCACTTCGGTCTTCTAAATCTAAAGTAACGACGGCCCATTTAATGAAATTCTTTTTACATTTTTTTTATACATATAAGGTAATTACCATTTTGACGTCTCTTCTTTATTTTGTGTTTTGCTTACGCCACACAGGGCTTCACTTGACACCGTTCGATACGCGCTTGTGATTTTTATGTTCATTTGTCTTTGTGTGGCCCTTATCATGTTTCTGTACCTATTTGTTCATCCTCATCGCCTCCAGTTTTTTAGTTACGTAATCTCGTCAATCCCCCAGCAAGGAGCTCTTGTCTCTCCTTTCTTGTGTCTTTTTGTTACTCTTTTTTGGATGTTTTGCAGTAGTTGTTTGATTTCTTCCGGGTCGGTCGGGCTCCTAGCCTGGTTCCACTCCGTTTCTATAGAGTTGCCGATTTTCGTCTTGTCTATTGTTACTATCAGTTATCTTTCTTTTTTTGCGATGCGTATTTATGTTCCCTATTCTCATTTGGATCGCACTGTGGTCGCTAAAGACCTCCTCAGCGAGGACTTCCCAGCTTTGTGTCTCCTTTGCCAGCCTCCCTGTTGCAACTGTTAGGTCTATGTATATAGTATAGTATATGTTTATGCGGGCGGTAAATTTAGTTTAAGTATATTTGCGGAAATTATTACAAATCAATTTTAACTCAACACACAACGTGTTTGTTCTCTTACCTTTTTGATATACGTACATTGGCGTTCACACGAAAGCCCATTTTTTTACTGTTCCCGAATTTGAATTTCCATTCTTAGCATTTTCTGCGCGATCTTCTACAACTTCTGTCGATTTTGTCGCTTCAGTATCTCCTTTTTGGTTATACTTGATAAGATGCAGTTCGGTGCGTAAAGGCACGCGCGCAATTTTAAACAGTATAGTTAGAACACAGTTAATCACCGAGGTTATCTCATGGAACTGACTAGAAGAATCTGCCGTTCGGGTGTTAGGCGGGCGCTTCTTCCTGCGATGTTGATTCTTGAATTTGGGGCACGACATTGTCCAAAGAAAATGGCCTGTGTCACACATTTTTTCCTCATTTTGGCATTTGTCCCTGAGGTGTCCCACTTCCCCGTAGTTGAAACAGCGCTTCTCTATGGGCACACCTATGCACTTATGACTCTCCTCCTGTATCTCCAAGCACTTTTTACTTTTCCTTCCGGTGGATTTATCTTATTTTCTCATCTGCCTCTTCATTTTCCTCACCTCCTTCTGTAATAACGGCCCTGAGCTTCTTGAATGTCCATCCCTTGGGGTGCCGTATTTCCAGCTCCTTTTTGGTTCTCTTCTCCTGTTCGGTGCCCATAACCACAAAATCGCCCTTGCTCCACCTCTCTCGGATCTCTCCTTCTTCTCTGGAACAACGTCCGCAGAGCGGGCTTCTTCAATCAAAGCCTCTATCTCCTTTCTTCTGATCTCCCTTTTTTATCGGCGCTACACTCCCTCTTCTACTTTTCCCTATTATTTTTCTCCATCAGCGCTGTTTCTAACCGTCCTTTGCCCTTCAATTAGCTTCCTCACGTCTCTAGCTCTAAATTACCTTGTAACCCATCTGACCCAGCTTATTCTAAAAAGTAATCATCCAATGTAAAGATTGTACTAGTATTAAGCAGGTCCTTATTTTTCCTTGTAACTGACTGATTTCAGAATAACAGGGAATCTTCCCCTATTCGAAACCTTTGTCTATTATGGAGCATGGAGCAATACACTACCAACAATGACGATATTTTTAGACAAACCATATTTTGATGTTTGTCCTTTCAATTTACATTTTGGAGTTTAACATCGTGACCATTAACCAGTAGTATTGTTTTGCAACGCCTTGAACAAGGTGACCTTGACCTAATTCGTAAGATACAGTTTGTAGAAAATTACTCACGTGCTCATAACCCATAATTCATTGTTTGTGCCATTACTCCTGTTCTGTCAGTGTGAAATTACATTTCTATCGTAATTTCAAAACATCGATTTTATGTCATGTAAAAAGGTTAATTAAAAGGGAATAGTTCTTTGATGTGTGCCGTTAATTATTAATCAAGGGTAAATGATGGCATACCATAGCCATACCGCAATGAGTTGACCCCGTGGTCTTTTCTACAATGAAATTGAAAGTGGGAGAGTAGGATACACCCTCCACTCGATTAAGGGATGATATATCTATAGACCTCGCAACCAAACTTACAACTTTGTAATTCTGATACTCCAATTAACTTGATAATTTCGATGGAAAGAACGTTTGGCTTTGTGTTATTGATTGAATGCTTCCATTTAAAAAAATCCAGCCTACATTTCGATATTTTTTATCGCTCGTTATTAATTCAACGAGTCGTAGCACTAAACGAAGTGGAAAAGTGGTTATATATTAAAAAACCATTAGGAGATTGCTGAAATATGGAGCTTATCAATAACTTCCAATGGATCGTTCATTTAGCTCGACGTATTAAATTTTAAATCGCTATGGTTCATCCACAACTAACTATACTACATTGGAGTACTTTTTCGACCATTTCGCTAAAATATCAGTTTTAAGTGCAGCATTAATCACCCGGTTTTTTCTTTGGAAGAAGACTGAAGTTAATGCTAAATCTTACATAAAAGTTAAAACAGCAGCAGTTTCAGTTGATTTGTAATAAAAGTCGTACCGCGCATTTAAGATATTTTCACATTGATCGTTGCTTTAATTAATGGAGTTGTGCTAGAAGTTATTTTTGCGCGATAATAACAGTGTAATGAAAAAGAAAACACTAAAGCGAAAATTTTAAAATTCATTAATATGCAAATGAACAATTTGCCCCTTCTTTAATTTATTTTCTGAATTAGCTATTATACACCCATCCCTAAGGTTCAGTCTTTGCGTTTAATTTTTTCCAAATTTCAAAGTTTAGTTGTATTAATTAAGAGCGAATGGGAAATATAAATGTTTATGGTCCTTGGAGTTAATAATCGTTTTACAGGTATAAGGAAATGATATCATCATGTTCGTGGAATAAAAAGGAATTTGGGTGTTGGCTTTTTCGGTAATACACGATCTAATAAGCCGCGTTTATCGGTAAGATTAGATTGTTCTGCGGCTTTGGTCGGTAATTTTTTTGCGATTCGTAAAATTTTAGGATTTCATAGTAATTGATTTGCGATTAGAGGACGACAGAAGCCCTTAGTGATCCATTAAATTGTAAGTTATAATCGATCGCCATTCACTCACTTTTCTTTAACATCTTGTGGCGTGCTCAAGGGATGCGAAAAAATAAACTAAACAAGGCAGAAAATACGGCGAATCACGGATCGCGCGTATTCACTGTCAAATAAGACAAAGAGAAAAGAACCGTGTTCAAAAATCAGAAAATGATATAAACAGAAATTGTGTCAGAAAAAATGCAGTGCCAAAATTTGTCCTCGAGTAAGGGCGCATTGTTTTTGGATCAAGATAGAGTCGATTACGTAAATTGAACCTACATTGTAATTCCCAGCACCCTCATTTATTAAATGGAAAACATTCGTTTTCAAAATTAATAATTAGGCATTAAGTGAAATATTGGCTCACAAACCCCGTACAATTTATTATCAGAAACTTTGTGAATCGTTTGTAATGCAATCCTAGTGCAAGCTTCCCATTTATAGGAAATTTGCCAAAAGGGAGAATTACACCAAATCACCACTTTGCAATCATCGAAATTGATTTCGCTAGATCTAGGAAATCCTGTATTAATAAATCAGTATTAAAGGCATACGAAAAGGTAGGATTATTTCGCTGTAACCACCCTGCGTGACAAAGTGTGTGTAAGGACTACTCATCACATCGCCTTATTGTCACCACACTGCCGATACGACACCGATTGTAAAACCGCGTACCACAAAAGAGATTCCCTTTATGCGCAATGGCCTATGGAGAGCGAGATGTTATAATATTTTCGATGTAGGGATCAATTTCTGCTTCATGCAAGGCCGTAGAGATTTATAGCGGTCTAAATATTGAGTACGCCAGGTCCCGTAACGTTATAAAATTAATTTTTTGTGCAATTGGACGCGAAACAACAACTTCGCGTTCGCCATGGCGGCCGCGAAATTCACTTTCGCGGCCGCTGTCATAGCGACGGCCGTTAAAGTAAGACAATGTCACATATATTTTGACAATCAGCATGTAGGTAATTAATTACAAATCTTTTGGATAAATGTTAATATTAATCGTACAGTTCGTATTGTTACTTATACTTACTCCTGAAATAAAGTCTAAAGTGTTAGAAGCGTTATACTTTGAAACTGTCACATTTTGATTTTCATTAGAACTCAAACTGACACTTGACAGGTACACTTAAAGTCCTTTTAGCATTTTTCGTACTGCCGCTTCGAATTTTCAGGTACTAACTGCGACACAGCAGAATTCGCAACAAGTTTATTTCCGGAGGAGTTGTGGATATCGAAGAATCACTTTCGGAGTCACACATTTTGACTTTTCTTTCACGAAAAATGATTCATTGTTTATTACATTTCCATGGTAAAATGAAAACTGGCCGTCTTTCTATTTGCGACGAAAATTATTATTTTTGAAATCTCATTTTTATTTATTGACGATTCTACGCAATTGCACAAAAAATGTTGTGTATACCACGGCCGCGTCATTCTTTAACACCCTCAAAGTTGTCTTGCCTCGGCCGCAAGCGGCCTCGGCGCCAATCTTCTTTTCGGTACGTTAAAGAATGACTTCGCGGCCTAAGTATACAAATAACTAATGTGGTACAGTTCCGGTTTAAAAAGTGTTTTAAAGCGCTCAAATTAAGGGAACGGAGTCAAGAATTACGCAAACAAAAAACAGTCTTATGTTTATGTAAAAAACAATCTACGGATCGTTTACCTCGTGCACAGAAAGCGGAAAATAAGTATGTCGGAAATAAATGCAAAAATATACAGAAGTAGCAAGCGGCAACGTTGCTTGAATTTTAGTTTTAATTGAAGGAATAAATTTCCTCTTAATAGGTGTACGTTGAAGTAGCACTAGAAAAAACTAACGGGGTACTATTGGAGGGGTCGTAACTTTTTACGATTACCAACAAAAATAAAAGAAAAGCAATTTACATTAATTTAGTAATCACAAAAAATGTATGATCGTAATAAACACATATTTGAAATAAAAAATTCGTTATGGTCCATTTTCAGTATTTTTTTCAAGCATCACTTGCGGTTTACTGCTGTCAGTATTCAGAAATTATCGTTTTAATTTTATGGTTTTATTTGCACATTTTGCAATATAATTTTAGATTTGAAGGAGCTACACGTATCCCCAGTAATTATTAATCACTTTACTTCCTGCAGCGCGAGCCAATTATCATCTTTTAAATCACGCTAGCGGCAATTTTGCGTAACAACTACGAGCTGCGACCAAGCACACCCTCTCCGAATTACCATTACGGGTTTACACGACACCTACCCCAGTTTTTCATGCGTTTACTTATTCTGGCTTCCCGGTCAGTCGCGTGTTAATTGCAAATCCGATAATTGCAACTCGACGAAAGAGAGCCTAAATCTACTCGCAAACATTTCGGCCGTATTAAATTTGAATACCTTGTTAAGGTTTTTATGTGTTTTAAATGTTTCAAATTAGTTTTCCAATTGCTACGATGCGCAATTTGATGGGGATTTACGTATTGCGTATAAAAATTACGATTCAATCGATAAAATTACCTAGGGATAAACCCTCCATATCATGTCACAGTATTTTACAAATTTGGTATTGAATGAAAGGCTGTATCGTGTAGGTATTTGAACAAACACCAATCTCGTAAATATTACGCAAATTACCACAAATGTGAGTTTATATCTACAAATGCTTCGAAATCAGTTCCTCTGTCCAGCTTTATGACGTTTTTATGTCGACAATAAAACGCTTTAATGATAGGACATAAGTAATGTAAGTGCGTAGAAAAGAAAATGGTCCGCTTAAAGTCATATAAACGTTTTAAATTTTTAAATGCGCACTAAGAAGACCGGAAGCACAATAAAAACTCGCACTTTCCGACAGTTACAGTGTCTTTAAGAAAATAACAAATGAGACAAGGTCTTGCTTATTCACTTAATTTAAAGCGGTTCCAGTTTTAAATAAATCAAACATTAATCTTTATCCGAGTTGCACTCTCGAGTTTTTAGCAACCGCAGTGCTTTATTATTTAAAGCACGTTTAAATTTGAATCTTCAAAGGGAAACTTTTTAAGTGTCGTTAATGTATTTACATATTTAAGATAATAAAAAGACGTATAGCGTAAAAATACTTTCAAGATAATTAGTTTCCTACTTTCAATTATAGAACGATTTGAAGAAGTTTCAATGTAAACTTGAGAAATTTGGATCATGTAAGTAAGAAAAAGTAGGAAATGTTTTGATTTAATTTTGGTTGAAATTCCGATTTTATTACTTTAAAGCGCTAAAATGCGCACAGACAAATGCCCTATCCTTATAGTGAAAGGGCGATCAATGTCTGTTATTTGCAACTGACCTAACATGCAAATGACCCAATTTTTCTCATGACAAATACCGCATTATGTTTCATAAATCATAAAACTAACCGTTTGCCGGATTGGATGTATAACGTGTAAAAAAATGATTTTAAAAGATAAAAAGTGCTCTTTAATACCATAAAAAGAAAACCCCTCGAACAAACCGCATTTTAGTGACACACATCCTTGCTATCCGATTTTGTAACATACTGTAATTTCAGAAATGAACAATGGTAAAAGATTTTGTACTGCGCTCGAGTTCCTTAGACAGTTTAATGTGCGTAAGAGATATATTTTCTGTTAAGCCAAAGCAACAATATTTAAACTAATTAATTACAGCCAGATGAACATTTGTTATAAAAAGTTATTTTGGATGCATAAAATTAGGCCCCCTTCAGAAAAAATGTTGTCTTTTAAAAGTGATATAGGAAACAATAACACACATAAATGATAAATCTATGTCTACTTCTTAATAAATATCACTGTATAACATATTTCTGGAAATAAATGTTGATGGTACAATTATTAGGAACGCTAATTGCCAAAGGAAGCTTATTTTATAAAACAAATGTTGAAGACAAGATGTTAAGCTTTGTCTGGAATTCGTCCGACATCAGTGAACTTGTCCCAACGTCAACACTGTCGAAATTTCAATTCATCACGATTTCATTGTCTTCTTGATTACAAGTCGGGGTCGATGGTCTTGAAAACTTTTCATTTTGATCACCGTAAAGAGTTTTTTGCACATTTAATCTCGTTTTCTACATTATCTTCAACGTAACCTTCAGCTGAACTTGAAGCCTTCCACCCTCCGTGCGTTTTTAGTTCAAGAATGTCTTAACAATGTAGCCAGAAATTCTCCGAAACGAAGTTCCAATTGTACCTTTTCCAATTACTTCATTTGTACATTTGCGGTTGCGATAATTTAAGAAGAAATGGGGGACGAGTTTGAATTTCTCGGTCAAAAGTTTCTATATTTGTTATACAGTGTGCTCCATGTAGAACGCACCATAGGGAAACGGTAATGTATCTCTTCGCGATGAAATTAGCGTTTAACGTACTACTACACTGTCTTTATAGAATCAGGCAAGCACAATAACGTACGTTGAACACCAACTTCAAATACATATCAAAGGGTCTTTCGCGACATTAATTCTATTTCCCTGTGGTGCGTTCTCCCTGGAACACACGGTATATATTCAAGTATTGTATGAACCACGTATACTTGGGTATGGCTCATTTTTAAAACCAAGTGGTTTAATATTTAGGCGACGTCTAACGTCGGCGGTTAATAAAAATAATGAAAATGTCAGAAACTTCTTTTGTATTCGTTTCTTCCATGTTGAAAAAATACCAGATACCAAAAATTTCACCGATAACGTACGTGATTTACACTCTAGTCTAGGGGTATATCTAAAAACCTGGATAGCTGCGTTGGTTAGCACCTCTTTAATAATATTGAAAGCTTTCGTGAATTCTACGGACCAATGCAACCTTTTTTTTCTGTATATGCATTGCATAAAACATTGATGAAGCTATGCCGAGTATTCTGCGTACCTCATTCACTGTTGATAGAATTGGATTCTTCATATCTCTGTTCCTAAATGTTTCAGCTCTAGCTAATAAGCTGGCATTTTCGCTATCGAGTGTAAGACATGCCTCTTGCAATCGATGAAACACTAAATTTAACATTTTCAGATGCTGATTAAGAATATTTGTAGCTTTAATTGTATGATCCAAATGTGTAAATACATATGGGTATAATTCGGAGCATAAAACGGTGTCGATAAACCTTTTCCAACTTCCAGGAGCGTTATGTAATCCAAAGGGTAATCATTTAACATAAAGAAGACCACGGTTTGCAACGATCAAAGCGGTAGACATATGGGATTTGATGTCAAGCGAAGAGAGATTTTGTACTGTGTCTGATAGTCTGATAGATGGAGTGGTGTACTGCTAATAAACTAAAGCTAAATGACTCAAAAACAAGCGTAATCTCCTATCACATTTGTCGCGCAAACTCGCCGAGTTACCCAACTATGTACATAAACAATAAAGCACTATCATTCGACAGCAACGAAAGATTTCTAGGCGTGCATATTAATGAAAATTTAAACTGGACTACACATGTCAAACATATATGCGCCAAACTTAGTCGTGCGAGCTATACAATTTTATGTTTGCGGGATGTTGTCTGGTCATCCACACTTTTACTATATTACTATGCCCATGTGCAAAGCTACCTACTATATGCAATTATCATTTGGGGTCATGCGCCAGCTGCGAACAGAGTTCTAATTGCTCAGAAACGCATAATACGGCGATTGTGTCATCTGGTCCAAGAGAGCACTGCCGGCCACTTTTCAGGCGCATGAAAATTATGACTGTCTGCTCTCTCTATATCTACAGATGTGTTCTCTACACGTTCGACAACCTCCATCAATTCAGTACCAACCAAGATGTCAGCAGTACGATGAAAACGCGTTTCGCGCGGCAACTCTGTATTCCAAAACACACTACACATTTATATGAACAATCTCCCACATATAGTGCATTAATTAAATTATTTAATCACCTACCTATGCGGATCCAAAAATGCAAAGCACAATTTAAATCCTTGGCCAAAAATTTCTTTCTGGAGCACCCATATTACACAGTGGTGGAGTACTTGGCAGGCTATCCAGTATGATATCGAGGGTCCGCTATGTCTCATATGAAATATATTGGACATATAAGGCAAAGGATACCCATCTCGCTCTGTTTCATTTTCCGAAAGTCCACACAATATCTATCTGAATTATCCATTGAAATAAAAGACGAATTATCAGACCTTTTCATTAAGACTATCAGTGATACCCAGGGTGAATTAGAATGTAGAGTAATTTTTGCTGCCTCCATTTTATCTAACGCCAGCAGAAGCCATATAAACCATTGTAAAGCTTCTGACAATTCTGAATTTAATTTAGACGTCAAAGATAGCAAAAAAAAAATAAAATTTTCAATTTAACCTGATTTGTATATCTACGATTTGTCTCTGCCTTGCTTAGACGAAGTAAACAAAAATGCTGGTATCTTCTGATACAAGGGTCACAAACTCATCTTTAAAGCACAACTGTACTGCTGTCAAGAAATCCATCACATTTGCATCTCTTTCGGCCTGATAAACAGTTACTCCTTAAGCAATTCTTGTTTTCATTATTTCGTAGAAACCCTTGTGTGCAAGGAATTGGGGGGTATCTAGATGGATAAACAAAAAAGTACTTTACACATTTTTTCATAGAGCTATTAAGATATTAACAAAAATGGAAAATTTCAAGATGGCTGCCATTTTTACTTGCTTGCCCCAAAGAGTTCATATTCTCAAACCTGAGTAAAGAAAAATTTAAGAGAATTTATGATTTAGCGATCAAGATTTGATTAGAAGACGCCGCGGCTTGATCTTTCATTGCGCTCTTTCACTGTTTTCCTGTGGTGACACACACAGAGGATATGTACGACTGGTAACTCTTTGAGGTCCACACTTGAAGCGAAGTTTAAAGGTGTAGGACAATGTGCACTTGCCCGTTACTTGGCAATTTGTTACGTGCTCTTTAAGCACCCTCACCTTTAGCTAAGCCGGATAAGCTCAGGCAAAGTAGAGATGGGTTGGGATGATTGATTAGTCCTCGTTCACAATTAGTCAAAATAAAATCAAAGAAAATGTAAACCGGATACGCCCCTCTTAGTCTTACAGTAAATTTAAAGGTGAGAGAGAATAGAGAATAGTTACTGCGACGGAACAAGGCAGACTAACAGATATTTGTGCTGGTCTAGATAAGGCTCTGTGGCGATGGCAAGATAACTATGAAGTGGGTTGCCAAGGAGACGAAAAATAGCAACGATGAGAATAGTATATTGAAAGACAAGTGTTACAATGCGATCTATTAGGAAGATAGGAGTATTACAATAAAGCATTGTAACACGCGTTTTTCATACTATTTTTTCTATTTCGGTGCTTTAATTTAATTAAAAAAATCATTATCAGAAACTATAGGGAACATTAGAACTAACATGTTTTATGTTGGGAACACTTTTTAAACCGTTAAGTTTTAGGTTGGCAGCGTAGTAAGACTGACATTTTGTACTTCAAACATGGAAGTACCCAACGAAGTACCTACTTATACTAACTAGTAACTGCCAACTTAAGAGATGAGTTACCAAAAAAAAAAGACTATAATCACTGTCTTTGTACAACTGTTCCGAAAACAGTTGTACAAAATCATCATTGTGACACCGAAATAGAAAAATACATTTTTGTAGATTTGCTGTGAGATAATTTCATATCTAATTAATGAAGAAATGTTTAAATAACTATATTTCCTAAAGTGGTGACCCCGAACGATCGCTCCTTCGAGAAACATATCCTTTTAAATATATATCCTCACAAATATAAATATAAATAAAAAGGCCATAATCTGACAAGTATCAATAAAATAGTGTCAGAGGTATTCCTAAAGTTATTATGGAGGCGTTACAAGCACAATTGGAACAGCTGTTAAAACAAAATGAAGCGCTAACGTTGAAGCTGCAAGTGCAGCAGCAATATCAGCAGGAAGCAGAGGACCAGGTCAATGAATGCAAACGTTTGCAACCACCAGAGGTGCACCGAGTGTCGGTGAAATTACCACCGTTTTGGAAAGACAAGCCGTACCTTTGGTTTGCCCAGGTAGAGGCGCAGTTCGAAATCGCGCACATTACGCAGGAGACCACCAAGTATTCATAGGTAATTTCGCATTTGGAAGAGCGTTATGCCAATGAGGTAGAAGATCTTATTATAAATCCGCCCTCTGATACTCCGTACACCACGTTAAAGGCAGAAATTATTCGTAGACTGTCAGTGTCAGAAGAACGTCGTGTACGTCAGTTATTAATGGAAGAAGAACTTGGTTACCGAACTCCTTCACAGTTTTTACGTCACCTGCGTTCTTTGGTGGGATGTGCCACAGTGCATGATAGCCTGTTACGTACCGTTTGGATGCAGCGTCTTCCAACTCATGTCCAAAGGAATTTTGCAGACACAAGCTGGTCTTAGCACAGATACTCTTGCTATCACAATTCACAACCGACAAGATTATGGAAGTCGACAAGATTATGGAAGTCCAGCCTGCTACAACGCCTACAACAACTCTTGCGTCTACCAACCTGGCTGCTATAAGTAATGATTCGCCATCAACTGTAATGAATCAACTTACTCAACGATTGGAAGAACAATCACGTCAATTTTCTGTAATGCAAATAGAGATGAAATCTTACATGAAGCGTTCTCGATCACAAAGCCGTAACGTTTCTGCTGACCGTAATCGTGAGCGTTCCCGATCTACAACTCCCAATGGTACTTGTTGGTATCATCGACGTTATGGAAATCAAGCAATCAAGTGCCCCCAGCCTTGCTCGTTTCCATCAAACTTCAACGGCAGTCAGCAACGGCGGCAGCTGATTGCCCTACAGGAGGACGTCGCCTTTTTATAATGGGGTCATCCCGCCTTCATTTTTTATTTTTGATCCACAAAGTACATTAAAAATAAAAAGACCCGTGTGTCCTCAATTTTTATTTGCGAGTAAAATAAACCCAAAATAAATTATTGAAAAGCTGTGTTTTTAGTCCGAATTTGAAACGCTTCAGACTAAATACGTCACAAACCTACAACCAATCACGTAGAAGTGAGCTGGCAACCTTACGCGAGGGTCTGACGTTTGTCACATTTGACGTTTTGAGAGGGATGTTTAACTGCATCTAGCACGAAAGTGACAAGTGCCTGTGACAGATAACGCAAGTTATAAATGCCATTCTCCTGCAATATTGCCAAGTCGTTATGTCATCTGAATGGTTCTAGGAGCTGATTGGTCGGGCTTATTACGTCACAGAGCCCGCCGCAATCATATCGTTTTGAATAAACCTTTAAAACCGCACATGTTCATTATTTTTTTGCTAATCAGCCTCTATTTTTAAATAACCTTTTACTGTCCAAAAAAATGTTTTATGGTTTTAGGTAGACGCTTATTAAATTAGAACTGCGGAATTCAACTATACTGTAAACCCCCATTGACCGTAAGTCAAATCACAAGTTTTTGTTAGACACTGGTTCCGACATTTGTTGTTTTCCTCGTAAATTGTTAACTGAGCGTCGATGCCGTGTCAGTTATGAGTTACGTGCTGCAAATAATTCAAGCATTTATACATATGGTAGTGTTTCGTTTAAATTAAATTTTGGACTTCGGCGTGTTTTTGTTTGGAATTTCGTCATCGCCGATGTGAGTGTTCCCATAATTGGATCGGATTTCCTGGCACATTTCGGACAAAAAAGCAATCGGTACTACTTGCAGTTAAATCCAGGAATAATTTGTAAAGCGTCGGCGTATGATAATTTAGATATAGAATAACTACGTCACTGGAAAGATCTACGTCACTGGATAGGTAGATACGTCCAGATTGCGGGTTATGGAATTTTCTTTAAGAGCGTAATGTTCAGCCACAAAAACAAAAAAGAAGCACAACGATTTCCCATTACCCCGTTGTGGAGGAGATTGTAACTCCTCTAAAGTCACTTTTCATGCTACGAATTGTCTAGGAGTGTTTTTGCTTTGCAATATTTCGGGACTTTCTTCAAGGGAGACACTCGGCCAGTAGTAGTAGGAAACGAAGTATTGGTGCTTACTTAACACCTATTATACCTGACAAAGCAAATAAAATACCCAAGTTATAAATTGCGGACATAAAAGGAGCAAACAGTGCATTGAAAACACTACAGCCTTTATGCGTTGTATATCCAGTTTCACCCTTTACGGATATACATCACGGTACGAGTACTGCAGATCATATGAAAGGAAATAAAAGAATAATTGATTGCAAATCCTTATCACGTGTTACAAGAGTGCATGCCATAATATATTAATCAACGCGTAACAAAGAGCAAATGGATGTTGTACAATAATCAAACTCGGACTAGGCACTAAAAACACAATAAAACGGAAATTTTATTGAAAGCTTTATCCGTTGTCGGTGGTAAGCTGATAGTGCCCTCTGGATTGTTAGTTTTCGGATTATGAGATCGTATTGTAAACCCTTGCTTTAAAAAAGATTTGCATCAAATATTACACAAAATTGGATTCGTACCTCATATACCAGCTCTAAACACAGATGATTGCAGTTGTGGTGAAAACGGAATTTAAAATTAGATGCAGTTAAACGGGTATTAGGGTTATGGAGCTAAAAAAAGACAATAAATCTAAGAAAACTAGTTCAAAATGGAATTGCCGGATAAAAGGTTTTCCCCATTTCGCATTATATTTTTACTTGGCATGGACCCTTCAATTTTTATCGCATTTCCTGGATCACTTTATGTAAACATACAAAAAACGTTCTACTTTGTAACATATTCGAAGGGTTTTCAAACTGAATGTGTTTTGCATGAACAAGGAACCGTGATAATTACGTATGCCATACCCGAGAAATTCGTGTGCATACATAATACGAGTACTTCAGGCAAAACTTTTCAATTTCGAAACTAGACGCGTAATTACAAAAGGTAAACCCTTTAAATAATTCTCATGAGATGCCAGTCTATAGTTGAACTTTACTAAAGCGGAAAATCAATTGCGGGCAATTTTTAGCTTTAATAGAATATAAAATTAACGGGGCGCATGTCTTGAATATCAATTATTGTATCAAAATGCCGTTAAATTGCACGAACCATTAAATCGGATCAATTTCCTGAGATATGCGTCATAGACGCCAACACGTGTAAGTCTCCATTCCATTAATGTTTAATTTGAAATGAAACAGAAAAATGTTTGTAGCCTACATCAATTTAATATAAATGTGTTGTTTTCCTACATTTCTCACATAATTCCAACAAAAAATGTCGCAAATATGAAAGACTAATAATCTGATCTTATATAAGATTTCTTTTTGTGATTTACGACATTTAATTTGATGTCGCTTAACTTCGGTGCCTACAAACGTCAAATCCCAGGATCCGTTTTAAAAAGTAATATTGGAAGATGGAAGATGACAGTAGAACAGCACGACTGATAACGAAGCTAATTTCAAGCTAAAAGCAGAATTTCGTCGTTTTTATAATAGAATCTCATATTAGCAGTAATAAGCGTCCCTTATAACTATGTCTGTCGATTCATTTCTTTGTATTACCGGTGAAAAACGGCGTTTCTTTTAAGCGAATATGTGAACAGTATTTGCTTGATTCGCGCGAGATGCGTCGCTCGTGCGCGTTGCGCACTCGCGCCGCCAAACTTCGCGCTCATCTGCAAAATAACTGTTCCCGCACTAATAAAGTAAATTTATCGATCAAAAGAACTTACCTGAAGTTCGATCGTAATTATATGAAAGTCCAGTCCGAAAATATTACATAATTAAGAACACTGTAGTACATGCTGTCTCCAGCTTTCAGCACAAGTTTTAAAGAATACACCAAAAATTCTGCGTCCGGTCCTGTCCGTATATTCCCGTTATTCATGTACCCACACCTACCGGCGCGATTTATCCTCATTATTTTAAAGACAATTTGTTTTACGTTCATACGGGAGAGGAGGGGTGGGTTGTAATATTTTCGGACTGGACTTTCATATAATTACGATCGAACTTCAGGTAAGTTCTTTTGATCGATAAATTATATTTCAAGTCCAGTCCTCAATATTACATAATTAAGAACACTGTAGATGTTTAAAGAATGTGGACGTAAAACACTCGCTCTATATTGTTTATACATAATAACATTTATAACAGCAAGAAAGGCATACTAAAGCACCAAAAGTAAGAAAAGAAAACTAGTTTTTGAACAACCAAAAAAGTATTCTACAAGAAACCTATATACGCATACTTAAGTAACAGATTTTTTCCCTGTGGTAAGTATTTACTAAACTTATAAAAACTATTTTGCAGGTAAGTGAAATTTGACCTGAATCTTAAGGTATTAAAGTCTATAACTGAGAGTTAATACTGATTGTTCCTTGACTTAAAATGCATTCTGCAAAGTTATTGTTTTCCATCAAGGGCCGGTTGTAAAATTTTGCGAAAGTTTGAGATGACTGAGTCCATCCCGCGGTACGCCTTATAACATCCAGAGACACACCACCTCTAAGTGCTGCTGATGTTGCGGCGTGTCTTGTAGAATGGGCCTGAAAGATTTTTGTGTCCACACCGGCTTTATAAAGTGTGGTCTTGACCCATCGGCTTAACGTCTGTTTCGTTGCTGGTTTGAACGGTTTAGAACAAGTTAGAAATAAATGATCATCGTTAGTTATTCTTCTGTGACTTTCCGTGTGGTTCAGGTAACTTAATAAACACGACGCGACACAGATATTTTTGTTTTCTTTGAAAAACGGTAATCTTAAGTTTGGTTGATAACTGTTCGGTTTAGATGTCTTAATTAAATCTGGGATGAATATGTTAATACGTTCATCAGTTATGTTGATATTAGAGCATCGTATTAATGCAATCGTTTGTAATCGATGACCCGTCACCAATGTCAGAAGGGCAACCAGTTTATGTGAGAGGAAAGTTAAACTGCTGTCATCGGATTTATCAAAATACCTTATGACCTTTTCAGGATTCCAAGTGTAATTATATTTAGGTTTGGGAGGTCTCAGTTTAAACACTCCCTTTAAAAACCGTTTAAGAGATAAATCATCTCCTAAATTACTCATACTAATTAAGGAGAGGGCTGATCTATGAGAGTTAACTGACCCGAATAAGTTATTAGTAGAATCCAGTATGTTTTGTAGAAAAGAAATAACTGGTTCCGATTCCACGTTAAAAGGGCAGATGTTTCGATCTCTGCAGAAATTCCACCATAATTTATAGGTCACCTCATACTGAATGATTGTGGAATCACTAAGTGAGCTGATCATTGTGTCGATAGCTTCACTGGGTATTCCTCTTCTTTTGTAGGACTCCCTGATAATACTGCGGCCACCAGGGTAAGCTGTTGTGACAAAGGGTGTGTTTTCTTGCTAAAAGGACAAAAAAGAATATTATCTTTAGGCCCAAATTCAAGTTGAGTTCCTATTATAAGTGTCTTAAGAATAGGATACCAAGCTTGTGTTTTCCACAATGGAAAAACTACGATACCTTTGGCTTTATCGTTAATTATTTTCTCAATTGTTCTTAGAACAAGGGAGAAGGGAGGGAATGCGTAGAAAAAATATTTAGACCAATCTAACGTGAACGCGTCTATTGCCTCTGATCCAGGGTCTCTTTGCCATGATATGTACCTTTTGCATTTGTTATTGTGTCTAGATGCAAAAAGGTCCATATCTGGTTCCCCAAAATTAATTTTAATATTTTGGAATATTTTCTCATTTAAAGACCATTCTGTTTCTGATTTTAAAATCCTGGAAGCTTGATCAGCCCTCCAATTATCTTTAGAGCTAATATAAGAGGCGAATAACCACAACTCATATCTCTCGCACCATTGCCATATCTTTCTGGATAGTAAGTTTAACTTGGGATGTTGAACACTTCCCATTTTGTTAATGTACGCTAGAGCTGTACTATTATCCGTTCTGATTAAAATATTACAACTTCTGTAATCTTTTGCAAAGCATTGTAAACCGAAAAAAATGGCTTGAAGCTCGAGAATATTAATGTGGTCCTGAGCTTCATCGATTGTCCACCAACCGTGAGTAGACCCTCCCTTACAGTACGCTCCCCACCCTGTGAGGCTAGCATCAGTAGAGATCTCTAAAGAAAAATTGTGTCTTTTAAGAGAATTTTTGCAATCCTCAATATGGTCAGCCCACCAAATTAAATCTAACTTAATTTCTTGCGAAATATTCATGTAAGAATTATAGTTGTTTTTATTATGATTAAGCGCCAAAAATTTTGCTCTTTCTAACAACTTTGTGTACAAACGACCGTACGGAGCCGCCATACAGGCTGAATTAATTAAACCGAGAAATTGGGCAAAATGTAGGATTTTACATTTTTCTTTACGCATAAAAAAATTTATTTGTTTTATAATTTTTTGCCTTTTTTCCCCTGGTAACTCAATTGTTAGGTTAATAGAGTCGAATATAAACCCTAGAAATCGACAAGAAGTGCTAGGGATTAAAGAACTTTTTTCCTTATTTACTATAAAGCCTAAGGAAAAAAGTAGGGTGGTGACAAAATTAACATTTTTTGTACACACTTTTTTACTAGGACCCAAAATTAAAAAATCATCAAGATAGTTTATACAAGAAATGCCATGTTGTCTAAGATGTTCGACGACTGGTTTCATTAGTTTTGTGAATGTATAGGGTGCTGATGCTAGACCGAACGGCAAGCAATTAAATTCAAAGAGAATGTCCTTATGGTAAAATCTCAGATATTTTCTGTGTTCCGGATGGATTGGAAGTAAATAATAAGCATCTTTAAGGTCTACGGTAGCAGAGTAATTACCGTATTGAATTAATCTGTTTGCTGTTCTAGCATCTTCCATTTTAAAATGCGGTGCAACGATAAAACGATTCAAGTTTTTTAAATTGATTATAAATCGTTTTTTCCCATTGGGCTTATCGGCTAGGAAAGTTGTCGAAATGAATTGATCAAAACAAGGATTGCACCTTCTTATAGCACCTAACTTTAATAAATAATTAATTTGTACGTCCATCTCTGTTTGTTTCAAAGCCGACAAGGTTTTTGAAAACACAGCTTGTTTTTGAGATAGTAATTGTACAAAGGGTAGTCTATATCCTTGTAACCAATCTAGTATGACTGGATTACAAGTTATAGTCGACCAGGATTTTAGAAAGAACCGAAGGCGGCCTGCATAGTTAGAACTTACCGAATCACTATGGTTTAATACCTCTTCTTCCTCTCTCCGTCTCTTTTCTTGGGAGCATAGTTGTTGTTGTACCTTCTGGGGGCCTGTAGAGACTTCTGCGGCCCTGTCTCCCCCGAATGACGAGCCGGGTAATGAAAATGTGGTTTCTGATTCTGGTATCGCAGTAATGGTTGGCCCTTTGCCCCCCCCAATTTGGTAAGTTTTTTAACAGGGCTTTTAAATGAGGTCGGAAGTTTTAACTCTTTAGATATACTCTCAAGAGTCTTTGCAGAGGTTAATTTCTCATTTAAGTCGGATCCGAATAAAAACTCAGAACCTAATGTATTATCTGTTAGATCTTTGAGGTTTTTGTTTAAATAGGGGACTAGAAGGTTTCTTCTGGTAATGGAAACCCTGTGGAATAAATTAGTAAGAATACGTCCGGAATCACCCAAATTAGTCAAAATTGGGTTTCTTGTATCCTCGGGTATCTTGTTTAGGTTGTCTAACAATAAGCTTATGCCCTTACCCAGGGCAGTAAGTCCTTTTCCTAACTGGTTTTGTATCTCTACATAAGCCGAGTCTGTCAAAATATTTTGTTTTTGTAAAGCAGCCTTTACTTCAAGATTTAGTTTAGGGGGGCATAAACTCTTTAAATTAGATGGTAATTCATAATTATTAAGTAGGGTTTGTGAATCTCCCTTCTTTAAGCCATTAGTTAATAAGGCGTCCCATCTGGTTACCAGTTTTTCATGCAGTGAAAAACTGTTAGTTGCTACCCTATTCGGATCCTCTCCTAAGGAGTTAAAAATATCCTCCGACATGGTAGGCAATTCCTCATCGCAAAAAATTTGTAGTTCGTCCCTGTCGGGAGAGTTAACGACACTACACATATCCTTATTGGCAACAGGGCTAGGAATGCTACACGCATTCTTATTATTGTTGTTTGATATTTCCGTATAAACTGCCGCCTCCTTACTCCTTTCCGCTTTAGCTGCATGCTTCGGCGGTGGAGATCGCGACCAGGAACGCGGACTGCGTTGATGGTCCGGACTAAGGTTCGGAGTCGTCGTACTCTCCCTGAGCCTCGTCGAAACTACACGTTTCGGGGCCGGAGAGCGAGAATAAGAACGCGGCATACACTGCCGGCTTTGCGATGAACGAGTCGATGACGTAGGCTTTGGCGTACGTGACCGGTATCGTCGGTGACGACCTTCGGAATTCGACCGAGAACGAGAACGTTGCCTTTTTAACTCAATTTCGAGTTTTTTAATGCGTTTCATCAGTTTCTTGGAACTTACACGGTCTCCAGAATCTGAGCTGTTTGATCTAGCTCGTTTTTTATTCTTTCCCATTTCGAATAACTAAAATAATCTGTAATAAATACTCTGAAAAATTTTGAGGTTAGAAGTCCAAACACGCAAGTAGATGAGAAAGTCTACTCGTAAGAATAAAAAGAATTGTCGGTAACAAACCGATTCATCGGTACTTACTGATTGAATCACAGGTAACGCCGAGATAAAACCGCAAAAATAATACTTATCGCGATAACGTCGACGAAAATAAACTCACGCTGAAAGCACAAGAAGCATAATGAGGATAAATCGCGCCGGTAGGTGTGGGTACATGAATAACGGGAATATACGGACAGGACCGGACGCAGATTTTTTGGTGTATTCTTTAAAACTTGTGCTGAAAGCTGGAGACAGCATGTACTACAGTGTTCTTAATTATGTAATATTGAGGACTGGACTTGAAATATAATAACTATTTTTCACTACTAGCGTCTGAGGACATGATTATTAACCTTTTTTCCACTTGTAAAGTAGGCTTTCTCGGCATTTGTTCAAAGTGGTTAATAATGTGTTCATTATTAACTAGTAGTCAATAATGAGAACTGTCACGCTGTCACTTTTAGAAAACACAACCCGTAATGTCGCTCAATAATCGTTTAGACAAGTTCTCTAAAATGAATTATTGCCATCATCCGCCATTTCCATAGAAATTACATACCTAAAATTATCACATTTTGAAAAAATTCGAACGAAATTACTCTTTGAAAATATCTCAATGACAGAACAAAATACGGCCTGTTTGACTTTTACTTCCATGTACTTGATTCACATGTTAAATTAATAAACAAAAAATTATGTCCAACCGTTCACTTTCTTATCAATATAATATGTTAATTTAGAGGAGTTCAAGTGCTAGTAGTGAAAAATTAGTACATTATATATCAAGGTAGAGAAGTACAGTATTATTGTCCGATTTCCTTTAAACATCATCGTAAGAAGTAAATGAAAATTTTGAATGCTAGACGAGTTTGTTTTTCTAATAATAATTTCTGTTTTGTGATCCCCTATTTTTGGTTTTTCATTATTATGATGTACTTGTTCTCATTAAAAACGTTCTCTGTCTTTAATAACGGACTCGTAAACTACTGTTAGCTGCAGGCGCACGGAAAAGTGGATGCTTTGAGTTAACCTGCACATTATATCCTCTATAAAACGTTAATTATGTCATAAATATTAAAAAGAACTGTTATTACAGCAACAGTTTCCAAAGTGAAAATTTTGCTACCATTTTATTTAAAGGGCGCCCGATTTGCTTTTATGTAGTTTTTTTTGTGGCGTTTCTTTGGTCGATCGTGTTTTTTTTTGTTTATTTATAATAGATGTAGCTAAATGAAAAGTGTGTGGTTTGGGGGCTATGTCTACAATATTTTTTAATCCTTAACTCCATGTAAATAAAAATGCCAGCTAACCAAAAGGGTATTATTCAAAGGCAGGCGTGTTTCAGTGGCTTTGAACTTCAATAAATCCCACCCTTTTCAGTTTTCACCCGCTTTTGCGTTTCTGTGCCGAGATTTTTTATCGCGCGAAAGTCACGCGATCGGAGTCACGTTAGTTAATGAGATGTGCGGCGAGATGCGACCGTCTATGCATAAATTAAAGGGTTATATAAATCGTCTCCAAATTTACCCTGATTCGAGTTTGCATAAATTTCCCGCAATATATTGGTATGACGTCGAAGTTATTAAGTACGCGGTTGGTTGGCTGAGTAACTGACGCTACGATTGAATGTTGGTTCCAAGATTTACATTCTGGGCGAAAAAAAAGGCAATATATTGAAGGTTCAACTTTAAACGCTAAATCTTGCAGTTGCAGTTCAACCCATTCTCGACGTTTCTTTTATTCGCTTCTATAACTCGCATCGTATATCACCTTTTTCTTCCTTTAAATCCGCAACGGATTACTATTATTCTTGTGAATATGGCGCATATACCACACTTGAATACATTCGTGCTAAATAAACTTTAATCTTGTGCGGTTACAGTGCAAATTTGCAGAACACGGACTCTAGCATCGTACTGAATATTGATCATCTAGAGTCGTATGTACCGGGTAATCCTCTTGGTAGAACTTGCCAACAAATTCATTACAGAGAGCAACAAGTATCAACCGAACGTCACAAGGAATTTAACTAAGATTAATCAAACGGATCCGAAAATTAATTTATAGTGCTCAGTTACTCGCTTTAATAGATACTTGCAAAATGAGATTCATTTTTACAGAAGTTATTAAGGTTAATCACTAGTGGTTGCTGTCTAAATTCATCCTCAAACGTTTTTGGGTTCGAATCCTGTTACCTACTGAATCAGTCGGGGTTTATCCATGTTATTTTTTTCCTACACTTGTGGTTCTTTTAAGGCAGATACGGTGTTTGAAATAAGGAAACGAATCCTAGTGTTTCTTCCACCCTTTTTATTCAATATTTTTTCTAGTGAATTTTCGCGCATCCCTCAAAACACTATTCAGTATTTTTTCAATACCTGGATTCGAATAAACATACAATTAATTAATAACAAAAATCTATCTCGACACATAATAAACAGAAAATTAAAACAACATTCCTGAATGAAAGAAGTGCTACTCGGCCTGTTTGGGCGTATTACCCAGCACGCAAGCCGTCAATTCTGAAAATTGTAAACTGTAAACTGTTGACTGTAAACTGTAAACTGTAGACTGTAAACTGTAGACTGTAAACTGTAGACTGTAAACTGTAGACTGTAAACTGTAGACTGTAAACTGTAGACTGTAAACTGTAGACTGTAAGCTGTAGACTGTAAGCTGTAGACTGTAAGCTGTAGACTGTAAGCTGTAGACTGTAAGCTGTAGACTGTAAACTGTAGACTGTAAACTGTAGACTGTAGACTGTAAACTGTAGACTGTAAACTGTAGACTGTAAACTGTAGACTGTAAACTGTAGACTGTAAACTGTAGACTGTAAACTGTAGACTGTAAACTGTAGACTGTAAACTGTAGACTGTAAACTGTAGACTGTAAACTGTAGACTGTAAACTGTAGACTGTAAACTGTAGACTGTAAACTGTAGACTGTAAACTGTACTGTAAACTGTAGACTGTAAACTGTAGACTGTAAACTGTAGACTGTAAACTGTAGACTGTAAACTGTAGACTGTAAACTGTAGACTGTAAACTGTAGACTGTAAACTGTAGACTGTAAACTGTAGACTGTAAACTGTAGACTGTAAACTGTAGACTGTAAACTGTAAACACTGTAAACTGAAGACTGTAAACACCATACATGATCAAGGTAGTAAGAAAGAGAAAAGAATTAGCTTTCTAATGACGTATCACATAACCCATGTCATTTTAGAAAATTGAAAATGGCGGTCGCACTCAAAAACCATGTTTGAAAAAATTTTTTAACCTCAAAACATCTAAAATAATTTCAAATGGAAGGGTTCTAATTTTCATGTCTATATCTCGAAACGATTTGACCCTGAGAACTTGGGTTTCAGTTTTAATAGCGACCACCAACATTTTAGATAAATAGTACATACTGACGGATAAAGTATGTTTTCCATATGGCTCAAAATCAATAAGTAATAGAACACTGATAACGCATATAAGCTGTGATAATAGTTATTTGTACAACTAGTTTTGAAAGTGATACTTTTTTTCATGAATTTGCAGTTTGATTAAGGAGGGCGAATCCCGAGTTAATCAAGCAAATTCATGGAAAAAAGACACTTTCAACACGTGTTGTACACGAAATTTGTTTGCATAGTGATCCATAATAACCCACAATTGAATAATTTGATTCGCAATTTACTGTCACTCAAAAGTGGATGCTATTGTTCATTGACAGGAGTAAACTCCATGGAAACGCATAGTAACAAATCTTGAAAAGAAGTACCACTTTCCATATGATTTTTCGTTTAAAAAAGTCCGATAATTTCATCACTATGTAAAAAAATTGATTTGTACGTTTGTATTATAAGCTACCAATTATATTAATATGGCATAATTGTCATTTTATTAGTCCGCATATCCCAGCGTATAGTAGCCGATGTCATTGAGGCAACAGAGGAGACTGTTTAAGTGTTTACAGTTAAATTCCACAGAAGTGGTGATAGCACCCCACCTCGTCGCCAACCCTGATGTGCTCTGAGTTGCTGCAGCTGCGCAATCCAACCTCGTACGACTTTCATTACGCCGTGGTGGCGTAACGTAATTGATATTGTTTCGAAGAGTTTTTTGCCAAATGCCCCTTGTTCCTTCTATGTCTCTGAATGTTATGGGAGCTTGCCAACCACTCAAGGGAATGGTTTTTCTCGCACGATAATTCTTAGAATCTCCCCCGAGTGCCTCCAACCCCTGAACGTGGGTGCGAGTGTAGCGCCTTTTAGGGCGAACATATGCTGTACTATATTCGCCTGGTTAGCCGTTAGCCTATCCAGAGAGTTACTGGTATCTATGATCGCTACTTTGAGTTGCTTCTCGGCAATTTTTGCTTCTGTGGTTGGGTCTGTGGTCTCCTATTCTGTTCAGCGCCGGATGCGCTTGCGTGGTTTGGTGTGTTGAGGTTCGGTGACCTGTAACAGAGCTTGAGGAGTATCCTGGGACGCTTCCTCTAGTTAATTGACTTGGTAACTTTTAAAGTATACTTGACGGACGCGTGAAATTTCTTGGTCCTGACTCCCTACCCGCCACGGAGCCCAACAAGAGGACGTCTAACCAGACGCCATGGTTACCAAGAGAATATAGCTTCTAAAGGGTAGCAGAAAACAGGCCTGGTTTGGCTTTGAGGTAGATGCCCTTGTAAACAAAGCGCACAGTTTCTGTACTCATAAGTCACTTCTTCATTAATTATTCGCTTCAAATTGATGTTATCCAAATTCTTCTGCAATGAGGAGATATAGGAGGCACCGGTAATGGATTCCAAATGTTGCAGTTAGCTACTATATTATTATCGTCCTTGGTTCATTGGTTACACAACAGATCTAGATAAAAGCAAAGCGGGAAAATCAATATTAAATACTTCATTACGACTAATCATCCAGGCGAAGAAGTTGGTATTTCCGTTTTATATATAAATTCATGTTTAGTATAGATTGTAAACGAGTTTTTAGGTTGTTGTCAACATCACTGCTTCAGTAGGGGAATTTCAATGTTCAAGTAAGTTAGAGAAGTGCATAACGAAAACATAAAATTTGTGTATCTTCTAAGATTACTTCGCAAAGTTTGAAACTGCTTCCAGAAATATTTCTCCAAGACCCGTAGCACCGAGCATTTCTAATTAATTAATTAATTAAAACGTTAAATGATATTGACATTCAAATTGTCCTTTCACATCTACTACGACAAACATTATGAAAATACCTCAGAAATCGTTTAGTGTTACTCTGACAACAATAAAATTGGGGTTGACAAATTTATTGCAAAGTTTGTGATTTAATAAATATTTTAATATAATTTTGGCAGTGTGTGGTTATCTTACTTGCTCTTAGCTAATTCAATTACAGATTTCCTAAAACTTAGTAACAAAATGTGTAACTCTAACAAACTTTATTAATTATTCAGATATACTTGGATGGAGAGCTTTTAGAAAAGTTGATGTTACAGTTTACAATGAATATGGTCTCTTGCATGGATTCCTACCGAATTTTTAATAAACTACTGAAAATGAAGTTAATTTCTTTTTCTTAATCCGAGCTATTTAAAATAGCGTGCTCGTTTATCGTGAAACCAAGGGTAATTCCTTCAAAGCTCGCTTGCATACAATTATGAAAATGCAGTACTTTAATAATTATTATGTTCATGTTTGAAATGGTCAACAAACTTTAACATATTACATCGTGCTTGCATGTACAAGGGTGCTTCTGGGGCTTTTCTTAACGATGCAGAAATGCAAATTAAACTCATTAACACTTTAAAAATTTCCACTGCCGTCAGAAACGTGAATAGCAGTACTGTGCATGCAAAAGGTGTATATTCAATGTATCCACCTTATCTGCGTTAATTGCTTAATTTTCCTTATAAGTATGGACTGATCTAGCCAATTTTTTAATTTTATACGCGCATTTTTGTGTTCAGCACAATTTGCGATGAAGCTTTTGATAATTACTGTTGTTCACTAAAAATTAATTGCACGAATGCATAATTGACTGTAAAGAAAATATGATTTTTACTCGGCGTTCACGCAATAGAGCCGTGCATTAGTAGGTATTACTTTCAGTGGGGGTTTATAATAATATACTTTCTGCAGCAATTAGTGTTATTATAATAGTTATTCACGAATGGTAGTTGTGTAATGTGTAGGCATAGATAGTTACAGGTAAATTTGTTGAAAATTTCTGTTGGTCACAATAGTGTTATAATAGGCACGTCCTCTTGAAATATTCGCCACTGAAAAATATGTATCGGAATATTACGTTCATCATTGTAATGGTTAATTGCAAATGTTTCGAGGTGTTTTTTGAATACATATCAAACATATAAACTCATGTCTAAAGTGTCGTTATAAAATTTGATACATAATATACTATATTTCATATGAGTATTCCTTGACCCAGGAAATCTGATTATAGTCAGACTCTCTGTTCAAGGCCAGTAACCACTCGGTCTTCTCTTTTCTCATTAACTCTCTACCTCTATTAAGATGAAAATGTACTAAACGGTTAATAGTTATTTATTTAATCAGTGGGATAACGACCTCATTAACTTACGAATGCGACAATTGCGCATACGAGGGCGTTAGCCCGAGCTATTGTAAGAGCATGAGTATGTTAATGGCCGTTAGCCCAAGTATTAAATACAACTTTTTATCTGCGACTGTTCTTCTACTGCTAAAAACGAAAAATAAATTTGATGCATTTTTTTAAATTTCAATCGAAGTAGCATAGTTAGCAGTTTTCGACGCCATAGAAACAAGAAAATCCTAACGTCAAGAAAATTTGTACGTCAAAAATTTTGCTTCTGATTTCTTTGAGTATGTCATGAGTGAGTCTGGAACTATTCCATCAGACGTTAATGTTTACAATAAATAATCTTGATAGTTGATTTTTGATCATACATTGTTTTGACAAGGGCTTATCCCACTGAGTGTGGTAATGAAGTTCTTATCCCACTGAGTGTGGTAATTAAGTTCTTATCCCACTTAAAATGACCGGGATAAGTGAGAGTTATCCTACAGGCGCAGATAAAAATATATATTGGATACTAAAATGTACTTAAGTACTTGGTGCTAGTTATTTAACAACGCCACAGATATCCAGAGATTTTGGATTATAGTAGCCCCTTCAGACAGCATTGACAATTAGAGCGAAACCGTAACTAACACCAAATCAAATTGCCTCCCTCGGCATTTAACCATTGATCAACATCATCGCCAGGTCAAAGATCTGATGTGATGTGTTCGGACCTACAATATGACAGTTCAGAAAGCGTACCACAAGTCCACTTTACTTCAAATTAAAGCGTAGGTGTAACGCACACTTGGATTTTCTTTTGTTACCTCGATGAATTCGGTATCAGTAATTTTAACTACACAACACACTCATTACAAATACCGCGTATACCATAATGAATACGTTTCACGGACATTAACTTCTTCTGAGCATCGTCTTGATTGTTCCTTTTTATTAACGAACGAACGCTCTATTTGTAAATGATTAACTCACCGTCGCGTATTACTTACTACTTATGATTTAAGTAAACTGCTCAATTAACTCGTCATTTGTTATTTCCCGTCGCGTATCGTTGAGCACGTTTTACAATTAAATCGCTTACAGAATTTGAGATGTGCCAATTATAACTCTACCGTTGATTATTTACTTGTAATTAATTCTTCTATTGCAACTATAAACACGTCAGACGAAGTGTACAGCGAACCTCGAGAAGCAAAAAGGAATTGGTCACGGTTAGCCAGGGGAAACGGGTCTCCCAGTGAAATAGCTACCGAGGTCTGATAAAGCTCATGTAACTTTCAACGCCGCGTGTGAACAAGTCAAGCCAAAAAGTAACTAATAAATATAAAATTTTTTTGTGAAGCCTCAGTCCTTGGCGGGTATAAAAACTGTTGAAACGGCAAGATGAACTACGTGCAAAAGCAATTACAGGTATCCGAGTATCTCAAACAAACATTTGTGTAACAATTATTCCATCTTAGATTAAACGTGTTAAATCATCTCCAACTAACTGGCAGATATCAATCTTCGATTCAAAAGTGTGTGTTGACATTCCATCCAGAACACGATACTTCTTTAACGACCACCCCAATGCTCGTAAGGTAGACAAAGAGACATCCAAAAGGCTAGAATACCAATATCACACAAAAATCAAATTAATTCAAAGTACCCCATTAATAACTGGGTTTCGGATTGCGATAGAGGTAGAGGCCAGATAGGTAATTAAATTAAAACCTGGCATTTCAACATTTTTCACAAAATACGAACCTGTCATTTCAACGATAAAAACAAAAGAGATATCCTCCCACCTTCTCATTTGTACCAACTACACGCCTAACAAACTAAAAGTGCATTCAGTCAGTAACTGAAACTAAGGATACATCCAACGAAACAATGAGGCTTTACAAGTGCGACTATTAAATTGAAGGGAACGAAATGTACACCACAGACACTACGCATCTCACCAATAACAAAGCAGAATTTTTTGTTTATAATACAATAATTGTCGCCTTGGCAAAGGGAACGTTAGTGGGAGCGCAAGTGATTTAGATGCGTACATTAAATGCAATTTTATTCATTTGTAAAATTTTAAAAAAATAATCGGAGCTGCCGTTACACTATCCAAACGTTCACACCTGAAAATTCGCCCCTCCATATTTCCTTTGCGAATTACGGGGGGTTATTAATTAGTTTCTTGGGAGAAAATATTCAGAGGGCGAATATTTTGAGCATGAACATTATCAGTAATTTCCTTAGGGTTAAATAACGCATCAAAGCAATCAGTTATTGATAATTTTCACCACTTTTCTAAACTATGTTGTAGTGAACACTTATGTTTCTCTTACGCCGCGACGGGTTTTTTTCTTATGTCCACAATTTTTTTGTTTAGGAGTTCAATCTTTTTTAGTAGAAAAGGTTTAGGGAATTCCTGTGCTCCCCTCCGCCTTGTATAGTATGCAATATGACGGAGGGAATTTCTACTCGTGCAACCCCGAGGTCTTTTCGATGAATCCCATAAAACTCTTGTCGATCGCAAGTACTGTTATATCGTCCGCGGTTCAGTACGGGACTATTTCATAGCGTTGGTCCCAGCACTGACCCCTGCGGAACGCCTCTGTTTACTTCATCTACATGGCTCCCATTATGACGAGGGTGGGAGAGAGTTAAAGATGGGTGGTTGCCACGATCTTACCTACACGTCGTCCGTGTAGAGGGCAGTGTACTGTGTTTTCGGTATGTAGCCCAGGTACAAAGAGTAGGTACTCCGGCTGTTGCTTTACGCTCACGCGACCTACATCCCTCGAAACGGACGCGTCTTTGAGGTAGGATGCAACAATCTGGACCGTGGTTAAGAGGAGACTGGATTCCAGCATCTTCCACAGATCTTATCGAACGTTGCGGTTGAAGCCTTCTGTCGCGTGTTGTACCGCCCTTCGCACTTGGTGGACCGTCAAGTGACCCTTCCGGAATCTTCCTGTCTCGATCTCGTCTGCCGTTTTAGGCCCGATAGCGAAACTGCAGCGGTACATTCGTCTCTTTCCTCCGGACTTGAATGTGGGGGCTCGTCCGGTCCTGCTACAACGATCATCTAGGAGCGCATCCAAATCATCTGGCAATTAGGGGTGGGTGGTACGATGATACGAGGCTCAATCCTTTGCTGTGAAGTGGGTGCGTTTCGATGACGTTAGGGTTTGAAGCCCTCCTTGCACTTCAGCCACCTGCGGGGCTGAAGAGGGTTCTGCCAGTCACTTCTTATTGGCAGCGGTGGAGGGGACTTCTCCCATGAGCTCGGGTGATGACGGGATGACTTGGATCGAGTCTTGCCCGATGGAGTATTGGGCGGCGGCTTTCCGTAGCACGAGACAAGATTCTATCTCCGCTACGTGCTTGAAGCGCCTCCATAGCACCGGGCAATCCCGGAGGCCATAGCTAGCGCCAACCGGAACCGCTCTCGGCACCCTCCGTCGACGAGGGGTTTAAGCGAAATAGAAAGATTAGATCGTTCTTTCTTAGGAAATCGTGTTGGGAAAACCAAACACGAAATTTGGAGAACGCTTTCACAAAAGCAAAAAGTATGCAGTAAGCGTTGAGAGATTGTTCTAGAGAGCTCTCCTTTAGATTAGTGTCGCTCCATCGAACCCTGGCACTCACCTGCTCCTGCGTTCTTAAACTTTTCGTGACTTTCTTTGTATATTTGTGGCTATCTGGAGGTATAAGAAATGCCCTTCTCCATACCCTTGATATATTCTTTCTCTCTTTCACACAGTCCATTCGGGTGCCACGGTCTCTTCGCCCCACCAGGAGATTTTTCGACGTTTGCCGTGTACGGTCCGTCTAGCCAGATTGCGTAGGTAGGGGGTAGTTATGCTTATTGCATTAGTTTTGAAGTTTATTAATCTTGTAATACCCGACCTTATCACTCATTATGACAGGTATGTGGGTTTTAGTAGCAAGGTTTAGTGTATACACGCTTTTCGCAAATTCCGACTTATAAATTCAATTATTTGTTCTACGTCTGCCCACTTTCATGGAGCAGCCCTATACGAACAGCCGTAAATACAAATAAGCAATATTGCCTTTGCTTCAGTAATTAGCGAGACCGTGCTTTTATCCTAAAAAAATACGCACTTTAGCACACAAAAGCTGAACTTTTTAGCTAACTAATTTTATCTGTTGTACCGGTGCGTGTAATTAAAAACTTCAGAAAATGTTTTTTTTCCAATTAAGCCTGAAGGTGAATTTTCTTTATCAAAGTGTAAAGGCTTATACAATGCGGGTCATGGAAAATGTAGGGCCAAGTTTGGCTGTAAAAGTTTATCCTACCTTGCATGTGACGCACTTGTGTGGGTTTGGGACTCCCTCACATTCATTAGACTCAAAAGTCTTCGCAAGTTCCCCCAATATTCGTTAAAATAATTTGGCCTGTTCCGCTCTGAGAAAGGTACTACCCACGTATGGAGTTTCAACGCATTATTACATTGTCTTCAAATTATCTGTGTTGCGTAGAAATTATTATGAGGGAGTAATATTCGTAATATGTTCAATTACAGCGAAATTTGAGAAACGTGTGATACACCTAATAAATTTTAACATTGTAATTATATGCTCAGACACCATATTAGATGAAAAACACCGCAAAATGTACCTTTGCTACCGGTCGTTTGGTTGCGTTACTCAAATCTTTTAGTTTGTAAGTATGAGTATGTAAGAAAGTTTTTCTGGTTCACTCGAACAAAAAGGTTTGACGCTTCTGTATTTATCACTTGCACCTAATTTTGTTGTGAAAACGGCCAAATGCATTAAAAGTACTGTAGCTTGATACATGCCAAGATTTATTCTACGCTGGGTTTTGCATGTATGTACTTGTTGCACAAGAACTTGGGGTCAAGAGCTCAGACTCAGAGGTCACCAAAGTTACAGAAGCGACAACGTAAAAGTTAATCTTAAAACAGTTATCTGTCGGGTCCTTCGATATTTCATTGTATCGGGTTTTCTGAACGTAATCCTCACTAAAGGCATAATATAAAATCAACACCCTCTATATTGCATCATTCATTTATTAAGAGTTATGAGATCATTTACTCACTAAGTGTAGGGAAATAACTAAAAGGACATTAAAAACAACACTAAAACGTATAAGGTAAGCTTCATATTAAAAGGATAGAAAGGAGCATAGATATGTACTACAGGAGGGATAAACAACATGATTTATTACAAAAATCGGAACGCGCTTGACAATAAAAAAATTAATAGGAGGTGTAAGTAATACATAATAGAATAATCATGACAACGTAGTAAAAGCGTAATTTTGCTTCCTTTATGTTACTTGCCTCGACTATTTATGTGGACATTTCTAACACCCACCCTTAAAATTTTATGCGCTGTAAATAAAATTATAGTCTATAAAATGGACCACTATTTAGCTTTCCCTCTAATATTGGACTTTGCCACATTAAACTTACTTAATAGATCTTCGAAATGGCGTTTTTAAGCTAACGTTTCTCTTTTACCAAAAAAAACCTATTACGAGAGAATACGGCAACTAATATTACGTTGTGCGCTACCATTATCGCACTTAACGTCGATTTTAATTTCAATTAAATCGCACGTACAATTTTACGCCCCATAATGCAACATGTGTGCATTTATCGGGTCGTAGATACACTTCCTATTAAAAGACGGCTATTAAATTTCTTAATTAAGCCCTCTTCCTTTAATTGTCGAAGAGAATCTCTGTATCACATTTTTAATTTAACAAATCTTATATTAATATTCTTGTCTGTGCATCGCTAAATGAGTTCGGCGGTTGCCATTTTAGATAGGTTTCCAATTTATTCCTAAGTAACATAATTACACAATACATAGTTTCGCATTGTGCGGGGTTTTATTCGAAGATAATTTTATTAAGGGTGTACAGAAGTGTCGAGACTGTATCTGAATAAAATTCTGGCGATTGCATATTAGATACGATTTCGGTTTCTTCATTTTTAAAAGAGATGGGCTAAAATATGCTGCAAATTAACTAACTATTAAAAGAATTATAGTAAACACGTGCCTTGTAGAGGGTTTGGTCGTTTTTTTAAATTAAGAGCACCGAAGATCATTATCAGAACCATTAATTAACTAGACAGCGTTTGAATTTCACAAAAAGAAGTCCGCATAACGTCAAGATCATACAAATGATTGAAAAGTTTGTGGGGTTTTTGTCGTTTGTGGGGTTGAACATTTGTTGTAGGTAAATTTAATTTAAGCAGTATTCAGTAGGTTTCATTTTAGATTTAGGGTGTTTATAATTACTTTTACATACGCGTGTTTACGAACCCAGTAAATTTATAGCCTCTTGCATTTTGGGCAAGCCGAGTAAATATTTGTAAATTTAGTTTTTAGGACCTTTAGAAATAGTTCAGGCCACTCGCTCCACTAGTGATGACACTCTTACCGAATTACACGCTATGCAGGGTCTCGCTTAAATGTGCAACCTTGCTTTTTTTTAATGTTGGATAAAAATTTTTCAACCACCTCTCGTTAAATTAATATTATTTACGCCCTTACATCCGAGTTACTGACGCTAATACTCCCTTAACTCATTGAAAGGTCACCCTGCTATAAAATTTAATTACGCAAAAAACTATTCACCATCAAAATCAAAGTAAAATGATTTGCTGATAAATAAATTAATTTTTTGCGTACATAAAATTTTATGGTTTTTAAAATGATTGTCACTGGGTAAGCGATGCCGGTGACATATTGCTACATGACCACAGAAGGGGACTATATGTTGAAGATGGATGAATAAGTTATGATGCGTAGGTGTTTATCGCCATTGTTAAACGAGAATACGATCTTTTTATTCTATTAAAATGTGAGTTCCTGTAACTTCTGATGTTGCGATAGAATAAATATCGACTCACTACTAACGTAAGAGTAGTCCTTCGAAGTAAAAGTAAATGTATGTCTGCCATCATACACCCCCTTGCGCTCTAATTCAACATGTTTTTGCAATTTTTTCTTTCATATCAAAATTGAGATTTATATAAGGTGGTTCATTTTGAAATGAAAGCTCTGTACAAATCTGTGCAGCGGCGTAATTTTCAAGGCGCTTTCCTATAAGAAATCCGATAATTCCATTTTCAGTTGTCGTTCGTAATTTTCAAAAATACACTCCCGATGTATTTAACCGCGTGATATATTATCTCGTATAAATTTTATAAAATCATGCCAATAAATAAAATGCAAGAAATATCTTTGAAAATCTATCTAAACTCTGCTAAATAGCTAGAGAAGTAAGCCATAAATCCTTCACTTTTACCAATACATCTATACACTTTAAGTGGTTTCTGATGACCTGCATTTTGCTGTACAACCATTATCTAAGAATTTCCTTCACTTTTTGATTTATCTTTTTCATCGATTACTAAAACGAATTGCTCTATGCGCTTACCTGGTTATACCGTTTTTTATATGTATACGCCGCCGGCGGTATTTTCCTGGTTTAACGTGGCTTCCATTAGTGTAATTATGCTAAAAAAAACTGAACTGAATAAATGCATGGCGTTATTATTGTGAAACATAGATTTATCGCTTCTGTGTAATTACTAAATGAAGAGTATATGGTAATGCGTTTGTGAAAGCAATAAATTGAACGTTAAGCTCTTTTAGTACCAATCCTAAATGGATAAGGTTTTTTCTAGCAACAAATTTAAGTGCTTTGAAAACAAACTAGTTTTGTTATTGTCGACTAATAAAATGGCGCGCAGGTAACCTAATTTGAAAGGATAACTAAGGCGGAAGCTTTATGTTGAGATAAATTTCGCACAAGTAACACTCCGAATTTCGGGGTCTTTCTTTTCAGGTAAGTTTGGAAAAGTTGCAAAAAGCTTCGGGTTAATGGCGCTAATGGCAAATTTGTGATAAAAATTAAATTCCAATTTTGCTTGTATGTAATTAAATGCTTAGCATGCGAACAAAGTGCACGCCATTGCGAATGGTCGTGGAAAAATTAATGTGCTCTGCGTACTTACAGCGTCGGTAATAGCAGAAAGTCGTTTAAGTTTGTTACCGCTGGTAGTTTTGCAGTTGAAAGCTAAAACGCTTACCGTATTTAGTTTAAGCCGTTCTAATTCCGGAAGCACTTGCCTGAAGTTTTCAATGTGGATAAGAGCAAGATGATTTTCTAACAGCTAAACTCATGCTTGACTAACGTTAAAATAATTCTTTAAAATTTTTGTTGTTGCAAACCATTCACAATTGACAACTTCCATATTGTGGACTTTTAGGGCAAATGACTAAGGCTTGCAAATATCTTATTAATATCAGCATAATGTGCTTTCATTTTTCAGTACATGTGTCTGTTGGTCTCTGCCATAACTCATTCTGTAGGCTTTAGCTTCCATGTGAACCAGCCAACTGGCAAAACTCACATACATTCATAAAAAGAGAAAACGTATTTGTTCGCAGTGTAGATCAATCAAAATGTATAGAAAACAAGGGCGATTACTTATAACGGAGAATTAAACACAAAATTACAACACAGAATACGTATAGAAAATTTTATAACCTCAGCCTGACTAATTTATAAAATTTTTATTTTCGCATTCATGAAATTGGTGAATAATTGAAAATTTTGCACAAATTTGAGCATCATCCTAAAGTGATTATAAAAAAAACATCTCTTGATGCACGAATAGGAGACCTATATCTATAAAAATATGCATCAACGAGCTTTCTACAACTATTCAGTGCCAAGATCTCGTCTCTAGCACCGACGAACGGAAAAACGCTCGCAACAGTGTATTTAATTTTTTGAGAAATGCATTAAAGACAACAGCCAAGCAGTCGCCAAGATTTTGCAAACTCTGCAATTACATAGACGTGCACCTTACACAGTCTGATTTATCTACGGGTATATAGTAGGTACATCACTCTGACAGAAATCGTAGTCCCCTCTAAGTCAATATTGCATTTGAAAGGATGCATGTTATAACGAGATTTAGGAGTTTCGTATTTTTCTGCGCAAGAAGGAATTGGAAATTTGAGGTTTTAAAGTCATAAACCGAATAATGTAAGTAGATGTATGTGTCGCAAAAACCATAAAGTCTAATTGGTCATTACAAAACAAATTCGCCAGATTACACGCTGACAGTGAACATTTAAATTCTTTTAAAATTTCCATTAGCGTCGTTTTATAGTCCGAAGCTCTTTCAGTTGTTGAATTATAAAAGAGCAACGACCATCGTAAAGTGCGCGTAGTGCGCTTAGACATAGTGCTCTTCCACCCATTAGATCGCTATTAACCCGTTTCAAACTCTCTATAACACGCTCTATTCACACGTGTACACGTACCTACGCGTTTCCTAACGTTAGGAAATTTATTTCCGTGCAAAATTTCGTAATCTCAAAGCGACCTTTTAAAATAAAATTTTTAACTTTCAAACTTGCCGTACTAAAACTAAATTACTCCTTTTTTTGTTGGATCGAAAAATGGTACGTTCGGCGACTTCAAAGTGAAACGGCACACTTTAATATAATAAATTTGATATGTTATGAGTAAATAAAGTTAAATCGGTAAATCTTTTTCGGAAATGTAGTTCAAGATGGAAAGGCGTTCTATAAATCGATCCTCTTTTAAATCCCACGGGTACTTCCTTATCACAAAGCACCAGTTCTAATTCAAGGCGATTACAGTTTTAATACAGGGTTTACATCCCAGTTCGATACAGCGACGCATCTGTATCTTTTATATAATCCGCTTTTAATATTAAAGAAAAGCGATACAGGATGCAGCGTCTCGGGTGAGGATTTGTGGGAGAAAATAAATGGTTAAAGTTTTGAATTCTATATTTATGAAGAGTTTCAATTTTCAAAGGCTTTGGATGTGGATAGTTATTGTAATTTTCAGAATCTTGTTTCGCAGAACATTTAATAACTTCGCGCTTGCTCCACCTTCCGCATTCACTTTAACAAGGGAAACCGCCAAGATGACTTTCAAATATACGTACTTGGGAAAGTTGAAAGATTAATGAGCAAATTCAATTTTTTAAGAGTTGAAAATGTCGCTTTTCCACTTTCGCTTAGTTAATAAGGGAAGCGAGCGGGTTTAAGAAACTTTTCTAAGACATGTTATTATCAGAAAATTGTTTCCTTATACTTACAATAGAAGTAAATGGACGACTCACATTGCTTTAAACCTTTACACCTGACACTGTACTGCATGCGTTATGAAAATAAAAGAGGGTAAAAAGAAATTGTACCAAAATACCACTTGCCGCAAATGGTCGACATTAACATTGCAACTCTGGTGGGCGGATCTGCCATAACTACCTCTTAGGTGAACATGAATTTATAATTTTATGATTAGCATTGTGGTGAATTAATAAAATAGTAATACTTACACAGAATGTTTACAGAATCTATTAGTAAGCGGTGAGTACGTGTTTAGGTAGCTGATTCAAAAGGATTTATGTTTACACAGTGTAATTTACGAGAGACGACCGACCTCAAGGTAACTCCACTTCATAGTAATTTTTTACTAATTACTACCCACAAATTATTTATAGGCTGAATGTCAAAGCGATTCCAAAATTGTATTAATATTATTAATACCACCCGTATTGCTGGCCGTTTAAGGACTCCTGTATAAAATGTACCGTATCTACACATCAGGTAATTATCCGACATCGATAGTCAAGGAAAATCATATACAAAGAGTTCATGTTAAATAATTCAATATGTCGATATACCTAAATTTTAATAAAGTTGAGAAATTTTCGCTTGAGGGTTTATTCGATTGACGTTTCAGTATGCTTTATTATTAATTTAAGAAAACAGGTTGTTTACACAGCCGCCAATCCTACTAATTCGTTCATTATACAGTAATATTTTGAATCCACTTTGCTACACCTACGCGTTTTGGAGATCGTGCTTTATAATGTAAATTAAGATCAGGCTCCTTCTGTTCCGAAAATTGTATTTCTTAGCATGAAATCTGATTTCCTCGGATTTATCTCTTCTGTCAGTGACATTTAATTTGATCATTTTGAAATTTACTATTCAAAGGATAGTGAGTCTCGAGCATTGGCAGAATGTACACAAATTGGATAACAAGAGATGGGACAGGTATTTTCTTCTCAAAGAATAAGATTTTAAAAAAACCGTCAGCATTAACGAAGCTTTTATTTGTCTATGCTAGTCATTGTTTTAGGGAATTACTTAGTATTTGTGTCTCACCTAATCTACAATGTTATATATCAATTCTAAAGTTACTCGAGCTTACCAAGTACATGCGGAAGGAGAGTTGTTATTATTAGTTCGATATCACAGCTTTAATTCATTCATTCAACGGTGCATGTAATGCGGCAGTGATTTTAAATTTGGAGAATTTAACAAAAATTACAGGAAATATACCCTTTTAAAAGGTTCCATTACCTCATGGAACAATTCTCGGGTTATCCGCAACAGAATATGACCTATTTGCGAAACACGCAATTTAGGACCCGATTTTCAGCTGTTTGTTAGCGCAAGAGCTGATGCACATCAGCTGCTTATTTCTATGGATCTATTTTTTAGCGCATTTTGGAAAAAAATACACTATTATATTCGTTATGACTGGCTGGCTGGCTGTCCGCTGAGATCTCAGCAATTACAATAGCTAGAGACTTCAAATTTTCACTAAAAGCTTTCCGCTATAGTGTATATTTTTATTTTTTATTTATTTATTATCCCTCTCTTGTTCTGGGCCCTCAACAGGTTTGCTTTTTTTTAGAGGTGCCTCTGCAGAAGGTCTTAAGTTGTTCTATACTACTCCGGTATTTACCTTAAATTTTGAAAAAGCCGGATAATGTGTGAAATGTGTAGTGCAAAATGTTTCCAGTCTAGGGCCCCACAGCAAATGTTCGGCGTGTAGAATTTTTTTATGATCCAATAAAAAAAAGAATTGTTTTTTACATCATGAAATGTAACACGCGGTAAGTAAATATGTGAAGCTAATAGTTTTCTACGGTGATATTTATCAAGAAGTAGACATAGAAATTTACGTGTATTGTTTTTCCCCATGTATACTTTTAAATGACAAAATCTCTTCTGAAGGGCGGCTATCTTGAAACAATGGCTGTCATATTAAATAATTAGAATATTGTTGCCAGAAAATAAATCACTTACGCTCCTTAAACTGTTAATGGCACTATCTATACCAATTGATCATATCAACATTTTCTTCAGTTGAATACATCGGTCACGAACGAAAATAAAAATACGGAAACCAAAGCTGCAATATTCATATTAGTTACGACAGCCAGGTCTTTATTTGTTTTAAAAGTTATTTTGGTTGTATAAAATTAGGCGCCTTTGAGAAGAGATATTATCTTTTAAAAGTAGACATAGGGAAAACCCATACACGTAAATCCCTATGTGTACTTCTTAATAAATATCACTGTATATCCTTATTTTTTTGGGATTTTTAACTCCGGACGGTACTTTGAGCCCAAAATTTTGAAAATTTTAAGGAAAAGTGGTAAATTATTTAAAACAATTGCTATGGTCAAATATGGTACCTACGACTTGCATAAAAGATGTAAGTAGTTGCAAAAGCACTAATAAATGTTTTAATCTCATATTGGGCATTGAAGTTTAGATTTTTTATTCGATCGTGCCACTTTTAGCAGATGTTGCAGTTCTATTTAAATATACAAACGTAACACTAACTTTCTCTAAGGACTTTGAAACCTCCAGAATTTTTGGAAATTACGATTTCCGGTCGATATGATTTAACTTTAACAAGGGATTCCAACGCGAATGCTTCTATTGTCGGGACCAAAACGGTAGCTTTTAATGCCAAAACACGAATTCCTCCCGAGAGGATCGCACTGATCCCCGCGATTGGCAGAACGCGAATTCATCTTTTCTAGGGGATCGTACTGATCGCCTCGAATGGCAAAATGCGAATCAATTCCAAAAACATCGCAATCAGCAGTTTCCACGGTGGCTGTATCTCCTGATGAGCTAACTAATATAATACTAGATCTCCATTAAAAAGATTGAATTTGCAATCGATCGCCGCTATATTGACGCCTCAAGTACATAGTGAACAACAGCCCATTGAAAATGAGTAGTTAGAAATGGCACATATTTCTATAACCGCAATTATCCAGATAAATTCTTTACATCATCGTTACCGAAGTTTCTTTGACAGAACCTTGATTTTTGACAGCTTTAAAAATGCTAAATTTCTGCGGGAAAAATTCAAAAACTTAAATCCAAAATTGCCTCTTCCATTACAAAGGATCTGTGACATGAGCAGTTCATATCTGACCCCGTTTAGTAAAGCTATTAACGTTTTTCGGACTTTTCCACATGCTTGTCGCACGGAATAAATTTTTCGTAACGCCATATTGGCCACCGTGAGTACAGACAGACAGACCGACATCATCGAGATTTTATTTGATTCGTATTCCTGATGCTTCAAAACGAGTATTTCCCTCAAAAAAGTGGGGGGTCATTTTTTACTCCAAGCAATACCTCCCTTACTAACGTGTGGGTGGATAACAACTCTCAAGGATACCAAGACTCCAATAATACACATCTATGCAAATTCTAATCTACAAAAAGTCTTTTTTTTATTGAAAAAATCAAACCCATTCGCTATGAAGATGAAAATTAGAACACTGAACTTTTAAATTAGTATCCTAAGGGCGTATGTCCACACGAACTTAGCTGAAGTTAGAGGACCAATCGACAAGGATGCTGTTGGTATGTTTCCGTGCTGTTAAGGCTAATATGACTGAAAAATCGATATCTAAACAATCGGCGTATACTACTAATCCAACTTTGACGATGCTGAATATCAAAGCTCGATATCGTAATTTGCAAGCTAGGAAGTGTGGTCCCGAATGTCAAATTTGCATTTCGTGTAATTTCAAATGACAGGGCGTCTGCTTTGTGTGTAGTTATTTGATTTTATTTCCCATTTTCCCTTCTAACGTGGAGCGTATTACGATCTGAGTTACCCCAAAACTTGTTTAATTATCATAATGGAACACTTGTTTGGGCGTTATTTTCTTAACGTAATTAATCACGTTTCCCTTTGAAGATATAATCCACTTACGCATTTAAAATGAATTAGGGAAATATAGGAGATAACGCTCATATTCCTTGAATGACAAAACGTACTTGTAGTGCTCTAATTACTAATCGATTTGTATACAGTGGGAAAAGGAATTCCTGCTGGTTATGAATGAGGCATGGAAATGAGATTAAAACTGGACTTGCTCGTAGCATTCTAAAGCAAACACTAACGGCAAGGTTGATTACTTTTGGAAAAGCGAGTTTCAGCGTTACTACTATAAAATCTGCGATGAAAAGTTTTAGCATCTGTAAAGGTGGGTACGCAAGCTAATAGCCCGCCCAAGTTTATGCGCCACGGGGGGCGAAATGAACATTTTACTAAAACTTGAACTAAAGATTCGCCAAACTATAATAGATAGAGGGCCAAAACCGAACCTACTCGTTTGAAATCGCATAATGTAGCCTTATGAATGGTTTCATTAAATTGTAAAAAAACGCCCAACTAATTTACAAACCATTTCTTTTTTAACTGTTTTAATTAAATGTTTAGGTCCAACGCCCAGTTACAAGGGGCGGCAACAGTTTTTTTCGGTTAAATGTTCGAGCATGTGTCTCTGAATGCGAACGTAATTATAAATACCAATACGAAAGTTTGACATTTTTTACGAACTCAATCGTGTAGCTGTGTTTAAAAAGTTTCTTCTTAGTGGAAAACATGAAGTATTATGTAAATATGCCGCGGTATAAGCCATATGGAAAAAAGTTACAATTTCAAATTTTGTAACTTTTTGCTGAGCAGTTTAGTAAAATGCCGACGGATATTTATTTCGTTTTTATTTGAACAGAAGTCCTAAATTGAATTTCCATGGAAAGACGTAGGTATACTTATATATGAAGGTAGAAAAAATAAAATTAAAGTTTGTAACTTGAACTGCCTTTTACGCCATAAACCTCCAAACAATGCCCGAACGGTAATTACGTTGTTCCTTTGAAAAATACATGAATTATGACAGATAGACCAATAGAGTTTGTAACGCTCTCACATAGTGGTACTTGTAGAAATTAGCTAGTAATCCACGGTGTTAAAATATTGTATACATTTCTAAATATTCCATGTTGGGCGTTTGGGGTATCAGTAAGTCATTGTTGTCAAGCTCGTAGTGATATTTGTGATTATGACTTTTCTATACTCGACTTTGGTTTTCGTTGACAAGCATCATATTTCTCAGGGGTCGAATTACATGAAGTTAATTTTTAGAATATAAGAAATAAAATTATGTTTGGAAGGCTCGAAGATGTGAAATTGCAGAGATTGATGGACACATAAAATAACTGTAATGTAATACTATATTATGTACTTATGTACATAAGGAACTAAAGTGTGTATTTTAATTCGGAGAGCGCAGTTGCTCTAGATGAAGTTGAGAGCAAAAAGCACCCTAGATCAGAGAACGGTGGTTATATGCTGTTTTTTTGTACTCCGGTAATTAGATACGTACAATTTTAATATTAAAGTCTAAATTGAAATTGAAACTAATTAGCCTACGCAGCGATAAGTTCTTATCTCAATGACCGGAGAAACACAACACATTTTAAAAATACTACGCAAATAATTCCTAACTGAATTAATCTAATCTTTTAACAGTTAAACTTACAATAAAATAAAACAAAGTGATTCTTTAAACAAAATCAAACATCAAATAATTAAATAATTCTGATACAACATTGTCCTTGACTTTAACTACACAATATAAACGAGACAATAAATGAAATTCACACACATAGCAGTATTTGGACATTTCGCCGTCAATTGTATAGTCCTGGTAGCTCTCTCAAATTAATATCTGCTGGCAACTGATTGTCATTGAAAGCGCTAATGCATGATCCACAGTCCCACTGAATTGCAATAAACACAGGATACGTGTATGTGTTTGAGTGTTTCTTTAGTCATACAAAGGAGCAACCATTTATTCTACACTGTATCTCTCACCGTTGCGGAGATCCCGATGGTAAACCACAAATTTGAACCATCCTGTACAGTTCGAGATGACTCGCCTCTATCATAGGAAATCATACAGGACACTATGTCAAATGCATAAAAGAGTGACCGCAGTGAAGTTTTTAGGAGAAACCTCTATCAAAACAAGGGTTCAGAAAGTTAGGTTGAGAACAACGTTAATTTATTGGTGCAAAGTGAAGTCGTGATATTGGAAGATACCAAAACTTCAATAGTTGGTGTTATGGATCAGATTACAATTAATTTATCCAGTTTATGGCAAAAATAATTTTCATTGTGCATTTCCCGACTTGGGTGTAAAGATTAAGTTCAAATCCTCAAAATGTGCACAGAATCTCAGCTAATTAATTTGCTCGGACTTTACAACCCCGTTAACCCCAGAATTTGTTAATTAAATTACAACACAGTAGTTACTAATAATATCTTTTAGAGAGTCTCTGCATTTCCCTAATTAGATAATAGATGTACAACTGAATGAATTCGTCCAAAGTTCGAAATCCAATTACACCAAGCTTTCGTATTTCCAGGTTGGTCACCTAATGTAATATTGAAGACGCTAACCGAAATTAGTACGTATCTCTCGGATTGTCCAGATTTAACGTTGCAATTCGCGATATTCACCATTTTCTCCCATTTCGAAATAAATACTAGGTACTTCATAACACCAAAATTAAAATCGATTTAAATTTCATGCATCACTTATTTCATTTTGGTCGCGACCACCCCATTAATTTCTAATCGCAAATTAATTGGAAATCCAATTAAACATAAATTATAAAGAGAATATCAATACAGTTCGTTATTAGGAAATTAAGTACCCACATTTATTGGAAGCAATTTTACTGATTTTCGACCGTGGAGTGAGGCACACATTTTAGATGCAAGCTCACACACGAGAAATACGCGCGCGACATCAAAATTGCAATTCTCATCACGCACTATCAGGCAGCCCTGCGGTTTCGAGCCGCACGTGGCGGTTCGTTAGCCAATTAAATTGCCTTCAATCACACCAAAGTTGTCAAATGTCGTTTTAATCGTCATTTCGTCGTTTATTCATTACGTGAATAAAATGAGAGTCAGCCCAACAAATTAAGCAACTCTACTTAATCAAACAATTTAAATGAGTACGTCCGTAAGTAGCACTCAATTTTAATTTGAATATGCGGAGCATACCATATACGCTGCGGTTCGAGATATATACCTAGTGGATACCGTTATGGCCGCCATCATTAGCGAATTACCTTGCCCGATTTGGTACACGTAATAGTCCTGTGATAGGCGATCATTACTTTCGTCAGTGATCGTTCACATAAATGGGCGATTTCGGGAGTAATCGGTATCATATGGTAACTGTACGAAAAGTAGTTACTTAGTTTGACCTTGAAGATTTCTATGATAACCAATCAAAAAGTTACAAATTTATATGTCATTCAACATGAACATGACAGTCTACAATTCTAGATACTAGATTGTGACATGACTTTCGGTGTAACAAAGACGGTAAACATGTTTATTTTTATTATTAATCCTCGATTTTTTAATCAACTTTTTTAATACACAAGAGTAATTACAATGCTTAGGAAGTAATCGGAGTTTTCGTTTTTTTTTACAGAATGATAATAGCAGCTTAACTTTTCCCTAATCTTCTATAGTTTCCGAGATTCCCATATAGATATCCTAATCTTGGACATAGTGTATAGCATCTTTAGCACCCTTGGTTGCTACTTACCTACTATTTTCCAACAATAACGGGATATTTAAAAGTTTTTATATTTGAAATCTATATGAAATATAAATACAGGGTGATTCAAAATTGAGTGCAAAGATTTTAAGGGCGTATTTACCAGTCAAAAATAAGAAATTTTTTCATATAATCTATGTCCTAACTTGTTTGGTTTTCTAGATGCAGGGTGTAAAAGTTTTTTTTAAAAGTCGGTTTTTTTCAATTATTGAAAAACCTTTCAGCCGACTTAAATAAAATTTGGTAGGCTTATTTGTCGCCATAAGGGCCTTCCTTTGTTGGGAATAAAATAAATAAAAACCGACTTTTTAAAAAACTTTTACACTTTGTATCTAGAAAACGAAGAAAGTTAGGACGATTATATGAAAAAAATTTCTTATTTTTGTCTGGTAAATCCGGCCTAAAAATCCTTGCGCTCAATTTTGAATTACTCTGTATATGAAATGCGAAAAAATAGTGTAACGTAAATTTAATTACGTAGTTTATTTACAATAAATTTATTACAGTGTTGTAATGAATTGATTTATAACAGATAAAATATTATTTTACACTCATATATACACAATTTATAATAGCGCGAACTATTTATTACTTTGACGTTGAAAGTGGAACTGCACTGAAATGCAATTCGATTTGCTTATATAGTAAACCCAAAAGTGCTCGAGTCTTCTTGAATGCTCTAGAACAAAACACGTCATATTTCCGGGAAATATTGCGTCACATCCGACTTAGTTCTTTATCGCCGATGACTAATTTTTCATGGCGCCTCGATGTCTATTTTGGAATATTCCCAAACTATGGGTCGCGATTCAGGGTAGCCAGCGAGAATTTAATGGACCTTTTGGGCGATTCGGTACTGTATAAGGCACAAATCAAAAAATAAAAAGTGATAAATTTGATTTGGCTGCTCTTTAGGACCCCAGCATAATGTATACAGAAAAATTCACAGATTTCGCAATCCATGCAACAATCGGAAACATTGGAACGATAACCGTATAACGCAATGTGTGAAACACAAATAACGCTTATTCACCCGGGATCACTTGCTCCACTCGCTCGCAAACTTGCTCGTGTCGCAAATGTAAACTTTGTGAATACTATCCCTAATAACATGGTCGTATTCCTATTAAAGGAGAATTTTAATTTGGAATTAAAACAATTGCGCATTATTAAGTAAATACCGTATCGACAGTATCAGCGGCTCGTCCTTAATCCACAGATTACGCCCGAGTACGGTACAATCATTACTTGATTCGACACCGTTGTCTGTTTTGCTTGAATGAAACTGGTAACTTCATACCCATATACAAAAAATAAGCATTTCCAATGCTAAAAAGATAAGGTGGGTTTGAAGATTGGAAATTTTTGTTAGATGTAGTGGCGACTATACAAAGAAACTAGAAAGTATAAATTTAAACACTATTAGATTTTTCAGAGATCCTTTGAAATGTGCCTTACAAATGTTGCTCTTAATGAGACCTAAATTCGTAACGTAGACGCTTAATATCCGAATATTATTTCAAGAAGTTCTCTTTGTGCAAGATAAATACTAATTTGTCTTACGGTAAGCCGCTTAAGTAAACCATAAGATAAGAAGTTTCAAAACACAAGGAAAGTAAAGGTCGAGCCAAATTCTAGTCATAATACGTTTCCATTAAGTTATAAAGGAGAGCTGTTCAACTTTGTACGCCAGTGGTAGAAGACACGGGACCTGTTCGTTAATAATTTGCGAATTTACACGGGAAATTAAACTTGAAATTTGTGCATACCTTAAGTAGATTATCTTTTTTTGTACTTGACTTCTTATACAAGCATCAGATGTGCTGATCCGTATTTCTAGGAAAAGTATTTGGTATAATTTTCGTAAGCAAATAACGAGTTTTCTAAATTGGAAAAGTCAAAGATATACGGCGAAGTTTTAACAAGCAACTTGAATAACAAGACAAAACGTAGTAGACATCTTTAATTCCGCTACAGAGGGAATAACGATACAGTGAATGTCAACAATAAAAAAACTAAAGGGAGTAAAAGTTTGAACGTAAAAAATTTTAGTCTGCAATTATGATATCGCGACATAAAAAAACCCATAACTTAAGTTTTTAAATCCAGTACTAAATAGCTAAATGTGTTTGTTAAATCAACGTAATTAGTTATCTGGATTTATGCGGAAGAATCTTTTTGTAATTTATTTTTTCGTAGGTAGTTAATCGGAACTTAAAGGAATTAGACTTCCCCTTGTTATCACATTTAAAAAGCATTCGTTTTTTCTAATGCTTATCTTGAAACATCAAACAATGCTGCTACGTTTCCACGTTGAAAAAAAAAGATAATATCGCTTTTTTTAATTTTTCATATCAATCCAATTATGTATGTTCAATTCAATTCATAAAGAAAGTCATATATAATAAAATGAGAGTCTTGGGACTAAATTAAATTATATTAAGCGTGTCCGAGTGTAAAATGCGAAGAAATTCAGTGCAGCGACATTTATTGAAAATATTTTGTACTTAGAGTAGAAATTTGGAATCAAGTCAAGCTAATATTGTGTGTCATAAATTACTTTATGCTTAGGTTCGTAAGCTGGAAACTCCCTTTTCCTTTATAAAGCAATTATAAAGTACTAATTAACAACTCAAATTTGCCTTTCCCACCTACATTAATTTAAAGTTCATTTACCATATAGCAAATACATGTTAATTAATATTGCCGTCTTACGAAATATCCGAAATTGTTTTTCTTTGGTGAAAATCATTTCTACGTGATTGACTTTGCAAAGCTTTGATGAATCCAGTAATTTTGTAGAATCTCACGTATGATTAAAAGGATCTTGGAAAGTGTCTTCGGAAATTTGTACATTCTACCGTTTGGAAAATGTGTGAAAGTTTATCTTACGGATAATATAAAATTATCGGTGAGGGGACTATACTCGGATGTTTCTGCTAAGAAGGCCAGCATTTGTATTTGCAGAGGGCAGACATGACGTATGTAGTGGAATCATTAGAACACATTTGTGTATTTAAGGGTTAATGGTGTCATAATAAAGATGGCTGCGACAAAAAAACATGATTTTGTTAATTTTGTAAGTTCTGAACAAATCGGCACTTTTAGGGAACGTGAACGTATATTTTTATAGCACATATTTGATTTTCAAAAAGGAGTTTATTGTTTCACTAACTGTTGGCTGTTCGGACGCCTTTTATAAATCGATCGAGATCTCGGCAACGGAATATTATAGAACCTTCGGGTTTTCGCCATTATATTCGTACTATCTTGTTATTCCTGCATCGCTTAGTCTAAAAGCTGAATGTCATTCTTGAAGTTGATAATTTCCTTTAAATGCCACATTAAAATGCGGTGAAGTCTAGTGATGGCGTATCAGAGACTCTTCACATATTTATCTAAATGGTCCAAATGTCTACTGCAAAAGGTATAAAAATATGGTTCTGTTCTACCGAGTTATTCAAAATGACTGCACAGTTTGAATTTATAACGTGTTTAACTTTGATTGCTGGCGGCTCTTGTCTGCGGCGGCACAGGGGGTGAGTTTTTATACACAATTAAATAGGGAAATCAGGTGAAGCCTGACAGTTGATTAAATTTAAATAGGGTGCCACTTTGTTTTTGTAAAACTAAGAAAACAATACTCGACAATTAATGTTAGTATACTGAATATCAAATATGCTATTATGACTCGAGTCATTAAATATAACAAGAAATAAGAATTTGTATAAATAATATTAGATAATTAATTGTGTAAATATTTGTAGATAACCATAAACATCACTCTATATAGTTCTTGGTCCACTTGCATTGAGAGTCACTAAGGAGTGAGAAGTACCGATTTAGTTCGCTTCTAGCCTTTGCTAAATCTGAAATAAACCAAATTCGCGATTTTCTGTGGGTTGTTACAACTTTAGGGGTGATGAGCCACATAAGGGTCAATAGCATAGTAATATTTCAAAAAATAATTGAAACGGAGAGACGACATCGTTACATTACAGTATTTTTTAAGCCAGTTCACCAGTGCCAGGCTGGAGATGAGTTTATCCAGATTGTTGGTGATCGCGCGTGATTAGGCGTAAAAATTATAATCTTTTAGTTTAGCTGAGCTTATCTCAAAATGCACACATTGTCATCGTTTTTATTTCCAGACGTACCTTCGTTCATGTTCTCTATGACGCGGTACATGTATGAAAATTTACGCGATATTTTGAAATACCTTAAATAATGTTTGCAATATTAAAATAAGTAATGTCATATTGACCGTCCGTTGGAGAGACGAGAAATTTCAGCCCTCATGTTTAACATACTGTGAAATTTTCAATTTTCTGCAGATTATATCAAACGCATTTTAATAGGTTGGGATATTGCATTTGTTCTATCGGAAGAAACCTCTTTAAATAGACCGCAATATCGTAAGGTAAATATTCTTTACATCTTTACTGCATTTAGTGCACCATCGCTTCGTTCTATTGAAACAAAGGTTGTGTGACAAAAGGTCGTTTATCACCATGAGCTGACTACTTTGCACTATATTACAATGTATAGGTAGTCTCTATTTAAAAGCGTTTCTCGCGCAAAATTACACGATTGTAAATTTTTTGCATGCCGCATTGATAGAAACTAATCTATTTCCACTTCCTGGGGCGATTTTTTTGCTTTAGTTTAAAATGCGCATAGCAATTCAGGCTCTTTGGTTGCAAATCTAATTGATTTAATTGAAAACAGTGTAATTGGCATTTACGATGCACTTTAATAATGACAATAATATACTCGTAACAGTGAACCACGTACGAGTAATTTCAACTCAATAGTGCATTTCATAAGGAGCTGACCAACTAGGCAACTACTACGGAATTGGAAGCGTACCTAATTAGTTTTTATATTAAGGCATAATTACTTTGATTAACCCTTGAATGGTCGCCTGGAGTGTGATCGTCTTGTCTCCATTTCAATAACTTAGTCGATTGTTTTATATTTATGCAGCAGATGGTAAGTTTTCCATTAGATAAAAACTCATAAAACAGTTTTAGAGAAATGACCAAAGCTCTACGATAATGTGTTTCCGAGATCTCGATCGATTTATAAAAAGCTTAAAAACCGCCCAAGGAGCCGAGAGTTAGTTAAACCATATGCTCTTTTTGAACATCAAAAATGCGCCAAAAATCTTCTCAGGTCGCTTTCTGCAAATGCAAAAGATGTTTTTGGCTGGTATCCTTTGTTGAAAGCTTTCACAAACGCACGCGTTGACTGAATGCACCACATGATAGAAGATTTAAAAAGCTTCACATTTATATATGCCAACTTTATCGATGCATTTAAAACTTCGTTTGAAAGATTCTTCCTATTCATGCACGCCAGCAGCTTTTCATATTTTAGAATTAGATTTTGCAGGTACCAACTCTTTCTGCTTCTGCAACAAGCCATTGAATACAAGGTGTATCATTTTTCAACCGAAGTCATTTTAATTACAAAGAGGGTAAGTATTATTATAAGCAAACGTCAAGTGACATTTCCATGGCAATGATGGAACTACGAATAAGCAGCCCACTTCATTAGAGTATAACGTCAATATGATTTTATTTTAAATATATTGCAGTTATAATAAAAATATTATAATAAATGCTTGTATTGATCTTTAAAGCATTCGCAACGATTTTAAAGTCTGGTGATTGTTAGGTAGACTCTTATACACTACCGTTCTCAAATGTCTTCGTAGAAAGGAATCAAGCAGAGTCAACTCGAGAGGAAAGCCCTCTGCCAATCAATTTACGAGGATACCATCGATTAAGCCACTGCCTAATAGCCAGAACATAATGGGGCGGAGGCCTTCTTGTTGAAAGTGTAAACTTTTTGTCTAGCGGATGTAGGTACCAATTCTCCTCCACTTCACTCTCCAAAAATTGTGCGAGCAGAGGGTCTATCACTTCGTATAAGACAATCTGAGATAATTTCCGTGTTAAATTTCCGTTTCGGAATATCCGCCCAATAATTTACATGCTTAAATATTGATTCTTGTCAATCCTTTACTTGTTCCTTTTCAGAATGTTTTCATAAAACCCTGGTCACTCACTCACCCCGCAAAACAATCCACATGTTAAAAATTTCAAATTGCTGATCTTCTAGTTTGCAATTGAATTAACAGTTAAAAGAGATTTTTTTGCTCTTCTTCTGTAAGGCAAGAAAAGTTACAGCATAAGATACAAAATTGAAAGACCTTTCAAATAGGGTGTCTTTCGACTATTATTTCCATTTGAAATTTTTGGCGTGATGCTCCTCTGAAAACAAAAGTTGACGTATTTGACGATAGTTTCAATATCAACTGACTTATACAGGGTGGCTCGTGTGAAATGCACTGTATGTTGACCTTAATTATTATATAGATTTTTTTTTAAATATATATTTTTATTAGCAATCAGAATTGACATTCTATGGGCTAATATGATAACATGGGACCTTAAAGCTAAACAGTCCTGGATGGCGGGATGGGAACTCTTCCAGCGAGGAGTTCACCTACTTCTTATTTGAGATCAATTGGTCAACGTCGTTGTAGTCTTCTGGAGTCGTGTTGTAGTAAAAGTGGTTGCGTTAGTGGGTTGGCATGTGCTTCTAGTCGGGTATGATGACTTGCACTACGCTCTTGTATGATAGTCGAAACGAAAGGGATAAAGAGATCGTCGTGTAACATTTTGTTGGTTACGTACCAAGGTGCGTCAGTAATAGCTCGAAGAATTTTGGACTGAGAGCGTTGAATAATTGCAGTATTGCAGTGGTTTGCTGGCACATCCCCATAACTCTATACCATAAGTCCAAATAGGTCTTATTATTGTCTTGTAAACCAAGATTTTGTTTTCTAGGGACAATCGGGATTTTCTTCCTATCAACCAGTTTAGATCATTTAGTCGTAGGTCGATTTGTTTTTTCTTTTTTAAGATGTGTATCTTCCAGGTAAGTTTTTCGTCGAGGTGTAGACCTAGGTAACGTGCTGATGGAGATACAGGTATAATTGAATTGTTGACAGTAACTGGTGGACAGCGGCCCTTTTTAAGTGTAAATGTGACCTGAGTTGACTTACTTTCATTAATTTTGATGTTCCATTTGTTAGTCCAATCTTGTATAAGGTTTAGCTGACTTTGCACATAAGAAGATGCTATTGTTGGATCTTCATGACTTGCAAGAATGATTGTGTCATCCGCGAAAGTACCGATTGTAGTATTGGGTGTAGTAGGTATATCAGATGTGTGTAGTAGATAAAGCAAAGGGCCTAATACACTGCCCTGCGGTACCCCAGCCTGGATTGGATAATATAGATTTTGAGTGTATTTGTAATAGTGGTGTAGGGGATACGTACAGGTGGATACCTAGCATAAGAATCGCTCATAAAGGTTTATCCTTCTAAGTGGACATGTAGAAGAGGACACTAAAAGCTGGCCTTTCTTATCGTTATAATTATCTGACATTATGCACATATCTATCAAATACCTACGTTAAACTGAAACATGAAAGATCGGCCCAAAAAGGTTACGTTAATTGAAAGCTATCATCGAGCATTCTTTTTCACAAAATATTAAAAACGGTGTCTATAGAATTGGCTTCAATAGAGCAGGTCTGCAAAATAGTGATGCATTAAATCATACGGATGGGAATGATATACAACGAAAAATTATGGTATAAACGTGTTTAATTTCAACAATTACAAACCGCCGCTTCGGAATATGTGAATATTGATGTTAACGTCCTAAAATGTAAATTCGCACAAACGTTTAACAAAGAAAACAGCTCTCGCTTCACTTTAAATTGCAACCATGTGAATTTACAGCAAAAGTTCCGTGATATTTTTCACTGACGAGCTTTTTGTACGTCCTTAGGGATATTAGGAAACGTCAAGATATACAAACATAATATTGTAAGAGGACGAGCGTCCAGTCTGCTCTTGTCGGCAAGAAATGAGATCCGAAACACTGAAGCTTGAAATGAAATATCTCAAACGTCCGTCTGTAAAAGTACTTGTTTTCCTATTTCTACAGATGCTCAATGAACTTCAATGAAAATTGTCGTTTTGAGAATTCCTGAAGTATCCTCGGTAACTGATACAAAGGGTTTTACGATAAAAACTGTGGCATTAGTAAATCGTGCAACCTATAAAAATATTAATTAGGACTCAAAGTTTTAATAGTCACCAGTTTGAAGATTGACTTCTTGAACATAATTTGATTTCTGTACAATCAATTAGGTTTCAATCTTCCAATGCATCACAGAAATTGAAATTGTATCTATTACCTACAATCTTAGCCCCTTCTCTATAACGTTTTGGAACAAGAGTTGACATAAGAGTAGTTCTAGCTACGTGACCTTTTATTAATTAAATCTATAAAATGTTGACGTTTCGTTCGTGCGTTATGCCAGAAATAATTTAGAGAAAAGTATGGCGCAGGTTGATTAATTACAAAGAGCACCCAGCAAAATCTAACAACGCTTCTAGAAACCCCACATAATAATTAAAATCACGCTATTAATATTAATTAAGGCTTTTGCTGTAGCTCAGGTAATAAATTACTCCAAATTACTAACTTTAATATAAGAGATCATTTCATTATCGCAGAATTTGGAACAATTTACAGCATATTTTAAAAGGGTCCTTCTTTGACCCTTCTTCGTCGTCTCATTTTCATTCACAGTTCCGGAACGTAAAATCACCGATGTATCTCGTGGAATTACTTTAGGTGTGTCTTGCACCAACAAATTAAGCTAAGATGTGGAATAGGACCACGATTAGGTATTATCATTGTATAAGGTATACAATGGTATTATCAAGACGGGTAAAAGAGGACACGCGTTGCTTACAAGAGAAATGACGTTACGTTAATATATTTCTGGATTATGCAAATTTAGGACAATATTTGTTTGTTTTATTACTCACCTCATTCGACCAAAATAATTACCTAAAGTATGAAACGCATAAGACGTATTAATGCATTAAAGCAAAAGTAATACCAATTTAAAATAATAATACACAAATGCAGTCTTCGACTGCTTTAAACGTGCTCGTGGTTATGATACTGCTACTTTCACACCACAAATTAGTTTGATTTTCGACAATATACAACATAATCATCATTTGTAAATCGATTGTACGTATTATTATACGTGTCCCTGTTGGGGGCTAACGATATCAGATTGTTATAGGACCGTAAAACGCTGATTAAGAAAACTTTTTAGTTCCCCTTGAACTTTGCAATAAATTATAGTGTTACGTAAAATTCGTAATTGCCAATTATTTGAAATTCAACGTCGTATACCTTGACTCAGTTACGTAGGTATAATTGGTAGTAGTTATTGTAAATTCCGCGTCTTGCCATAAAGATATTTGGTTAAAAGTAGGACAAAGCTTTTTCAGTTTTCATAAGGAGCAACGGAAGTATAAAATTGTTTTAACAGACTTTTCAATGAGACGATGGAATGGCGTATGACTACTTTTTCGCTTGTGCTTAAATTATATTTTGTGTGGATTTAATAGTATATTAATAAGCAAGTGTATAACCTTCCAATTCTGTAATAAAGCACGCGCAACCAATTATACACGCGTTTCTTACAATATTTTTTATTACACTTCCAATATAATTAAAAAATAAGGGAAATAAAATGAAATTATATTGGGGTTATACTAAAATACATTTCTAATTAATTGGTCTGATTATTGATAATTCCACGATTGACATGGAAATGTAAAAATTTATAAAAAATCTCCGTCTTTGTAAATAAAATGACTTCGCTTGATAATACACCCTCTATTCAGTGACATTGCAGAAGCAGAAGAAAATTTGATACCTGAAAAATCCCAATCTAGTAGACTTATTCGAAAAATATGAAAAGCTGTTGGCGTGGATGAACAGGAAGGCTCTTTCAAATAAAATCTTAAATGCATTGATAGTACTGGCATATGTGAAGGAAATGTCCAAGATATTCAAATCTTTTACTCTCAGGTGCATTCATTCAAAACTTCAATCAACGCGCAACATTTCGAGTTATTAACTAAATAACTTTTAAAGCTGTGCTCGATCTCTCGCGAAAAACGACGCAGTTGACGCTCTCAGGGCTCAAAAACGAATGCCCTTAATTCTCTCATCTCTGGACTCGTCCCTATTCTTTCCAACTTGAAACACTACTCACATAACGACGTTAATAAGTTAACAATGGCATCTTTAACCATGAACGACTTGGATTCGTTTATTCCAACTAATAACGCCCGCGTTGGGGTCACAAATCAAACCCACGCACTTTTTTTAAATTGCAACCCAGTAGCGATTCTCACGAAAACTGCTTTATCTTATTCTACGTCATACTGAGTGAACGGTTTTGGTCACGTAAACCTCATTAAAATAGTATTATCGCACAATTTTTCCGATAAAGGCAACTGAACGTTTTCCAAATTTAAATTAAATTTGTGTTCTTTCTGATACAAGATAAGAGCTGTATTACCAATATCTGCCATGTATCGATATGGCACATCATGGGTGTTTCGAGTTGAAATACAATATCTTTAATGGCACAGATAACCGTCACGAGAATGTATTGAACGCCTGCTTCAGAGATCAAAGCGCCCGGGCAGCGGGAGAGGAATTGTAATTAATTTCAAATGATACCCCCGACTAATTCCGTGGTAATATTAAAGATCTAAAGCAATAACATCTAATCTTTACGACTACTATACAATTAAAATAGCAATCCCATTTGGCGAATCAATTAGACGTACTTTCACAGCGAAGTGTATCACTTGTAGAAATGCAATCAACGTAATGCGATTATCTGGTTTGTTGAAATATGAAGGAAGTCAATTTCGAATACTGCTTGTTCTTCGTAGCGCAGTTTAATGAACATGATAGTGGTCGGCTTGCGGCTTGTGGTGTCAGTTGTTCTTGTTTAAGTTAACAAATGCCCGTGGCTAAAACGGCTGACAAATGCATCTGTAGGTACACGTTAGACAACAATAGCCCAATTGCTTCCGGAGTTAACACAGTACTCAATGCGCCATGTGAAGTAAATTTGTTGGAATACTTGAATTTGCCTTGACAAACACTATTCGTATTACACGCTCGTATTTGCAATCCATTTTACGTCCAAGCTTCAGTACTTGAGTTTTTTGATTGCGCTTCGTGTTCAATGAATGGAAATCGCACTGAATCTGTACACCACATTCCTGACGAAGCGTTAGTTAATGTGAATTGTACCCAATAGAGGCAGGTTTATATTAAACGCACTGAATTCCTGACGGTTTCAGTTTTTAATATGCATCTTTGACAGTACAGAAAATAAGGTTTAGCACTATTTATGGAAATTTGATTGTCTGTAGGATTAAATGGGATACGGGGGGAAGCTGCACTGATCTAACGTAATAGACACGCCAAAAATTATTATTTAAACTTAGCTTATGATTCTGGAAATCTGATTCCAATAAAAATTTGTGTTCATTTGGTAAACTTAAATGGGAATAGGTTCATAAACTGAAACTGTAACCGGATAATAAATAAATAATCCAGTCAATTCACAAACTTGAGAACTTTCCCCAGTTAAGTATTGTGAAAATACACATAAGATAAGTGTTTAATGGGAAACACAAAAAACAAAGAAATTTAATTTACAAGGTAATGCAAATGGTGCTTTCAAACCATATTCTTGACAGCGTCAAATGCGCAGTTCAAAAAATTCCAAACCCTCTCCTGTACGTTCCCGCCAACTCCACTAGGCTTGCACTTCTCAATTAAGGGGTTAACAATTTCGGGGTGTTCACTCGCTATAAATATTCTGTAGTTGTCTATGTTACTTGTTCCATCGTTATTTAGAAGACGTAGATTACGGAAAAGGCATGCGGCATAGTGCTTGAATGCATCATTGTCAGATAAGATTCCAGGATTCAATAATCTATCCGCTTCAATCGGATTTACACCAGATTCTTGTTCACATCTTTCTTGGAAAACCAATACGTACTTTGCATAACTTTGAACTATTGAGCGTAGGTCCTAAAATATATGAAGTCGCAATTATATACAGTGATATTCATGTAGAAGTAGACATAGGAATTTCTTATGTCTACTTTTACATGATAAAAAGTCGTCTGAAAGGCGCCTAATTTTATGCAACCAAAATAACTTGTAGAAACAAAAAGATCTGGCTGTCATATTAATTATTAATTTGAATATTGTTGCTTTAGATTCACAGAAAATAAATCTCTTAAGCTCCTTTAACTGTTATCGGTACTATACCAATTGGAAATATCAACTTTTTCTTTAGCTGAATACTTCGCAAACGAACCGAAATTAGAATACGGGAGTCAAAGCGATAATATTCAAATTAATTAATATGACAGGCAGTTCCTCATTTGTTGTAAGTAGTTACTTTGGTTGCATAAAGTTAGGCGTCCTTTAGAAGATTTGTAGCATGTAAAAGTAGGCATAGGAAATTTCTATAGGAAATCCCTATGTCTACTTCTACATGAATATCACTGCAGATGAAATTGTTTAACTTACCAGAGTTAGTGACTGATGCAGCACTAGCGCCAGTACGACAATAAGCAAATACTTCATTTCGGCATTCAACACCGATCAAAAGCTACTATACAGTTTTATACCTTTCTTTAGCCGATATCACTTAATATAGCGTAAGCATGCGGTGAAATTTTTTAACCACCTTCTGAATTTATCGGAGAAACAATGCGTACAAAATAAACAAAAAGCTTATCGAGTGTTTATTCAAATTTTGTATGGTTCATTCCACTTTGTTAAAAGTGCGTAGTTGAAGTGCGGTTAGATTTTTTGTTGAACTTTTCCTCGGAACAAACCTCCACGCTACATATGGAGTTGATTATAGAAAATGTATTTGTTTGGATATTTCGTAATTAATTAAAGGAAAATTTATTCGAACGAACCATTCAGGCAATTTCTCAGTGGCCAGAAAGCATGATTGGTATTTTGCGTTACTTTAAAGTAATGATCAATTTAATAATATTGGGCATGTGCCACATCGGTTGTCACCACATGGGCAACAGTATTGTGTTGACATGCAATCAAGACTTTTGCTTTATCTTATACTTTTATCGTCTATCATAAATATGTAGATGTAGTTGCATTGTATCACACGTTGCACCTAATTTCGATAGCCAATTGCTACACTCCATTCTAATGACTTTTAATATAATTTAAAGTTTCTAAACTTTTCGATACCGGTACAATTTAAAGAATGCTTCTAATAAATAATTCAAACCCTAGTTTGAGAAAAAAAAACTCCTGCAAACAAAGTTCTAAAACTTACTTAACTAAATTTCTTATGATTGGTTTCTAAGTTAAACTTTCATTTCTACACTGTTAGAAACTAAAATATCGAATATCTTACTATTGCTAGTAATAGCCGTTTTTCCGGCATGTTTAATATCAAATATCTCTAAAGATTTTTTTTGCTTTCCAGTTCCGCCACAAAAGATAGTAATAATGGATGAATCCGGAGCACATTTAACATCGGTCGTGGGACCTTTTTCGGAAGGAGACTCGTTTACGCTACGTTGCGACGTATTTGGTGGTAAGCGATTCCGTCTTTATTTCACAAACAATTTATGAGTATCCATCAGTCTATTGTTTCACATTATTTCTGCATTACAGACAACTGCCAATAAATTACAGTGAACAAGAAACAACTTAAACGGTGTGTAAGGCCACATAAATTGTTCTGCTTATAAAAACAGACAGGCAAATATTACTATAAGTATCACTAAAGAAATTATGTCGTTTAGTTAAACCTGAAAATAATAAGAATGAGTTTAACTATTCAGTGGTTATATCCATTTGAAAGGTCCTAACCCATAAGTTTTTACATTTGCCCAATGCTATACACAGGGTTTGGCAGTCAAACCTGCATTTGTTATTAGTGTGCGGGACCGTTGGAAGTAGTGGGGGAGGGGGCCTTCGGTTAACGCAATAAAGACTTATGTCGAAAACTTTGAAAACGTCGATGAAACAATGAAATTGAGAGAATTCCTCAAGATACGCTCCGTGATGTGATGGGCAACTTAAATCGCCTGTGAGAATGCCGTGATCGAGAAGGACGCCATTTTGCTAATGTTATTTTCAAAAAATGAAAATGTGTTGATGTTTCTTAAATGCTTTTTAACGTAAAATTTGAGCCTATTTGGTACGGACCAACATTTAGAAGAGAATTACATTTTGCCGTTTAGGAATTTTTTTTATAAATTGTGTTTGGGGTTGGGTTTCAGAGTTCACAACCGGAGTCGGAACCGCTCGATTCGGGTCAGCTGCAGGTAGTGTCACATATGGCACACGAGCTGGTAAAATGTCATCTCCTGCCGGCTTGATTTGTGCCACATGCCGTCTTTAAAGGTGACAGAGTACTGTAGAACGCCATCTTTCGCCAAAATAGTACCGAAAGCCCACTTCGTTCCAGAAGATCGGAAGTCACGAACGGCCACCCGTTGACTGGCATGGAATACGGAGTCTGTAAATGAGTACTGTCCTTTTCTAACCATTTCTTGTACTTCCGCTGTGTAACGTTCCGTTGAATGTACTCTTGGTTGGTGAATGCGCTCTTAGTGTGTTAGGAGTAGTTGGTACCATTGGCATTGAGATGATACTATTTTTGCTTTTGTCGTTGAAATGACAGGTCGATCTTTGCGAAAAATTCCAGAGTCATCACGCTAAAATTGTTTAAATTAATTACCTACGCGTTTATACGCGAATGAAGATGCTGCTGTATCCTATTTAGGTAACGTTATTTTCATAGAATTTCTTTTTGTTAACATATGTGTTAATTTAATTACCTATCTTTGTTTTGCCTATATCGCAATCCGAAACACATTTATTAAAAATGTTTCTGTTGCGCTTTATTTATTTATTTATCTTTCTAGCTGTAATTGAGATTAGATTAAGTTATAGCGTTTACGTATATTCGGCTGTGCTCAACATTAGCATTTAGTTGAGTGTAACCTTGACCAGAATTGCTAATTTATTGACTGTTTTATGTACATTATTATTTATTATTATTGTTTAAACCTCAGTTGTTTCGGCGCGCTATAAATTCTAATCATACAAGTACAATCGGGCACTCGGGCGGATTCGCGAAAACGCTTAAAAATGATTAGAGAAGGGCGAGCGAAGACGGAACTATGTGTAAAAGAGTTGAGTTAAGCATGCACGAGTTTTACGCGCATTTATCAATTTAAAAAGTGAAAAACCAAATCAATCTTTGGGGGCCCCCATCAGCCGGTACAGCAGCTCACCGAAATCAGCCACTCAGCCACTCCAGGTACGTGCCCAACTATTATTTATGTATTTGTATGGTTCGGGCGGAAATTATCATTTAACAAAAAAAAATATATCTTATGGTCCTTCAGTCCACTAATTACAAAAAAAATTAACTTAAAATACAAACAATTATTCTTATTTTATTTTTAGTTTATATTTTTATTTATTTTTTGGCGTAACCTGTGCATGCCTGGCGCCCAAAATTATGAGCTTTGTCAAACCGCGGTGGTTGTTTCCCCTGGCTAGCCGTGGCCAATTCCCTTTTCCTCCTTCGCTGCAGCTATTACATACGGGCGGAATATAGAGAGTTGAGTGCCAGGTTCCCGTCTCACCAATATAACATCGATCGACTTTGATCAATAGTGGAGTGTGGGGTTCTCCTATAGGCAGCTACAGAACCTCTTGCAACGTTGGCTGAACCCGGTTCTTTGCCCAAAACTCGAAAGCTTTGTTTTAAGCTAGATACATAGAACTCCAATTCACCATTGGATGCTGCATGGAATTGTGGCAATGTAACGCGCTTTCTCGCGGAAAAATTCCTGCAGTTCGGTTCAAACGAACGATGTTTGGTTTTCCGACACCACGATATTGGTATTGCCAAACTGGGCAAACAGCGAAAGAAGCACATTTTTGGCCGTCTCAGCTGTTATGTTATTTGTTATGAAGCACTCGACCCATTTAGAGTATTCGTCAACAATCATCAAGTAGTTACCACCGCCGTCGACGCGTAATCCATGTGCACGCGTCCCCATTGTGCTGCAGGGTATTCCCAATGGTAGACCTTTGGGCGAACGGGAGCACTTTTGTGTTCTGCACAGGGTGGGGTGATCAAAACTGGCTTCCGATTTGCGCGGGCACTTATACGCATTTGCTCATGGATTTGTCTGCATATGTATGGGGATCTTAAGAGAGTTTATCGTATTTTAATCTAAAGAATAAAGAAGTGATATTGAACTCGCCCACTTTTCGCCTTCGGTCGTGTGTGTGAATTCGGGCCGTGCTATGACCGTTGAGTGGAGTCGGGCCGTACTCCCGGCTTCTCAGTTTTCGGATGTACTAAAGACAGTCAGTTTGTGTAATCATAAGTTTATTAAAGAAAGTTTGTAGGTCGTGTTAAATTGAATAGTCGAGTTCGAGTAAGGAGAAGTTTTTTGTCACCTATTCGGAAAAGTTCAGGTACCTATTATGTAATTAAAAAGTGGAGTTTCTGAGGCGAATTTAGTTTAGTGTTTGTTTTCTTTTGTATGCGAATGTTTAAAAGGAATCGCAGTGTAAGCTGTGATGTGTGAATAATTGGCATTCAAGGTAATTAAGACTTTATTTAATCTGTGTCGATCGAGCTCTTGTAGCGTGGTATTTGTCCCTGGCACTGTTGCTGTGGAGGGAGACACGAATTATTCACCTTCAGAACAAAATGAATTTTTGCTATACTGCTATACTGTTGTGTCATGTAGACGTTACTTCGGTTTAAACAGCAAATATAATAACGGCGCATCTTGTATATAAATATTTCAATTTTATAAAAGTAAATCGGAAGGGTTATTCACGAATAAACAGAGTTGGTTTTACTTGAATTTGAGCTTCAGTGTTATTTTTTCCATTTGTTTTTGTTTGTATATGTATCAGATGCATTAGAAGCCAAATCAATTGTTTGTGCTATCCTGAACTTCACTCAACAAAGAGGCTTCTTTTTTTCCAAGAATAACTGTAGTTATTATTGAAATCATAAATGTAAATAATTTATGATTGCGTCGCAACAGGCTATGCTAACAGCTTCTGAGTACGGGAACCCCTTGTTAAAATTTGTAGAAAAGAAATTGAAATTGCTTTTACGAAGTTTAGGTATGGAACGTTGTCAATAAAGTACTGAACGCGTACTGACATAGGCGCCAAAACCCTCTCCGTTGATTAGATATGGCAATGTAGTTATAAACATACCACCCCATTTTTTCATGAACCATGAAAATATCATCACTTTTACGGGGGAAATAAAATGAGGAACATAAAAATACCTACTGCACTTAGTTTTCTTGGCCTCGAGGGTGAAGTTGACATTCAAACTAATTTGCGTGTACCAAGATCCATAAATTAGCACAGGAGCACGCAGAACATTGAAGTTGCGGCTTTATTTCCTTTCAGGTGACTATTTTTCACTAAACCGGCATATAAAGTTCAGCATGTGTATGCCAATTTTGCACGTATCCTGGAACAATACCTTCACTTTGAGCTATTAAAGATCTTAAATAGAAAACTTTCCTAACTAGTCCCTGGAGTTGGCAGCAGTGACAGATCGCTGTAGGGACTACTGCAGTGTTGCCAAGCAGAAACTCTTTTATGCTCCCCAAGGATTTCCCGTTTATAATCCTTGAATCTTTTCTAAAACGAAATTATACAAATGTGATGGTATCAAACTTTATTCACGATATTAATTCACTAAACGCGTGACACATAAAAAAAAACTAACCTTCGTGTCGACATCACTTCGCATTAAAGCTCTCAATTCGCGATTGACTGACGCCTATTCATGTGATGTTAATTCTGAGACGATAAAAGAAAGTTTGTTTAAAATATTCCGGGCATAGCCCGTGAAATAGAAAATTGAAAATAACTGTTTTTATAATCAATCAGTAAGAGTCGGAATAAAAAACTCCGATCACGATTAGATAAAGTTTGGTCGGTTTGAATTTAGCAGTGGGAGAAAGGGGAAGTTTTCAAGAACTTTTGTGTGAAATTTCATTCACACCGAGCACATCTTTGAAATGGCTGACTGATTAACATCGTTGTTTTGTTCACTCATTAGTCTCCAGAGTAATCTCCATACTAAGTTTCGGAATTATGGGAGGAATGAGTCTTAAGTCCCAGTGCGTTTTCAAAGCGATCCTGTTACTCGCCATTCCGTGGAGATTTACTTCCACATTATCTTAAATTTTAATCAGTAATTTTGCTTTTAATTTAAAAGTTGTTTGTCTTTAGGGAACCCTAACTTTGTCTAAAGTCTAGTCGTATTTTTAAATATTAGACGCATCAACAAGTCAGCCGAGAGCATTTAATAGTAGGTGAAGTGGGAAATAATTGATCCGTAGAATTCCGTTATGAATTTGTATATTCCTCGAAGCGAGGAGCGGAAAGATGATGTTTCTAGAACAAACTCTCCGAAGCTGTTGGGATTAATTTTCAGTTCAGCCGTTATTTTACAAGGGTCTGTAAAATCGACTGTCGTTTTAGTTTGGAAGTCGCTCGAGTTTTCTCAAAGAAATCATTTTAACTTGACGAATAAGACTGCTCGCGTTTAAATTGAGCCAACTTGTCATCGACAAAACTTCGAAGTTTTCTCAGAAGCCGAATATGAAATAGTCACACGATTTTGCGTTAGATAACATATCAGACTTTTCCGCAAAAGAAAATAATTTAGTTTCTTTTAAAAAAACAAAGCCCAGTTTAAAACCAAATATTTTCTTAGCTTTCAAATATACTTTATTGATAAAAACTACTATGTTTTGCATTTCGCGTTGAAGCTGTGCCACGAAAGGTTTTCTGAAACTTGGGTACTTAAATAAGAAAGTTGATACTCTGCGGTTTTGCTTCAAGTCAGTCTACATATACAGATAGAGAATGCATGCATTCATAAAGAAGAAAAAATATTATTGATAAATCGGTCCAACAAACTGGGTAGCAGTACGTGACATATTTCCGGTCGAATTTTCTTTGTATTGTAGCGAATATTCCAGAAATCCGGATAGACGAGGTGCCATGAAATATTAGCATCGACATAGGCATCGACGATAAAGAGCGAAGGCGGATGTGACGCAATCTTTCCGTGAAATACGATGCGTTTTGTTCTAGAATGTTCGAGAACACTCAGGAGTACTCGAGTTTGCACCATAAGCAAATTGAAATGCATTTCAAAACAGTTCCAATTTCACCGCCGAAGTAATAAATAGTTCGAGATGTTATAAATTGTGTATATGTCCGTGATAAGTAATATTTTAACTGTAATAAATTAATTATACTGTTATAACTTTATTGTTAAATAAATAAATGAATCACGTAATTAAATTTACGTTGCAGTATGTATTTTCTGAGTGAAATAAATGAGAATGTTTGTGATGAAGTAACGAGAAAGAATGCATACGGCGCATATGACGTTTCCTCTTCTTGTTGCGACAAAAAAAGGATTGGATAGAGAGCGCTTTCATTTAGGATCAAAGTAAGTTTTGCTGGTGTGGGAGTCCGACCCTGGCAACCCGCTCCGCACGATTAGTGCGCCGAAGCGACCGTTACTTGGACTACGACACAAGCATGATTTAGAGAAGAGGATGGCGAGTTTGACTTTTTTCGTGTTAAAATGATTGTTCAGTTTTTCTTGATATTATTGTAAATTTATTGTTCTCATTAAAAATATTCAAAAAACGCCTAAAGTTTCAGAAGTGGTATGGAACGTAAGAGCCTCGAATTATAAGTAAGAAATGAAAATCTTGTCGTGACGTTGTAGAGCCACGTGCGAAACAACCTGTGTTTACGGCTTAGATTGGCATTGAATGTTGTTTTTAGTACAAGAAACGTGTTTACGACGGTTTGATTTATACGACGTACTTACTGTAGAAGATCTAACCCTGTGTTCGTAATATACCGAGTGCTGAAGAACAAACATAACCAAACTAAACAACACCGGAAAGCGGAAATAGCAAGATGGAAGGCGCAGCGGCGTTTGAACGTTATGAGCGAAATATGGAGATAATGATGGCGCAAATGACGACTATGGTATCGATGCTTCAGGACCGTGATAGAGAATTATTGCAATTACGTGCAGAGAACGCAACTCAAGTTTCGACGAACAATACCGTTAGTAAAAGAATCCCGTTCACCGAAATCTCGTCACAAATTCCTTCGTTCGGTGCTGATAAGGAAGTGGTCGATGTCGAAAAGTGGGTACAACGAATTGAAGATTTGAAGCAGATTTATGGAGTCGATGACAAAACAATTAAAGTATTGGCGAGCAACAAGTTAGTTGGAAATGTAAAGAAATGGTATGATGCGTCCGATGATTTCTATAAGCTAGAATGGAACGAGTTCAAGGAAGCCTTAAAAGAAATGTTTGCGAATCTTGAAGATATCGGTAGCCTTGCCGAGAAAGTTAGGAATCGACATTGGAAAAGAGGTGAGCGAATTGAAGATTATTATTACGATAAAGTAACCATAGCCCGTCGTGCAAAAATGTCAGAAGCCGAAATTATTTATCACATTATCCATGGAATAGACAACTTTACCATAAGAACTCAGCTGATTGCGAGTGCCACGATAAAAATCTCAGGAGGTGGGATAATTTCATTAGGTTCTCATTTGGCATTAATAAAAGAAAGTTATTTATAGAGCAAGATAAAAGTTTCCGTCACTAGCAAAATAAAGGAAGAAAAATTGCAAACAAAAGCTTTTTAATTATCTACTTGCTTTCACATAAAAGGAAAATTAAATATCGGATTCAGTATTCGGTACTTAAACAAGCAAGTTGCATAATACCCCGCACATCTGGCCATATGATTGGTTTTACAATTTATTAGTATAATTGCGCCGAAAGGCAGTTGTTAAGTTCGGGTTTTAAATTGACGTAAATCAAAACATGGGAAAGGTTATCTTAGACAAACACAAAACATAAATCTTAGCTCTTGGCACGAAGAATGCGGGTCTGGTCCGAAGAAGACGGAGAACTGGAACAATCGGATGACTCTGAAGAATCGGAAGAAATTAAACGTAATGGGGACGATACTGGTCTCGTACAGTTGGCGGTACTTTTGTATACGTATACAAAAAAAACCCTATAAAGTTATGGTTAAAATAAAATTATATTATTACATTGGCAATTTCGCTTACCTCAATTCAGAGGGTTTCACACGTAATTTGGATGGTAAGTAAATCGTTTTCTTTTCTACAATATCCAATTAATGATCTTAAGCTTTTCTTTTAGCAGCGCAAAGAAACGGATGTCGTACAACTGAATAATCCCCAAAATGGGCAATGGAATAAATTTGCTTCAAAACAGCAATCCAAAAAACGTAAAGGTGCTATTTAATCCCTTTTACGGATACGATTAAAAAAACTAATAATCTATATTTTTAGCAACACTCTACTGCAGTGGTACAAGTTCGCACGCGAAAATCAATCGGAATAATGTCCAAAATTTCCTAAGAAAACACGCATATCGCTCAGACAAGGCCAACAAGAATTGTACTGATATTGCATTTATTTGTAATACTTTACATTATTTGATGTTTTTATTAAAATGAATTAACTTCCTAAAATGAACTGTTACACGAAATAGTTCACTGATTCTAAGGAACTTTTTAAATTAATGAAACTGTTAACTAGCGAAATGGGAAATAGCGATGCGAAGAGTAATTTGTACAGCAATGCGAAGAGAGACGTACCTATAAGTAATCTGAAAAAAATTCCCGAGTCATCTGAGAGAAAGCCTCCAGTAGCAGCAAATGCGGCTCCAAGTCATACTAGACAACCGGTTTGTTATAAATGTAATCAAGTCGGTCACATTTCACGATTTTGCGTGCGAGGGTCTGAAAATCCAGAAGAGAATAAACAGAACGTTAATGTTAAGCAAGAAAATAATGCAAGTAGTAGTGCGACTATGATTGTAAGCGCAATCAACGAATCATCGTATGAGAAGTTAGTCGAACTTGGTAATTTAAGAATGATAGTACTTATAGATACAGGTAGCAAGAAAAATTTAATTAAAGCAAAATTTGTTAAAGCCAGTGGAATGCAACCATTGCAAAAGAAATGCACTTTGACTGGATTGGGAGGTGTAAAAGTACCATGTGGAGAGGCTGTCGAGGTCACGATAGCAATTGACGCCTGTGATTATGTTGTTGAATCTGTGGTTGTGCCTGATTACGTAATGGCCGTGGATATCATCTTAGGACAAGAGTTTTTGAATGGGGTATGTTGGAGTTCAAACGAAGACAGAATTAAAATCGTTAAGAAGGGTTCCAGTTCATCAGAGTTATTTTCGATTATGAACATCGAGATGGAGAACGAAGAAATTCCCTTAAATATTAATCCGGAAGTCGATAGCCACATTAAGAAGCAGGTGAAACAACTGGTAGCTGAATGTGTCGAAACTGGCATGAATTGTAACGAAAGAGAGTCTGCTGTAAAATTAAAAATTGAACTGAAAAGTGATAAAAGAGTGTTTTCCACCGCGACGGTTAGCTCCAGCGGAACGTGAGATCGTTAATGACATTGTAAATGACTTGTTGGACAAGAAGATAATACAACCGAGTTATTCCGAATATTCTAATCCAATCGTGTTGGTGAAGAAAAAAACAGGTGAATCGCGTATGTGTGTTGATTTTCGTGAACTAAATAAAATTGTGGTAAAAGACAGTTTCCCTTTACCTGTGATTGACGATTTGTTGAATAATTTGTCAAAAGCCCGATACTTTACTGCTCTTGATTTGAGAGACGGTTTTTATCATATTGATATCGAAAAGTCATCAATTAAATACACGTCTTTTGTGATTCAAGGTGGCCAATTTGAATTCCTTAAGATGCCGTTTGGTTTCGTAAATTCTCCTGCTGTATTCCAACGATACATAAATTTCATTTTTTCTGATTTGATTCGACAAGGAAAACTTCAAATATATATGGACGATATTCTCATAGCGACCGAAACACTTGATGAAAACTTAGCGATATTGGGAGAAGTATGCCGAATCATGAAATCCAACAAACTAAAGTTGCGATTAGATAAATGTTCCTTTATGATGACAACTATAGAATATCTGGGGTATAAAATAGAAGACGTGTAACGGGTGGAGTAATGGCCGGTCGAAATTTTGCAAATTTTTCGGATATCGCTTTGGATTTGTACTAAAATTGGATAAACCTTTCTTCCTTTTGGGGATAAAACTTTTTTCGCTTTGTAACTATTGTAGTATGACATCATGTTGGGTTCATTGTATTAAACTTCCTTGTGCCGCGATTCGCAATAAAGGGGATCACAGAAAATTCTCAGTGCAAAACAGGATGCAGATAACGAATAAATATCGGATTTCTTTAGATAAGTTTTTTTATCATTGAGTCACCAGCTAAGCTTGGGAAAGCTGGTTCTGCAAACGCTGAAAAAATTAGTTGATAAGTATTCCCCAGTTAATTGGTTTAGATGGAGGCCATTGTATGAGAAGTACCAGTAATAAAAAAGATCAGCCATTTTGCAACGATTAAGGGGCGTGAATATGTTAGGAGAGAGTTAAGAGGAAAAAATTTTTAAAAAAAAAAAGATAGGTACTGCATAGCCGGGCCGAAGAGATCGTAAATTTTCAATCGCGTGCATTAAGCACCAAATAAGTGATTCCGTTTAAGTGACGGTCGATATTAGTCCGAGTTTAAGTACAGTTTTGCACCATTAGTTAAAACGGGAAATTTCCATTGGGTAAATTTCACGCCCGAAGAGAAAAAGTAAATCGCGGAATCTTAGTTAAAAATTTGTCAAGCGTATTGTGCTATGAAATCATCCACATAGTGTTGAAATTAAAATTAGACGTGGACATTACGTATCAAATATAAAGCGCTAAGTAAATTCGAGCGATAATAGCTGTGTGATATGAACCATTGTTCTTAAAGGAAAATAATACGAGCGCATTTTTTGGCATCTATCCGACGGAACAAATTTGAACGTTTCACCCATTTGCCGTTGTGTTAAAATTTACTATTGTGCCTCCTTGGAATATAACCATCAAAGTTTTTTAAGTGTGGATAGCCGTTTTCATCAAAGTAATGTGCTTTAAAAGTTCAATGTAATAGTTTGTTATGAAAAAAACTTCTTTAAATCGACCAAAAAATCAGGCAAATTAATTCACGAACTTACGCAAGATAAGGTGTTTACATCAATAAAATTTCACTGTGGGATTATACCTACAAAACTACATGTTTTTGGAAAATCTCGTCTACCTTCTACAAGGAAAATAACCTACTCAACAGCGAGCCAAGGATTTTTCAACTGTAATCATCAGCTATATAAAAAAGAAAAAAAAGGAAAACAATCGACGACGTAAAGTTGGCATTCCAAAAGTTGCAGTCTACCCCATCCATCAATCAACTAGCATGTAAAGGGCTTCCCAATCTTCATCGAAGTCCTGGATTTTTAAAGGTTAGTCTATTTTGAATATTTTCATTGTAATAAAAAATAAAGTCAATTTGTGTGTATTTATATGTTTTATGATATGTTTTAATCGATTGTTTATTGAATCAATTTCCTTAAAGAAGGTAATTAATTATATTTGAAATAGTGGAATTCGTGTCAAGGAAAATGTAGTATAAAAATTAATAGTCACCTCTTCAAGGGAGAGAACATATTGTGAGTTGGCCAACAGAACTAATAATATTCAAATTTTTTGATAACTTAATAAGGTTTTAGTCATAGTTCCCAATTTTTATAATATTGATTGTAAAGATCGCAATTTTCTGGAATGCATTGGATTCTGCATTAAAATAAATGAATGAAATTATGGCCATTGAGTTGATGATTTTTCAACGAGAAGTTAGATGAGAAGTAGAGTAATTAACACCAGTAAAAAGTGAATTAGATACCTGATTTTTCGATGGAAGTAAGACAGTAGAAATTTTGTATGTAAGTATTTGAGCTAGTCGGAAGCGAGGTAAAGATTTTGTGATTTTATTAAGAATTTGCGAATTTTGGTGAGATAAGCTATCCAAAAGGGTTGATGAGGTGAGAGAGGAGAGAAGGGAGAAGCGGGTACGTGTACCTGAGGTGGTTGTGTTTATCCGTAAAAAGAAAGCACCGCCACAGACGGTTATATTAAACCAGGGAGTAGTAAAACTTCAGCAATACGTAAATTCCCAGAACCAACTACCATGACCCAATTAAAATCATTCAATGGTTTAACCAGTTATTTCCGAAGATTTATCAATGGATTTTCAACCATAGCCAAACCATTGACAGATGCAACGAAGCAAACTAAATTTCAGTTTGGCACCAACGAGAGGACAGCGTTTGAAGAATTGAAGAGACGACTAACCGAATATCCTGTTCTCAAGATTTTTGATCGAAATTTAGAAACACAAATTCATACCGATGCTAGCAGCCGAGGCTATGGTGGAGTGCTGATGCAGCGATCAAAGGAAGACATGAAGTTTCACCCTGTGTATTATTACAGTATGAAGACACCGATGCCGAAAGCAAATACAGTAGTTTTGAGCTAGAGCTTTTATCAGTTGTTAAAGCTTTGGGAAAGTTTAGAGTATACGTACTAGGAAAACCTTTCACGTTGATAACCGATTGCAATGCTCTTAAATTAGCTTTAAAGAAGAAATCTATAAATTCCAAGATTTGTCGTTGGGCTTTGAGTCTAGAAGAATTTGACTACATCGTAGAACACCGAAATGCTAAAAACATGCTACACGTTGATGCACTTAGTCGATGTTATGTTGTAACCGAGTCGAGTACTGATAAGGATATCGAGATTTTTCAACGTCGAGATTTAGAATTACGAGAGATAATGACAGCTTTGGAAAATGGTGAGCCACAAAATACTTTTTTATTGATTAATGGTATACTATTTTATGAAAACGAGGGTAAAAATCTGCTTGTTGTACCTAGAGGTATGCGAAAAGAGGTAGTCATGAAAACACATGAGAATATTGCACATTTGGGAGCTGATAAAACTTTAGACATACTGAAACAAAATTATTACTTCAAGAATATGAAAACATTTGTTAGGAAATGTCTTCAAAATTGCATAAAATGTTTGGAATATAATTACAAACAAAATACCACTGAAGGTTTTATTGCATGCCATCGATAAAGGTAGAAGACCGTGGGAAACTTTGCATATAGATCACTTAGGACCATTGGAAAAAACCAGCAAAGGGCACAGATTCATATTTAGCATTGTGGATGCATTTTCAAAATTCATTGTTCTTGAACCGACAAAAACAACGAACACTAATGAGGTGGTAAAATGTTTGATGAATTTGTTTAAAATTTTTGGATTTCCGAAAGGATCATATCCGACAGAGGTGCAGCATGCAGTCATTCAAACGCCCAAACGCCAAGAGCCAATGGACAGGTGGAGCGTTACAACAAGACGGTAATGCCTGCGATATTAAAGGAAATTGACGATCCAAGCAAGTGGCACGAGGTTTTGTCAAAAGTGCAGTTAGCAATAAATGGATCCATACAACGATCAACTAAATATAGTCCAGCGGAGGTCATGCTAGGTTATAAAATGAATAACAATCCATATCGACAATTGGAAGAATACGTACAAGACAGCATGAATGTGAAGAATTACCTTGACGATAGAAACGATCTGCGGAATGATGTTGTACAAAATATTCAGAATGAACAAGAAAAAACCAAATTAAGGTATGATAAGAAGCGAAAACCTCATGTGAAATATGTTGAGGGAGAATATGTATCCATTAAACGCACAGGACAAAGCAATATTAGTCAGAAAATGGAGAAGAAATTTATTGGACCGTATTTAGTAAAAGAAGCTCTTGACAACGATCGATATGTGATAACGGACATCCCAAAACATCACATGAAGTAAAAACCATACTAGTCAGTACTACCACCAGAGAGATTAAAACCGTGGAAAGCTTATGAAGAAGAGACTACGAGTGAAGAATCTGATGATGACGAATTCCCCGATAATCACGAATCCCTTGATGATCAACAATCGGATTGCATTGAGGCAATGCAAAGTCAGGAAGGGCCGAGCTGTGGGAGTCCGACCCTGGCAACCCGCTCCGGACGATTAGTGCGCCGAAGCGACCGTTACTTGGACTACGACACGAGCATGATTTAGAGAAGAAGATGGCGACTTTGACTTTTTTCGTGTTAAAATGATTGTTCAGTATTTCTTGATATTATTGTAAATTTATTGTTCTCATTAAAAATATTCAAAAAACGCAGTCGCCTAAACTAGGTGCAATTTGAATGGTGCACATTCGCGTTGCAGTTGAAAATCTCGTAGGGAAATTTTGTGGGGGCGAGTTTTCCGGAGGTGATTCCCCTTCCGGGGATAAATCCTCAATGGGCAAATTTTTCTGGAGACGAAATTGCGACTTTTCGGATTCTTCCTACAAACCCTGCATCACCTTACAAATTTCAAGTGAAATGGAGTCCATTGACAAATACGAGTAGAAAAGAAATGGATCCAAGTTTCCACTTTCTCTTAAATTTTACTTGTTTAAATATTTTTGGTATAAGGTGAGTTGTAAGTACTAGAAGTGTAATTCCTATACCGTTTCTTTTCTAATTTACCCCTCAATAACAATGATAAATATGGCAATCCTATACAAAGAAAAGAAATCACTTTATAGCTAACAAAATGGGATTCATTTACAGGAATATCGTCATTTTAAGTGACACGATTTCAAAAGAAAAAATGCAAAATTCCTTCTAAATGAGTGCAACCATAATTATTTTATACAGGGTACCGCAAAAAGATCTGACGGTTTTAAAATAAAAACAAAAAAAAATAAAGTGATGCAAATTAATTTGTTGCTCATTACATAAGGGTGTTCATGTAAATTAATGAAAATAACATCAGAACAACCGATTTCATCCGCTGATCTTAAGATCTAAAGATAACCCCATTAAAATGCTGTCCTTTGAACAAGCATTTTTTCAGTGTTGAACTAAAGCTGTCGGCCCCTTTGAGTTCGTCCCGCAAGGATTTGTGCGTGTAAACTCTTGCTTTAAGGAATGCCCACACGAAAAAATCACAAATCTTAAGGATTGGAGAGCGAGCGGATCCTGCAATGTTTCCAAAAGGCGAAATGACTCGGCCCCGAAATTTGCATTAGTTAATTAACCACGGGGTTAAGTACCCGCAAGATTGTCTATTAATCAATTTACGTGAAGCTTCTAAATTTCGGCCAAAAGTGACAAGTTCGATTCGTTACCGGCAAGATATCCCAACAATTAAAATCCTCATACGGTACGGTATAGCAAAAACCCCTACCGACGAATTCTTCCGGAACAAGAACCGCTACAAACAAACCTCACATGTAACATCGAAACAACCAAGCACAATTTGGGAATAATTCTTACCTCCAAGCAGAAGCGTGGCCCCACAATCCACCATATCGATGTAGAAAAAGGGCAATCTCCCGTAAACGGCATCCGAACAATCCCCAATCTGTTTCCTGTCTGGTTTCTTGCAAACCAACCAAATGGATGTCCCGATTAGACATTATGCAACAACTTTCAAGTGCCAACTACAATCAGTAATCGCCATTTTCCGCTATATTCTCTACAAAAAGGTCTCGAATTGTGCAACTCCGAAAATTCACGAAAACAGCAAGTTAATAAATCATTCTACGGGCAAAAATCGTACACGCGGCCAAAATCCCTACTATACTTTAAGGTCGTATCAAGCCATTACAACTAACTACTTTAAATATTCCTTTTGTAATGTTTTTTTACTGGCCGAAAATGAATAGTACAGGATGGTTCAAATTTCGTTTCTCACCGTTGGGATCTCCGTTACGGCGAGACATACAGTGTATGTTAAATCGGGGGCAAAGTTTCGCTTTTTTATGACGCATTGGTGAATAATATTTGAAACCAAGATCACCCAAATACTGAAAATGTCAAATTTCGGTTTCATTTTGCCTACCTTAAGGGTCGGAAATGGACGGTTCCAGTGAGCATCTTCTATGGGCATGGGCACTTTTTTCGGGAGAACCTGTTTCTGTTATATTAGGAACGCCATATTGGATTTTTATGGAATCAGATAGGACAAAGATAAAAATAAAATAGAAAATAATGTTGATTCAACAATTTCTATCCGTGGATATTTTATTGAGAAATGAATGTAAAACATTTCCTTTTTTTGTCCTATATCTCATTCCGTAAAAATCCAAAATGGCGTCCACAAGAAATAAGAAAGTAGTAGCCTGTAGCTTCTACATCTACCATGTTATGCACATTCTGATAACAGATTCAGATTCTCCAAAAAAAATTGCCCATAAAAGGGGCTAACGGGAATCTATCTCATGTATAGGACTTGATGTTTGCGCTTGAGGGGAGATGGCCAAGTGGATGGGTCTTTTTTCACTTGTCGGAGCATGTTGGATTTTTCAAAAATGCCAAATTTTAGCTACAAAAAAGGACAACTTTGCCCCCATTTAACCGACACTAAATCGGTTTTTTTCATGTAAAATTATTTTAAAATGCGTGACGTGCAACACTTCTGTACTGAATATTCGCGTGGTTTTCGGTTATTTACAACCCTTCGATTGTTGACTGATCAATCCCTTAATGGAACCATAATGCTCAATACCTAAAACCGATCTATCATAGCAAAAAATAAATAAATCCCATTTAAGGACTCCCGTTACACCATTTACTATGCGTAGTGCCCTTTAGAATAGTTTTCTTTTTATCAAATACCAAATGTCAAAACCACGGATATTGTACGAGAGAAAAATAATAATCCGAAACGGAAGCAGGATACAAAACTTGGATGTTTCTTAGAAGTTCCTCTCAAGATTACATTTAGTTCAATCAAAAAGCAAGCACTATAGTTTTCCGCCGCAGAAAGTTTCCGAGTTTCAGAACAGTAACTTTACGTAAGCTCACTTTGCATGAAGCTAGAGAGGTACGCCCTTTTACATTAGACTCTTATATCCAAATTATGTTTGGGTCTGTTACGACTCCTGTCAGTACAATTGAACTCGAAGTCGGAAAGGTATGTTTTTATTTTAATACTTTAAACCCTCACCTCGAATAAGGGAATTGTGACTTCAAGATCCATTGCGCGAAGGATTGATTTGGAAATTATAAAACTTATCATATTACGCACGTTTGCAATTTATTATTTTCGTATTGCTTTATTTCTTGTTACCCAGTGCAATTTATTAAAAGGCCCGTATTCATATAGCGAACGAATTCGGCTTCAATGCTTTCAAGCCGACAGTTAAACAAATATTGATGAACTTCCTGGGCTAGCCATTTTTTTTTGTTATTTTTTCCATCATTTACGTCATATTTGTTTTTCATTACGTCGCATTTTTTAATTTTGGTTGCATATAGTTGCGTTGGAAATTAAATTTCTTGATGATGGCACAGATTAAATCCATGTATTTAATCTGTGATTATGGTACCTATGGATATTTAAAAAACAGAGATGATGGTAGTAATATTTTATGTATTTGTCAAGGGGAATTTAATATCATTTACTTTTCCTAGTGCTGAATTCACAGTGTGTGAAAATAAATGTGAAATTATTGTTCGAGAATACGCGTCCCCATCCACCTTTTCACATAAAGCACTTTCGATACTGTAAATACAAAACATCAACGGCTACCTACCATTGTCCACTCAATGATGTTACAATAGCTTCCGTATACGCTAAATATTGGCACACCTGCTGCATATAAGTACACTTCTTGCAGTTTTTCAGGAAACCCTTACAACCGCATTGTACCAAACGCATATAGCAAGTTCCTTTTCGTATATTTTCCAGTCCATATGACACGGATTTATTTTAACAGGGAAATAAGAAAGTCAAAAAAGTGTCATGTACTTATTTGGAAACGGATTTTCGAGAGATACGCCTATAATGGAAAAACAAAATATGTGTAACTGAAGGAATAAGTAAAACAGGCATTTTGAATTCGCATAAATAAGCCGAGATCCTCGATAAGCCCCAAAAAAATGAAACTGTCAACATCCTTTGGATTCACTGTTCTGCACAAATTCGTTCGATCACTTGAATAAAGTGGAAGGATAGAAACGAATAACATTAAAACTCCCATCCGTTGACTGACGGGCAACGTACAACTTAAGGTAATTCAGACAAAGCTTTATATTTATTAAATCTGGCTAGAGTTGACCTACTTGGAAGATATCGTTTTTGTTTACTGAGCCTTTTGCGATGCAAGAGGGAACCGGATTTATGATGAAAATACATCATTGGTACGAATTCGTTACGTAGTTAAAAATCTAATTTGAATTGTAATCCAACAGTTTGATTTGTACCTTGTAATATGAGCTAAAAAGAAATGGAGATTTTCAGGCATATAGATCGCGTGCGAAAGGAAGGTATATAAATATGAAATTTTGATGTCGAGTTTTTTTGTTTTTTGTACATGGATTGCTCCTCGTTAAAACAATAACACATTTTACAGCTAATGGAATCGTAACGAGGGTTTTACCGTTTCGGTATTTAAAGGCATTTAAGCTAACGTTTTCTAACTGCCTAAATCGGTACGAAACAAAAGAAAATCTGGCAGAAGTTGAAAAAATTCATGTTAAAAAAAGATCTGCAAAGAAAGAGCTTTCGAGTTTAAAATATACACCCTATTCATATCCTGCGTATTACACGCGGATAAGCACATTTTAAAAAGTTTGCGACCATTTGGGAATATACAGTTTGCTTCTTGTTACACATTGTCTTTGCAAAGTGTTGTGCATTTTCTAAGTCAAACAGTCGACGATTATATATGTAACATTTACAAAACCGGTCGTTGCGATATCACATTATTTAACTTTTCTTTTCTATTTTCCTTTGATTATTGACGATCCCCGAGATCTAATTATAATGTTTTGCTCTCTGTCTGTCCGTGTGCACGATAACTTTGTTTAGAAACGTCCAATCGCTTTGAGAATTGGTACACATATTGTTAAGGATATAAGAAAGGTCGCAAAGTTGCCTTGCCGTAAGAGAGTCTGTGTGACCCCGTATGTCAAAGCTCCCTATTGCCTGTCTACCCATCTCTCCACGTGTGGAATTTACGCTTTCGTTCACTTAGTGCTCTATTCCTCCCATCCTTTATACCATTGCCCCAGCGTATCTCGCCGAACCGCTCGACCGGGTCGCGTTTTCTGGTGGGCGCCCTACTTTTCTCTTATCGGAAGCATCACCACAATAACAAGCTCACATTCAGTGATTATGGTTCCCATGCCCATGATAATTCTCAGGATCAGTTTTTATTTACACCTTCTAGAAGTTTTTAATAATGCACGTATTTTAGCGCCCCCAACCCATGGGTTGGGCCAAGGACCGATCCCTGTGGAACACCGCTCGTGACTTATATCGACCTTCGAGCTTGAGCTATTATATAACGGTTTTCTAGATACGATTTAACCATGTTCACCAGGTACTCGAAGATAAATGCCGTTCCTATACTTATAATGCTTAGATTGCTTGCCTCCAGCCACTCCTGTAGGGAGTTTCTCCTACGATTTGTAACGGGTGATCCGAAGATCTGCGATTTCCCATTGAAGTCACCTGCTACGATTATTCCCTTGTTTGTAATATGCCCACTCATTTATTTTTTTTTAATGTATTTATTGACCCTCTTGTTCCCGGCCATTAACAGGCTTTGCTAATGATTTTTAGAGGTGCCCCTGCAAAAGGTCTTAAGTTGTTCTCTGGTATTTACCTTACGAATTAGGAAAACTGCAGGAAAACCTAATTCGGAGTAACTGGCAGAATGTTCGAAGATGATCTAAGGAAATAAAGTATGAATTTCGCGGGTCGCACTCTGCAGGCATCGGTGAACTGGATGCGCCGGACCGTGGACATTGGTACAATCCCGATGGCGGCTCCCGGTTGGAAGATGTCTGGATGAGTAGTTGTCGAAGTTACGTGACGTTTTGTCGATTCCACACGGCCGTCATAAACGTCTTGTGGATGGAACTCCCCCAGAGTAGGCAGGAGGAGACACAGCTGGCCTTCAGGGAGCACGGGAACATGGGTAACGGAGCATCCCTGTAGAACATGCGACAGGCGACCAGAGCACATCCTCTTCTCCAGAAACGCTTGCTACCGCAATTTAAAATAAATAATACTTTCCAGAGAATGCTAACAAATTCTATTGGAACAGTATGCACGGCCGCTAGGGCGTAGGTTCTTAGCATAGATAAAAATGAGATAAGGGCGCCAGGGTCTTTAATCACTGTCACCAATTCAGTACTGCTTACCTGACCCAGGATAAGTCCATTAAAATCTCTAGTAATAAATAGATAAATAAATTACGCGGTGCTAAGATAGTAGTATTCTATTAAATTAACTTCGATACGATTCGAATACAGAATTAAATTAAAAACAATAAGTACGTGAAATTGAGTTGAATATTTGATTTAACAAATTGACGCAAATGAAAATCTACGAATTCTGGAATAACTATAATAATTGTGGGTACTTATATTAATTATGGTACCTGTGATAAAACCAAAAAAAAAAACTGCAATAATTGTGCCGACGGAAGGGCCGTAGGTGTGAGTCGGGAGCGCTCGCAACCCGGTTCCCCAAACCAAGTTTTAAAATTAATAACTAAAATACTGTAATGCTGACTTGGTTTGACGATACCGCCTAAGGGAACACCCTAAATATACACGCAACCTTATAACGCGTTCAAGTAACTTTTGGAGCGACCTCGTAGATTCCCTGACAGAATTTTACTTCAAAATTTGACTCTAATTAGTGATAATAACTTAATAAAAAAAATGTATTCGTTCGATATAAGAAAGTTAAAGTTGATATTCGATGTTCGATAGTAAACGGAAATTCGGCGACTCCAATAGTTGGTGATAATAAATATAAAAGAGAGCTGACCTTAACTGAAGCTTAGCTTATCTTTGGGACGACAGCGGCCATTTTGATAAATTGGTAAAGGTGATAATGATAATCTTCTTGGCGTGCGGCATTTCCTGGGCAATTATCTTCAAGTAGAAACGGTGATAGGGTACGTCTAATTTTCGGACGAACTCCTTTATATACGATTCCAAATCAAAAGTAGGCGAAATCCCAAAATGGGAAAGAAAACGGAAAAATAAACAGGCCTAAAATAGTTATTGACGATAAAACCGCGTAATACAATAGAAATAATACCTGAGATAACGGGCGGCCTGCAGATATAAGTTGCTGTTTAAATCAATTAATTCTTGAGTTATCAAGTCTTCTAAGACAATGCTAATTAGATACTTCTAACTACCTTTACTAAGGATAACTCAATTACTTTTATATTCGCACTCGATTAATATCAAAATGGATGCAACAACGACCAAGTGCGAAGCAACAATACCCAATTATTCCAATAATAGCGATCGGCGTTATCATTTATCGCCTTAAATTTTACTTTAAAACCTTAAACGACATCTAACAAATTTTGTATAAAGCCAGGTACTAAAATGCTATAGGAAATTGAAATTTGAACTGTAACACGCTCCTCCCTCGAAACGTAACAGAGGCCCTCGGTGGGGACGTTCGAAGATCTTACTTGGACGGCACGAACGAAATCCTTGCCGCGCCATCCTCTTTGAGGTTGTAGTAGCCAGAATCGGATGGCGGTGTCGTTGGCGGCCTTCTGGAGCCCCACGTTGGACGCGAGCTCTTCACGCTAGAAGGCGTCCGGTGGCCCGGATTAACCAGGAGTCGGTGCGTTAGGATGTCGTGGACACTGAAAAGTTTCGCAAAGCTGATAGAGAGTCGCCATGGAACAAGGCGGCGGAGTTCGGGGATCCTAAGGTCGCCGTCCCTCGCGCTCGCGCGTATGTGTTGGTTCCCCCTGTGCGTGCTGAAGTGGAGTACTCTTTCGTGTCGCCCCTCGTATCATTCTGTCGGCCTCCGACAGAAGAGGGGCGATTATCTTCGGACTCTGCAGACCGTAGAGCATACGGGGAACAATGAACGTCCTCAGGAGCCCGAATTTCTGATGTGGCTTCAGGGGAGCCCGTTCCACGTTGCTGAGCTATTGGCGAAGATTGAACAGCGATGGTTTCTGTGCACCCGAAGTGCCGAACTGATGACCAAGGTATTTAAAGGTGCCCTAGGGTTGGTACCCCGAGATACTGAATACGAGCTACCTGCGGGGGATAGCCGTGCCCCAGACTGGACGTGCATTTAAAGGGGTTCACTTCCATCCCTCTGGCCGGGAGGAAGGTTTCTGCGGCGTCCACGGTGCGCGGCAAGCCGACTTCCCTGTCTTGAAAGAGTTGCAGATCGTCAGCAAGGGCCAGTGTTGTGATTCGGTATCTGAGGGAAACTGTGCTACTAGTTCGGTCAGCACTATTTAAATGACTCAGCAGTTCGTCCATAACCAGGTTAATGATGAGGTCGCTCTGCTTTACCCCGTTCAGGATGTGGATGTGGCAGTGGTGAGAGTAGACATGGTGTTCTCCACCAGCTCGCTTGTGGCGCACGTATAATGGAGGTATCGAAGGCTTTCCCAATTTCGAGCGAATCGATGTTGCTCTGCTCGCTCCATCTCGCACATAGGCATCCAGTGCGAGGGCGTTGGTTATGAAACCCTTCGGGTGGAGAAAGCCGCGCTGGTGTAGGTTGAAGTACACCGCCGCTGTTATGCACCTCGCGATAATATGGTGGAGGCGAGGCTGGACGAGGGACCCTATCGTGATTGGCCGCCAATTACCCGGCTCCATCCGATCCCCATCCTTCGGAATCAAATCATGATTCGCGTGAAGCGGGCAATGAAATTGGCGTTAATCGCCGGTAAAGATTGGCATTGAAGAGCACCTCAATGTGTTGGGACATCTGCGCACCTGTGCGTTGGTTATGCCGTCCATACCAGGTCTTCGGGCCGCTTCTATATCTTCTTAGGTGATAAGAACATATATTCCTTGGGCTGGGGTGGGTTGGTCGAGGATTGGATTCCTCTCGAGCAGACTGCGGAAGGTTGAGATAACGGAGCTTATTTCCTTCCCCTCCCTCTGGTGATGGCTTCTTGAGCGCGTCTATGAAGAGGAAGCAGGCGTGGGTAGGAGGCGTCCTCTTGGAGCACTGCGGGAAGATCAGGGCACTAAGAAAATAATTATGTACAGGGTGGCCAACTAAGAATGCGAGGTACTGTATCTGGGAACCTGTTCATCGTAGAGGCTTGCGGTAAAAAAATTTATTACTAAAACGGCCACGAGAAAAACCTGGAAAATATTTTTAAGTTTCTGCAATGGCCGCTAGGAGGCGCAACTGCAATCTGGAATCTAAAAAAGTGATGTTTCTATGAATTCCGCTACATTAACCTAACAAAAAAATGTCCGGTCTTTGAAGTTGACAATAATCTCAACCTTTTTTTTTGAAAATTTTTCTTGTATCTCTAAAAATGATGTGGTGGTGGGTATTCAAAGGTTTCCGTAAAGAACACCCTGTATCTTCGAAACGGCTGAGCCGACTTAAACAAACTCGGGTTAGTTCAAAAGATCTATTCTTCAGCTACAAATATTATACTATTTGAAGTTTTGTTAGTTTCACATATCACCGCTTGAGGGCATTTTTCGACATTCCGACAAAATGGTTTTATTTTCTGACAGTATAGCATTACACTAGTTCTGAAAAGAGATGGGATTGATTAACAGTCGTCCGGGATTGGTAATGAAAAAGACACTAACCAATAGAAAATTTAAGCATCGCCATTTTTAATTAGTAATTAGGACGGGGGGATCATTTAGAATTGAGTTTACAAGTAGATGAAGTTTCTCAGTCATAGGGAAGAGATCGCAAGATTTAAGTAAAAAGGAATTTAGATTTTTTCGGTGTGAAACATTTTGAATCTTATTTCCCAACAGTTGATTCGAATCCTAAAGGTGGTTCGGGAAAAGTGAAAGTTGCCGTGAAAAAATTGTACGTCGAATTATCGGCCGGAAAAGTTACGTTTTTAATATACACATAAGCGAATTATATATTTAAATCTTATTAAGTGGTGAAATTGTAACTAAAACTGTCAATAGTTTCACGAATAAACTTAATTCAAACGGTCTTATTGTGGGAAACGTCTTGAAATAATTTTTTTGTTTATGTGCCTACTAAGAATTTTGTTTTATTTTGGAAATAGCAAGTTTGGCCAATATTTAATTTAAGAGTAAGTTAAGTGGGTTTTGTGAAATCATTATAAGATTTCAAATAAGCTCAAAATATGGATTTATTTCAATCTTAGTCATAATTGGTTGAGCTTGAGTTCATTGAACTGACACAATTGCCCCTATTTTGTTTATCTTGACTAACTGTTGAGACTGTAGAAATTTGAAAAAAATACCACTGTAAAAAAACGCATTTAAAATTGACTGGAACATTAACTTTTGGGTTCCGATAATGGTGAACGAAAGGATTCTAAGCTATTTTTGATCTCCTCTGTTAATTTGTCGATCGACTATTTAATGTCGTTAAGCAATCTTCGCCCATTTAATGAAACATCCCAGATCTAATATGTTAAAATAACAAAAAGTTGTTCAATAGGCAAAACGGAAAGCCTGGTGTAGATCGTATACTACATTATTGACAATCCATAGTCATTTTCATATAGTTTACAATGATAGCTCGGTAATCGTTTGTAAATAAACATTTCTGCGTTGGTGCGTCTCTAGTAGTAGATTGGTAGCTAAAATGCTGAAGGGATAAATCGATATCCGATTCGGAACGGGATTATTAACACAATTATTAACTGAGCCGTTGAGTGCTGCCTTTCATTTGATAGCTTTTGCTGCATTTTCCACTAGGCGAAAGATATCGATTTTAGGCGGATGGAAGTAAACAAATGTTCATATGTATAAGTCAAGGAGCAAGAATTCTCGAGCGGAAGTGTTTCCGATCTACATTAGATTTCATTGAAGTGGAAAGCATTCGGCACTATATAAAATTCGATTTGTGTTTCTATCTTTGAAATTGCATTAACGCATATCGTCACTCGCGTGCAATTCATTACTGTCGGCCCTATCTTGTTCTTTATTCAATACGCTTTTTTATGGAAGATCGGAAACTCAGTGTGTAGGCATTTGGACGAAAAGGAATGACCCAAAACGGAAATCCCTGTCTCGCTTGTCCATCCGTAGCGTAACGTTTCCCTTTCTTCATCCGTCCGCCAATTTCTTGAGGCCTTTATTAAATGATTGCGTTATGACAAACCTTAATTAGGTGAAGTTTCTATATATTTACAAGAAAATGGGGTTTCGGAGCTTTTCAAGCGAATTTAAATGAAACATTTCCGAAGCTGTGAATCTAAAAGTTTTTTCATCTATTTTGTATTTCATATGTTCTATTAAAGCTTATAATATAAGTGTAATGTGTTTAAAATAGGAGTAGTTGAAAGTTATAATGGAGGAGTATTCCTTCATGTTGTTACATTTATAACTACCAGGAGTACCTATTTCATACAACTCTTTGTGACCAAATGAAGACTTGCACCCGACTAATGGCAGTTCGGCAGTTTAAATAATTCAGGCAATCAATATAGAGGGCGCTTTCTTATTTTGTCGTCCAGGCACTAGGTGTAATTTATTTTTACCAACAGACCGTGCTTTTGACCATCCTGTTGTTTTCTCTTTCGATCGTTAGATGTCAGGATTTTTTTTGTTTATAAATAAATGGATCGTGTGTTTTAAAAATACAAATCCTTCAAAGCTACTACTACGCAGATATTTTTCGAACAATGGATGATTGTATCAGTGTCACCAGAAGGTTGAATAACACTGAATAGGAACAGTGCGCGATAACAAATCTGGTACTACTACGTGGTCTTTGGCTTTTCGGTGAACTGGAGAAAAAATATAAGTTTGCAAGTGCAGTGCCCAACGTGCCAAGTGCCCTTGATAGCCTACTTTGATTTTTTTATGTTTTTATTTTTTAGCTGGATATTTTAGAGATTCCTAAAAATGTTACTTATAAAACTGATCTACAATGTAATGACCGTGTATCAAATTTCAAGCGGATAGGAACACTTACTACACCATCATTACATTCTATTTTGAATCTAGTTAAAAATAAAAACATCAACAGAAACAAAGTAGGAATAGAACTTTTTGAACATTTACTCAGTTTTTCATTCTGATCAACTTTTCTTAATAATATAATATCTTTTCCCGAAAGAGCACTTTACTACTATGCAGGAAATGTTTTTTGAAAATTTCCTTGATTTTTCGAAACTAAAATTGTCACAAATTAGTTTCCAACCAAGCAGGGCTGATCTCCAAAAGCTCAAAATTCAATTCGAAATTTTTTACGAGACGGAAAACAATCGGGGGAGCAATGAATGTATTTGCACAGTGTGTTTGAGATAATAGGGTCACGTCAAGATCTCTTTTATTTGGCAAAATACGAAAAATTTGTCAAATATAATTTGTGACATTACGGTCTATCCGGCCGCATACTGAAACCTCCCCTGTCACTTGCGGTTTAACCGGAATTGGAGGCAACCTTTGTTTTTTAAGCACAATGCCTACGTTTTTATTTTAATTTTTAAAAAGGGCAAACTATACGACAACATAAAATATGGGTATGGCTGACTTACAAAAAATGGAGATATTCGTAATTCAATATTTAGAAAACTTATTAAATCTAGCATGCTGTGTGCTGTCAGGATGCGCGGTGTCTGTTACGTTACACGGGGAGATCGTATAGCGCAAAAGTAAATCTCCAAAGCGAAACATTAAACAAGTTGATGTAGGTCTTTTCTGTGCAACACAAAAACCCGTGCATCATGACAGCACACGGTATGCTAGATTTCATACGTCCTAAATTGTTAGGTTTAGTATTCCAAATATTTAATCAAGATTGTAATTGTCGTTAACAGTAAAAACATTCTCGTTCACGTTGTTCAAACAGTTTTTCTCATTAATAATCTAAGAGGTAATGCGCCCAGCTTCGTAAAGTATTTAATCAGTTCCGTGTTTGCGAATTTATTTTTCTGTGTAAAGTGCGTGTTGAAATGGATGGCGTAATGTCGAGAATTGAAAAATCCTCACCGTTTGGACTACGTAGATATTCCATTGAAATCATTCGCGAATGAGGATAACATCGAAAAGGATAATCCTGAATACTCTGAATTTTACGCCGAAGATGAAACACCTAGAAGGTGCAGAGGCAAACCGAGATTGGAGAGGACCGGTGCAAGAGGGAGACCTAGAAAAGTCTATCAAATAACCCCATTGACACCTATTGTTGAAGAACAAGGTGAGCAGATCATGCTATGCGAGGTCCCCATGAAACGGGCACTATCAAGTCCAGAGGTCGATAGCTGGCACAATGACATAGACGAGGAGATAACGTCGATTCTCAAGAACGACACTTGGTCTCTAGGTGATCGGCCAAACGATGAAACAATTATTTGTAGTCGTATTGTACTACGGGAGTTTGGAGAAGAGAAAGGCGCGTTTGGTAGCGCATGGTTTTAGTCAATGTCCTGGTGTACATTTCACCGATCCCTTTGCTCCTGTGGCTCGATTAAGTACAATTAGATTGATGACTTCTCTTGCAGCTAGAATGGGAATGAAAATACGTCAATTAGATGTGACTACAGCATATCTAAACGGAAAATTGGAAGAGAGAATACTCATGGAGCCGCCGAAGAACTTACGTGATATACTCAAAAGGATCGTCGAACGAGAGGGAGATAGCAGCAGCATCATCCTGAAAAGGGCTAAGGACATGCAGTCGGAGCTACGTACAGGAAATAAAGTTTGTCTTTTAAAAAATCTCTTTACGGGTTGAAGCAAACTGGTCGTAGTTGGAATTTAACACTACATGAAGCCTTGATACAAATGGAAGCAATACAATCTCAATTTGATTCCTGCGTATACTTTATTGGTTCAGGGGAGGATATTGCTATAATTGTAATTTACGTCGACGATATCTTGATATTTTCTAAAGATTTAAGTAAAATTTTAATGATCGAGAAAAACTTATCCAGTCGTTTCGAGATCAAGATCCTGGGGGACGTGAATTACTTGCCTGGGAATAGAGTTTACAAGAAGAGGCGATCGCATTTTGATTAAGCAACGTGGCTACATCAACGACTTGCTGAGCCGATTTGGGATGACCGAGGCCAACCCGGTATCCACACCAATTGAAAGTGGGACGAAGCTCACAGTACGTAAGTCCATGGGGGATGAAGACGCTAAAATACCATACAGGGAGCTTGTTGGCGCTTTGAACTATCTGGCAACCGCTACAAGACCAGACATCAGCTTTGCAGCGAGTTATCTAGGGCAGTTTAACAACTGTTATGGAATAGAACATTGGAAAGCCGCCAAGCGTGTATTACGTTACCTGGACATAGGTTTATCTTTTGGAAAAGGTCACGAACCCGTACAAGGTTTTGTAGATGCTGATTGGGGAAGTAACGTCGAGGATCGTCGTTCATTTACCGGGTATACTTTTCTATTGAACCGTTCACCAATTTCCTGGGATGCCAAGAAGCAAAAGACTGTCGCACTTTCAACTACGGAAACAGAATATATGGCTTTAGCAGAATCTGCCAAGGAAAGTATTTTTATACGTCGTTTTTTTGTGCGACATCGGTTTTGAAGAAGCTACGAACATTTTAATATTTTGCGATAGTAATAGTGCATTAAAACTAGCGGAAAATCCAACGTTTCACGCCGGAAGTAAACACATCGATATTAGGCATCATTTTATACGTGATTTACTTAAGAAAAAATAATTAATAGTGCGTTATATCTCAACGGATAAGCAAATCGCAGATATGTTTACTAAAGGATTACCGAGACCGAAACAAGCATGGTGTGTAAAGAATTGTGCTTTAAGTGATTAACATGTCATATTCCTGAACTCGAGGGGAGGTGTTTGGTTTAGTATTCGAAATATTTAATCAAGATTGTAATTGTCGTTAATAGTAAAAACATTCACGTTCACGTTGTTCAAACAGATTTTCTCATTAATAATCTAAAACAAATATTGAATTACGAATTTCTTTATTTTTTGTATTTCAACCATATACATATTTTATGTAGTCGTACAGTAACTTGATTGCTCTTTTCAAATATCTTAAAAAAAACACAAATATTACATTTGAAAAACAAAAGTTGTTAAACCAGAAGTAATACCGGAAGTTTCAATATGCGATCGGATAGATCACAATGTCACACATAAAATTATACTTGATCAGTTTTTCATATCTCGCCAAATAAAAGAGATATTGAGGTGACCCTCTTATCTCGAACGCACTAATTCTGAAGTGGTTTATCTCGATGGTTTTCGAAACAATATAACGTTATTTTATGTTTTAAACATTAAAAAAAACAATAGATGATCGTAAGCATTTATAAAAAATACGTAGTTTATAAATCAGAACTTTTCGCCGCTGCCAAAAGTTACCTGCCTGCAGGTAAACAAAAGTTTCCTAATACTTCATGAGCACATTGTTAAACAAATATTTGACTTTAATAAAGCAAGTTGAAATCTCTTACTTGGAAAAGTAAATAATTGAATCCGAACAACTGTAAAACTTTCGAAAAAATCAAAATATTCAAGTTTTAATGAATAAAGAACTAAAGCGATCGGAAACGAAAAATCTGTAAAGAAAAAGAGGAAAGAATTTTAATTATATCAACAGATTTCCGTGCGCCCTTAACTCGAAATCGAAAGAAATTTCATTAATGCTATTCATTAAACGAAAATCTTTAGGCTGTAGTTTTCCTAATTTAATTTGTAACGTAAAAATGTAAATACAATTTTCTAATTAAACAAATGTACAGGAATAATTTATTTTAGCTGAACTGATATAAAATGCGGGGCAGTTTTAAAATTAATGATGTTGTACTAGCGCGTTTCAGAGATAAAGAAGGGGAATTAAGTATTAGGAAGCTGGTATAGTAATAAGAAAATGTTAAGGTAGGTATTTACTTACAAGTTTGCCTTTCGCATGCAAATAGCTTTCTCGTTTTAAAACAAGAGGAGACGAAAGCTTAAATTTGAGTTAAGTAACAAAGAAAATGTGAATTTGATTATTGGTACTTGAATAATAAAGGGAAAGTATTGGATTTTCTTTGTTACGATTCCAATCTAGCGACCATCTTTCAGCTTTCAAATTACTTGGTCTAGACAGTCTTATTTTGATTAAACTATTAATAACAGAGACTGTTAGGGGTTTTAACATCATCGCCACCCATTATATACACAGAAACTGTACAGAATTCAATTTCGCAATGTAATTCGATGCAGCAGAACGTGTACCTGCGGGCAATATTCGGAAATATTGTTTTTATTAAAATGTCTGACGAGTTCGATGCAACCAAATTTTAGCTTCGGGTGGATACAATTGAAAAGTTGATCAGATTTTCCGAAAGATTGGGGTGATTTTCTAGTTCGTAATTCAGGAACTGGAAAAATGAGTTTATGCGAAACTTATAAGTAATTTATTTCTTAAATAACCAGCAAAGAACTTATAAACAAGACAACTCCTACCCATTGTACACCTATATTAACAGTTGTATTTCAGCTCTATTGCCGAAAATTGTAATGTTCAGCTGAATTTGGGTGTTTAGATATTATTTTATTTGCAGATTTTCGCTAAGATATGTAATTGTTTATTCTGAATGGTATCAAGATCTTAACCTCAAAACTGTTTGATCTGGTTTCATGGTTATTTATAACCTACAAGGTTATGATTAGCCTAAGCGATTACCTAAGCTATGTGCGTTTAATTTAAATTTACAAACACTATATACATATTAACGAGGCTACATTTGAATTAATGTTAACCAAAATTAGCCAACGAAAATGGAGTGTGCTCGTACTATTATAATTTTTCGATAGTTCGTAGACACTAAATCTATCGCACGCTGGGTTTACCTAAAGAATTTTTACTGAATTTCCACGTAATCCTTCCTGAATGGATTCACTAAACGTCCGGATAAATTACCTCCGCGATATACCTAACTACTTTAAATATTCCTTTCGTAATGATTATTTTCTAACCAAAACTGAACTTCATACGAGGTTTTTCTTGAAATATAAAATTCGATTCATCGATTTATTAACCAGAATATACTCAAAGTATTACTATTATGTGATAAACCGAGCAGTAAATATAAAATTATTTAAGCGCAGAGTTGCAAAACTAAATAGATAAAGACATTCTGTCGAGATTTTCAACAATAAACGAGACGTCTTTGGAATCATCTTTTTGTGCATGTGCTTACTGAGGATTTTCTCCAATTATACTAAACAGTATGAAAGTTCACTAAATTCCTTTCCACTTCAATTGGCCCACATGTTAAATTATTAGTTTTCTGGGCATAATCAAAAAGTTATTAAGTGTACACGAAATATTAGGTCACTGGAACTTACACAATATGTTTTCAACAGTGAAAAACAATGCCATTGTCGTTTTTTTTTGTATAATATTTAGCAATAAATTTAAAACTCTTGAAATTCGTATGAAACATCCATTTTATTATCTTTGAAAGCAGTTTGTGGTTCAAAACGAATAGAGAAAGGAGCACCAATGAACAAATTCGTTCAATCATCGTTAGATTATTTAAACCTGGACACAAATCTTTATACCTATTGACCCAATTTCTCTAAATAGTTTATGCTCTCTTTATGCTCAGATTGCACAGTTCTTTATCCCTGCAACCTGTCACATTGACATTTCTGAAAATTCTAAAAAAATACACGTAACTAGTAAACTGTAAATTTCAAAATCCTGATGCGAATAAGAACGATAAATACATAATTTGACACATTCAAATAGCGATATCGAAGGGGGTCAGCATTTTTCAGCTGAAACGTTTTCACCTAAAATTCGAGTAACTAATTTGCAATGACTATTACAATACGTAGTACCGTCTGTTTAAAACAGACGGTGCCGAATGTGTGAACGTTTCCATAGCATGAACGGTCACGTATTTTCACAGATTTAATTGCCGTACATAAATCGGCAAGCTTTTGCACGTATGTATGTCCTCAAAGGTTCCACTAATTTCAACTGCTACCCCTATTCCTTTCCCAGCGTTTAGAAAGGATTATTTCATCATTGTATGTGGCAGTTTTTGTGTGGGTAATATGTACTCGATGAATAAAATTTATTTATACCATACTTGTAGTAGAAATTGTCGGTTGTAAACAAAAATAAGCATTGCATTATGTTTTACTTGTTGGAAGTGTTCAGTGTAAATATGCAAATAGTAACAAGTGCCATCTTAAAAATCGTCTGAATCTTCAGAATGTAACTACTATATAGTGCGTACATTTTCTCTAACATACAAATTTCCTATGTTCAATTCTTAAATGTAAGTCAAATAAAGATATGCAATCAATCTTACCTACTTTCATCTTTTTCAGATGTTTTTCAATACACATCAATATCTGAATTATTAATTAAATTAAGATTATTAATTATATTCTTAAAATACTCAAAAAAAAGAAAAAAGAAAAATGTTACAGATGTATATCAATAATCAAATTTATAGGTTATGGTTATTTACATAAAAGTCAGGAAATGACAACACATTGCTGGCGAAATTATTGAAGTACGATTTTTTAAATAAATGTTTAACCTTAAACGGTACCTGATTCTAACAATTCGACACTGTAAGAACGAGCGAAATGTTTATTTTAAATCTGGGGTAAAGTTTACTTACTTTCATCGAAATATGAGGTTATATTACTTCATATTCCCTCATTCGTAATGGTTTATTATTCTTAAGTTGGCAAAACTGAAAAAGTTGGTCAGTTTCAGAAGTAACTGCTTAATTTTTGGTAAGAGGTTATGTTCACTTCTCCGTCTGAATGGAAATATGCTGGATTGAATGTGTGTATTAACAGTTAATATAATAAAGGTAGTATAATACACAATATAATTTAGGGTTTACCTCGACTTATACACAAAATAAGCGACACTTCTATATGGATAGACTTTAATAAAACCACTTGAAAGCGCACAGTCTAAACTTGAACGCGTTAGAGAAGAAGAACGTCGTAGAAGTGGAGAAGATGCAAAAGGTGGGCCGCCTTTTTCGTATCGACCGCTTTTTACACCTGAGAAGGGAAAGGGCACCTCTCGCATCTTCCATGGGCCGCTTTTTTCGTATCCACTGCATTTTACACCTGAGAAGGGAAAGGGCACCTCTCGCATCTTCCCTGGGCCGCTTATTTCGTTTCGACCGTCTTTTCCGGTACGCCAGCCGAACAATATAACTGTAATAGAATTCATCTACAATGGTATTTAAAATTTGTTTCATAGCATTTACATGCAACACTAACCTTAAAATAAAACACGACCATGGATGTACAGAGGCATATAAATTAGCAATAATCAATCGAACTAATTCTGTGAAAACAATCCCACGAAATTCCGCAGACTGTTTTATGTTGCAGCGATTCCAACTTACACGATTGCAAAAATTAGCTTCAATCAAGTTGTACTAGAAAATCTATTAAAGTACGTGTACTTTGTTAGTATTTCAAGCTCGGTTAAATCTCCTTCTCTTAGTTCTTAATAAAATGAGTTAAAATTACCTGTCATGTTCCCAATTGATAAATATCTAATTATGATTCATGCATAAAATTACTGCTAATCTGTAGATAATGTACACATGGATTATGTAAAACATGTATAGAACTACTTGCTGATATTAGAAACACATGTATGGTTATATATCAACATTTTCTAACTGTTTTAAGGTTTATTAAATCGTGGAAAAATAACATAACCTCTTAAGAAAGTGAAGTTGGCACTCAGTAATGTTACGGGCACTCTTACCCACTTACAAGTAATAATGAAAGATGCAGTAACATAACCTCACATTATGTGAACTTTGTATTAAAGTTGTGGATATTTCGGTCTTTTGCCACAAATTTTTTTGTTAAAAACGCTTAATTAAGGTACCCTCTAGGTCTAGCAATTTATATTAATTTCGTGAACGTAGCTCGTGGGCTTAATAACGTCATGTAACCTAAATCTGCTGCAACATGCTTACCTGAAAGATAGCTACACATTTTCGGCAGGAAATTGAACTACAATACCGGCGCGGCGGTTGGTGGAAATTTCTTTTTGACAGCTACTCATTACTTGGCTTAATTTTATCGGTTTCAGAAATTTAACAGTCGAATTTACTTCATGGCTAAATTATTATTCATTTAATTGATAGAAAAGCAACTTTCAGTCATAGAAAAAGTATATTGTACTACATGTTTGACATTTCTAATCATCAATCATATTTGTGTAAAACGGCGGCAAATTTTTCAAAACTGAAGGTCCACTCCAACCGACGCGGAAATACGGGAACCGGAGCGGTACCGACGGACACGGGCGGAATATATAAGTATAGGCGTGCGACCCGTCGGTCGGCGCCGGCGCCGTATCATGCATACTATCTCTGTACAAATAGATTCGTCGTCCGTGTTGCTCATGTATCCGCATTATCGCGTCAGTTTGAGTGGACCTTTATCGTCACAATATAGCATTACCTGTTATAACGGTTGGGTTTGAAAAGAATCATGTAGAATAGGTTGCATATACACTTAGGAGTTTAGAAATCAACATTTTGGAGAATAATTGATAACATAAAATTTCGTATTTGGCGTAAACTGATATCTCATTCATTTTACACCTGTACTTTCCGCGAGCAACGTGATTTGCGGTACCTGTAATTAAAAGGCAACTATTAGGCCAGATTTTCCGCATTTCATTAGTACAGCTAATTAATTTAGAAACAATTAGTTAGATAATTAGTATAATTAGCAACCACATTAGTGGGATTTAAGGCTCAGAGGGAAAAGAGGTTGACTATCAGGGTAAGAACTAATCAGATTTCTTAATTATCGTAATTTAGCGTATTTATTTAAAGTCATAATCTTGAAGCAAATTGAAACGTCAAATTAAATACCTAAGGAAGTCACCAATCAAGTTATTGTTCAACTCCTTATCATCACACTGGATAGCAGCGTCGCGTAAATCAGCCCTTGTGGGTGTTGTTGTTGCTGACCCTGGGCTCATATCTGCATACCAATACCTGTTGATCTCAAATTACATATAAAAGAAGCAAGAAGATTATCTATACTCACCTGTGATCCATCCAATCCGTTAATTATTCGTCCATCGGTCATTATAACCATCTTAATTTTAGCATTAGGTCGTTTCTACAGTTAGGTACCTTCATATTTATCCATTTTACTTACCGTAATTTATGGGCGGTAAGGCTAAACGCTACTTGCCAGTTGACAGTACGGAGGGCTGCTGTATTCATCGAATAAACACATATACGGTGGTGGCAAACAAAGCGCTTTGGTTGTACAACCCCTAATATTTCATTCACAACACTCTAGCTATCGTCCGGCCAACAGGGTAAGTTGTCAATATTTGTGTATTATTTCTTGCTGATTTTATTGCAACTGTAGAAGGCCTTGCATTATTTACAATTTACATCCTCCGTTTCTACCTTATTACCTACGTCCATCTTAAAACCAATATTCAGTTTATTTATAACAATAATCGATCTTACATAGAGTTTATTTTATTTTGTTATTACAATAAATATAATTTTCTTTTACTTAACATTGAACTTGGGTACTTCATTATTACTGTATTAGTACAGGTAATTCGTGGCTATATCACCTCTATTGGGCCGCTGGAGGCAATATACCATTGGGGTTAGGACCTGGCGCCCGGTTAGCAACTATTATTGAACCCATTGAGCTGGGCATTGGCTTTATTACCGAACCACAATTACCTTTGTTGCCCTTTTGTTTAGCTTAGAAGGTAATACTGTCATGTCCTGCATACCCTACGGAGATTACTGCGGCGTTCCCTTTACTCGTACATTTGTGATTTGCGTAGGTATTACACAATGTATAATTAAATTCTATTTATCAAAAACAGTTTGAAATCCATTATTTACTTCATTATAATTAATTGGAATGAAACGTAATGAGAACAAAATTCTATTGCATTTAATTACAAATCAGTCTTACCAGACAACACGAATTTGTAGTTTTATTTGGCAGATATTCAGAAATTTACTGCGCTGTATGCAAATGCGATTCAATTAATCCTGTTTAGTTTTAGCGATTAAAGTTTCAGCATGAAGAGTTCAATTTACGGTAGAATGCCACATTTGCCATTCATATGCAGCTGCATAGGTATCAATTAGTGCGTATTAATTCTTAAAAATACCTCTCGCTTGTATGCCAATTTACACAAACTGAAATATAATAATAAATGCCTTTAGAAATTTTAATAGAAGCAAATCAGATAGAGGGCGAGAGTGCAAGAATTTAATCAATTGAGATTTTTAAATTAAATAGAAAAGGCCTGTTGTTTACCATTTACGGTACCACAATTATGATTTGAAACATGCGATTACATACATTATTACATGGTCACGAGAAGAGTTTCATTTATTAAACGTACGCACCTTATTGAAAAATCATGAGAAATAGACACAAGTAACTAACAGTTAGTAAGCAAACATACAAAAAGTGTTACATCGAATGAGCTACAGCGAACTCTCCTTCAAGGAACATGGTGCGGAAATTCCCAGTCATGACGTCAGAGTAAACTGGATATGGCAGAATTGGAATGGCGCAGAAGGGGTAGGGTAGGAAATAATTTTAGAATATAATGGCGAAATTGTCAGGTAAAAAGGAATGAGCAAGAGTATGACGGCCCTTGGCAAGGTATTACGGAATCGGGAATATGTGTGGAGACCGTGTCGCCAAAAAATGGGTTATTGTAAACGTTATTTACTTCATCATTTTATATGTGATCTTGTTATGTAATAAGTAAATGTGCTCTGACTAGCTGTCAGTCAGTCAAATACTCTTCTAGCCTCTTAAGAAGAACAGGTAAAGGGATAAATAAGTCGATAATTTCTTAAAATACAGTTATTTTTGTCAGGTATAGGTAATAAATAAATAAATAAAATAATATGTAATAGAATACATATTAGTAAATGGGGTTTGAGGCGGAACAACGCTTAAAAGCAAATGCTTAAAAAGCAGTCATTCGCAAAAACTTCGATTTGAATGTTCAATTTTTATAAACATCCTGTATAATAAAAACAAATCGAACTGCAATACGTTAATATATTTATGTCATACTTGATTATTATTCAGTTATAATAATCCTAAATCAAGATACATTAAATGACTAAATAATGCACTCCACCATGACAACCTCAATTATGCGTAGCAACGGGCGTTATTTCTATAACGCCCAAGGGCATTATTTCTGTAAATCCTATAAATATGGAAAAATGAACCTGTACGAACTTTTTATTTTCAACAACTAAATCAAACGAACTGTGTTGTCGCATTATCCTACTGTTATTCTTTGAAGTAAAAAGAACAATTCTGGGACTGTCCAGAGAACACCGCACCAGTTTGCCCCATACCCATACATTTTCTTTCTCCTTTGCACATCAGATACTGCGGATCAGGTGCTTCTGTAAGAAAAGACTATCTGTACGCGAGTAAGGATTTTTGATTTTTTTGTACGATTTTTCTGAACTTGATTTAATTACCCTTGTACCTGCACAAATTTTTCGAAACTCTTAATCTTCTTCTTTACCATTACCTAACCCTTTAGGTAGCATTGAAAATTTCGTCCAAAGCGAATTGGGAGAAAATGACTCTCAGTATAAATCACCTTTCCGTTTAATGACTAATAAAATTACTTAAACATACCGACTCTTGGAAGTAACCCAACATAACGGTTTCGTTTATTGTTTCCACAGCATTACTCACCATCCATTTTGCAAAAGTAGCGTACTCTTTTTCATAAGAGGATTTCGATTTTTGTGACACTATGGCTTCATTCGCTTTTGCGGCTCGCGCAAGAACGTGCGCCGGTAAATGAGACGCTTCGTCTGCCATTTTTCAGACAGTTTTAGGAACGTTTGACTTTGACAAATATAATATCTATCTCCATAGTTACGACCTCGGTTACGACCATGGATAACTTAATTTTGATGATTCTCATTATCTTCTCTTTTAATCATCTGGCACCGCTAATTCTTGGAAAATCATCAAGTATGACATAAAACGTTGAAGGCACCACGGGCGTTATGAACACAACGCCCACGGTCAACGTATAACCCTCGGGCCAGAGGCCCTCGGGTTCTACACTGTTGACCTGGGGCGTTATTTAGTTCATAACGCCCTTGATACCTTAATAACTATAAGAATTTTCAGGCGCCATTTTAAATTCGACTGGCACTCGGTGACCACCACCACCAACTTGATATCAATTGCAAGAATATGGAATAGTCTTTACATAAGTACATTGCTATGTAAACAATTCGGTTTGGACGTTCAGGTTTAGATCTACGCCTTTCAAGTGAATACGGCTCGTTCAATTATTAATCAAATGTTCATTACAACTTTTGTTAATTTGTGACTGCTTCCACTTGATTTATTGGGTTTTTCGTTTATTTTGTAAAAGATTAATGTAATTGCCTAGCGATAAGATGGGTTCTTAATCAGAAAGAACTGTTTGCTTTTGTAGAAATGTTATATTTAAGATAAGGTAATTCCGAGTAAACATTCGTATACGTGACAAAAACATGCGTTCTATCGCAAGTTGTTGATTGGTTTATCGAGTTACCAAGGATCCTTATTGGTTAAGAATGGTTTATAAGAAAGTTTTTCGTCAAGTTCGAGGCCGAGTTGCGGTCCTTTGAAGACGCTTGTTGTCAAATTCGAGGCCGAATTGCGATTCTTTGAAGAAGCCGTTTGTCAAGTTGTTGTTTGTTTTGAAGTTTGAGCAGACACACGTGTGTACGCGTTTTACATAAGTTAGTTAGTTGTCTTGTTTCGCTGTTAAACAATTTAGCGGACCGGTTTAAGACTCGGACTCTAACCTCACAGGTTATGAGTTCGAATGCCACAACTTGCCAGTTTTTAGTGGTACAGAACACCCATTGACTACCGTGCTTCCGAGGGCATGTAAAGATCAACGTCTCTACAACTTGTTTGGGGAATTGAATTAAGAAGATCAAGTTTCTGCGCGTCACGTGTCGTTTAAGTGCATTGTTTCCTTTAGTAATTAGTGTTTTTGTGTATCCGGATTTTTTTGGGATTAACAACTCGAAAACTGTAAGTAATTTTAAGATTTCCTGATGTTTGTTTAAATTGTAATCTAACGCATATGCGGAGTTTGTTTATTCGGACGCTGTGGTCGAATTTTGTTTCATTTTATTTGTGGTCGCAGAATAGATTTGGTTTATGTAAAATCATGCAAGTCATGTGTTTGGTCGATCCCTTTAACGATGCAGGGATAAGTCTCATGCTCAATTACTTAATTTTGTTGGTCGGCGCCCAAAGTTCATTTCAAGTGCTTTCAAAATATTAGTAAATCACCTTTTTGGAGTTTGGGGGAGTTTGATCTTGACCATTTTTTTCTTTCAATAAGGAAAAGTCAGAATAGAATTATTTACCAGTACTTACCACTCGAACATAGAAACAACAGAGCAAGACAAAAACCAGAACCGTCCCAAGTACTACGTATAAATCATACTTGGATTCCTAGCGTCGTTAGGAGCAACAGGAGCAACATCACGCATGAGTCAGAGCAAGGGCAGTTTAACAACCACATCACAGTTCATAATAATCAGCCTCTCAAGTACAGCAGCACTTACTAGGAGCAATCATAGCTATCTGCGGAGCATGGAAATATCGAAAGGACCATGACCGTAGAAGAACTCGGAGCGGGACCGGAACAGAAGTTTCAGATGGAACCACTAGACACCGCCTCAGTTGCCACTTCATCGTCGCGGCAACTGACGGTTGAACATAAATGTCGCGGCTCGCAGAATGTCCAATCTCAGAATAACCTGGATTCAGCAGCTTAGATAAGTAATAAGTTAGAATAGCAATTACGGCATAGATTAGGTTACAATAAGTTTTGTTACATTTGTGATGTAAGGTTTCAGTCACAAATTTCGGTAAAAGTGACGGTCTACCACCTTACATTATATCCCAAATCCACTTAGTCTCATACCGAGATTGAACAGCATTTAGTATAATATAGTTATAATTTTGTGTTTATGAGAAAAAGTACATACTTATTATCCAAATAAATACCACATTATATTTCTATTGTCAACTTTGGAAGGTAATTAAGGCGTTAAAATAATGTTAATTTTATATGATTGGATTGCCGATTAAGTCAACGATATGTATCTTAAGTTGCCTCTTGTGACACATTTGAAACTAATTACTGCGATTCTGATGAATTCGAGTTCACAATCGCTGAGAAACAAGAAGACTAAACCCAAAATCGTATAAAAGTATAACGGAAAATAGTGTAAACTTTTAGAAAAATCAATAATATCAGAGCCAGTTTTGAGCACTACGATTCGTTACCCTTTCGGTTGTAACCCTTACAGGGTACAAAGAGCTCTCCATCCCTTCATCCTTCACTTCAACTAAATTAGAAAAATTCATTCATCTGGTAGATTAAATGTGACACTATTCTTAACATTTATAGGTATAATTACTCAAATAAATTTTTGAGAGGATCACAAAAGAAATAAAAATTGTGGTAATGTAATGGGGCATATGTTGCACTCGTAAAAATTATTCCGGCCATTAGACCTGGAAAATCTGTTTATTACAATTCAAAAAAAGAAAAATTTAAACGCACAGAACACTTCAGATCAAGACGACTTTAAATCGAGATTTATAGCGCTTTATACCTCATCCTTTTGTATTTGTATCGAATTTTGTTTGAAGTTGCGCACAAAGAAAAGCGTTTTATTAAACGCCCATTCATTATATTTAATATCGCCGCTTACAATTTTACTTGTACAACAGAAAACGATGTTTTTCCACTATTATTTTAATGCGAGTTCTGGATTTATAACTTTGAAAGCGTCAGATGCGGATGATGATACTAATAGATCATCTTTTACACAAAGGAGTACGTTCTTAACAAGATCACGAATACCCTCTCCGTTTAGTAGTGAAAAAAATAAAAATAAGTAATCTTCCCTTCCCAATAATATGGAAGTGAACAATTTATATGAAAATTTTAGTAGGGATCCACAACTCAAGTTTTATTATAGCGTATTATAAAATTAGTAGGTACGCATTTTTTATGTAAAAATTCGGCATAAAATTGTATTACATTACTGCGGATGATGTAATTTTTTTATGTAAATGTTGACAAACACTTAAAAAGTTTTATATCTACGAAAATTGTGTTGAAACACGTGAACAAAAATGATATAAACGTATATATCATATTCTACATTTTTTCTTAGGATATTCATAAGAGTGATTGATCCTGTCAGCATGGGACGTGTAGGAAATATGTGTCACTTTAATCCTACCTTTTTATAGTATCTAAAAACAGGAGTTTGAAATAAATGGCACGGGTGGGTTTCCCCAAGTATGCTAACTTTTTTCCACCTCTACGTTTCCTGCATAATAGCCTGTTTGATGTCCTAGACTTATTTGGTTAAAGCAGTTTTATTACGAAACAGTAAAAGCGTTTCCTCTCAGGATATAAAATTTAAAATCAATAAAGCGTTTTTGCGATACCTATCGGGAATGCTACTAGAGAAATCCGACCTTTTACTGGTATATTATATTCTTGGCAACAAACAAAAAAGCACTTTGTGAAATGATTCTACTGTTCAAAATTTATAAAAAGACTACTTCGCTGCTTTTCAAACTATACCTTTGAAAAGAATAGGTGTAAAATTTAGGAAATAAGATTTTCCGCAGCTTTCGTTTCAAATACAATTGAGAAAAAATACCCATCGATTGTTTGGCCATATAAGTACGTGTTTCTCTAGTTTAATGAGGTCGAGAGTGTTGTGTTTTTATTATTTTTGACAAAAACGCAACCGGATCAAGATTATGCAGCATTGCGGCACTGGAGATTAAGTCTCTGCATGAGAGATCGTTGTTACTTATTCAACTCATTTAGTAAAGTTTGTAAAGTTTGCCAGTGATTCATTTTGTTTTACTTTTTATACCTCAAAATAAGGAACAATAAACTGTAAAAGACATTCTATATTAAACTCGTAAATGAACGCTTTATAATAGAAAACTTCCTTAACGGTGGGAGATTCAAACAGTTAATCCCTTTGATGTTCCTTCACAGTAGAAAATACAATCGCTGGTGACTTTACCGTATAGATTAGATCCGTGTCTTATTACTTCCAAGTTTTAATCAATACCGCGTTCGTGTCGTGTATACCAAAGAATCAAACTACTAGAGATACACTTAAAAATGATCCTAATCAATTTTATTAGATTACAAAAGTCGGTAGGAGAAAGAACTTTCCTAACAACATCGGACAGTTCTCATAATTTCAAGGGCTCCGCAAGCCTACGGAATTTCAACTTTGACACGAGATTCCGATACATTTTCTGTGTGATCGGAAAATGTACATTTATTTGCAAGTGGTGCATGTACGAGACGCAATAAAGTAGCTCAGTTTAACCAAGTGGAAAAATGTTTTTCTTGCTTTTCAATGTGCTGAAGACCTAAGAATATATTTTGGCCCTGTTTTGATGCTGACGTTGTTAGTTTGCTACTAAATTACTTGCAATTTTTCGTTGTATATCATCCTCGAACGAAAATCATAAAGTACTGCAAACATATTTCCGTCATACATCTTTCTTCGTACTTTAGTTGCTTTGTGTAGAATACGTTAAATATAAATATTTATTATAAAAATAATTTTTTTGAGCTACTTCTCTTACATCTTTGACAACTTCCACTAACATTGTAGGTAGCATATTTTTCGTTGAATTGCAGTATGCACAACCAAGTCGAAAATGAGCGGCAAATTTAAACCGTCTGCAGTTATTTTGGATCACTCGATACATCAAATTTTAAATGATATTTGGTAGTGTCTATACTTTAGAATCGCTGGAACCACCCATATGATAGGGGCGGACTTTGAAGACAATACTTTCCAACATCTTGCCCTTGGTTGAAACACATTTTTTCTATTAGGTAGGTCTGAAAAAAATTCTATACTATTCAAATATTGATTTTGTAGCAAGGACGCCGTCATCTTGCAGTTTTGACTCAAAATCGTATTTGTGAAGAGGCTGCAGTTAAAAATACAAATTGAAATTAAAGAGAATAACATGCTGTTGTGTTGCTTGTGTCCATATAGCCTTTCGAAAAGTGCTGATTAGTGAATGGAAAATGCGCTAATCTTAATCGCCTTGGGGCGAAAACCTTTTTTTCTTGTTTATCACCCCCTCGGGTGGGATTGAGTGTTACGTTATACAGAATATTTTGGTACAGAAATGTTATTGAGTAATGCATGCTTCAGATTTTGTGCGGCTTATCATGAAGCATAGCGATACGATTCCTCAGATCTTTATCAAGATTCCCCTGTGTTGTGAATGTTTAAGAACAATAAAATCGAAGTGCAAGGCACAATCCATGAGTTTTTAGCGCATTTTCCCTATTGCGAGCATTTTCCCTCCGCCCGTCAGTGTGAGGGATGAGATCTCTGCATAATAATGTCCTAGAGGGCTGTTTGATGTTTCGTTTGATAGATATAGGTTCCCCATCCTTCCAGCAATTTTTTTTCCCTAATCACTTCTGGATGAGGCAAAAATGTATAATTATTCACTAATTTCGTCAGGCAAACGGCAAAACAGGTTAGCTTGATGTACACCAGGGAGCAGGTTTTCTAATCTTCCGTTTTGGTCAAGTTGTGCACTGCAAAACATATTGCTTTCATGCCCAGGAACTCAATTTTGTGCTCTTTCTATCATACATTCATTTTAGTTAGATTGGTAGAGCAAAATCTTCATTTATTCAACCTTTTTAACTTTTAACAAAGTAGCAAAGGTTTCATAACATAAAAAGTCCTTAGGATACAAAAGTGTACAATTAGGATAATGGTCATCTTAATTCAAGATACAGTTACTCCATTAGGAATGGATCATCGTTTTCCAAGGTTCAGTAAATTAAGGAATTGTAGTTGGTTTTTGTTTAAATATTGTCTCTCAGTATTAGAAAACATTTCTATTGGAAACCGCGAGATGATAAATCTGGTACGTTAAATTTGTTACATTCAAGGCAAGGTGGGGTGCATCACCTGTAATGGGCGCATAAGGTTGGATATGATTTTTTCGCAAAAATACGTTATGAAGGTTCTAAAGTGTCTTCCCAAACAAATATTGACTTTTATTAATGTAAAGAATTTATCTGGATAATTGGAATCAATGAAATACGCAGTAGTTGTCACAGCGTTTTGATTTTTTAATTGTCTCTAATCGTCAGTCGAACTTCGAAGTGCGCTTTTTGGATCAAATTAAATCCCATTTAGGAGAGTTATAGCATTACAGTCTTAAAATATATAAAAATATATAAAAAAATAGATAAAGTAAAAGTTACCTACTTACCATATAGAAAGTATTAAACTGTTTTCTTAAAATATAAAACCTAACCTTGCAAGTAATGACAAATTATTAGTAGAGTTTTGTGATAGCCCAATTCGTTCCTCCGTCAAGCTTTTAAAGGTAAAAAGCATCTAATGATGTTTTTCTGTAGAGTTTGGACTACTAATTAACCCCCTAAATTCGTCTGTTGATACCGATGTCCAAACGGCCCAAAAAAGGAAAAAATGGAATTTTTCAAAAAGTTCTTATTTTTAATTATCTTTACAACGGTCCGTTTTTTTTGTCGTTAGCTCTAATGGTAATGAAAATATAAGTATTTATTTTTCTCCGCGCATTTTACATTGCATATACGGCAAGAACGCACACATAATCGTTAGCCATTCGCTTAAACAGTGTTTTGCAAAATGTAACTTTTTAAAATATCGTTTATAACACCATTGCTCTTAGACGAATCAGAATTTAAAAAAAAAAGTTTAAATAAAAATTATAGCTGGCAGCTTAACGAATCCAACGAGGGGTATAGTTTGAAAATATCTTTATAATTAAAGGCACAAGGAGGAAAAATGTATGACGTTGCACGGAGTAGCGGTGGTCGCTTTTCAACCGATTCGATGAGTCCCCTCCTACAAGCAATGTTTTTATTCACTTCAACTCGCGTTAAGTAGACATCTTCTTGTTCATCTCGAACTGAATCTTCTCAAATTGATTTATTTTGATTTTTCTCAATAAGTAATAAATTTAATAACTTATAGAAGTCTTCATCGCTGTGCTATGCTCATCTTTTTGTGTGTCATGTGAAGTGTATTTATTAACAGACACTTTTCCACTACAATCATACAATTTATTGAGCAAGCATGCAGCCACTTAATTTTTTTTTGCCAGGAACACCGTCACGTTTTACATCCAAAAAGTAATTATTGTTATTGCTTTGTAGACATTTTTGGATTTGCTAATGAAAAATATAATACCTACAAACAACCTGTTTTAGACGAACTAAAACAAATGGAAATTATATTTTATACAAGTCCGGGTATCTGGTTGTCCGAAATCACTTTTGAGCGCGCGGGAACTCTACTATATATTTTTATGTTAACTACAATACCAAAGTATGCGTATATTATTAATTTTACCTACCTTCCTGCTACTTTTGTGCTAACTTGACCAAGCATTTGCTTCTTGCTGACTTTTTTATCAAAAAACTAGCACTTTCTACAAAAGAAACCCTGCACTTTCTCTACATTCAAACAAAAACTTATCTTACTTTTAGGGTCTAAAAGGTTACTGACATTCTATTCACGCATAATGGACCTATGGACACATGCGATATAGACCCTTCATGCACTCGTGCCGTTAAATACGAGTACCTATGTATATTGACAAAGTGTAAATGCAGAAATTTCTCAAATGAAATTCCATGCAATCGCTCTACAAGAAGCAGTTTTAGAATTAGAAATTGAAAAAATCCAATGTTAATTAAAAAAAAACACTTCCAAATAAGTTTCAGAACAGAGTAATACTTATGCCTGATGCACATACAATCAAAACTGAATTAGTAACGCAAGATTTTCAGGAAGGTATTTGGATGGAGCTCCAAAGTTACATTAATTTGCTATGTACTGTTTTGTCAAAAACATTGTTAGCGCGAAACTTCTAATTACCAAGTTTCGCAAATATTTCTCAATAAACTTAATCCAAGCTTGTTTAATAAGCAAACCAGCGAGCGGTTAACGCAATATGCAATTAGTGCATAATTCAGTTACATGCACCAAAGTTAAATGAACCGTTTTATTCCATTTAGGAAAATGTTCTCTTTTTCAACTTAAAATTTCCATTCTGCGGGTCGAAAAGGTTGCGAAATTCTAATTAAAAATGTAACGTTCACTTGAAAATATTTGAGAATGGTAAATTCGCAAGCCGTCAGCTTGTAAATTAAAGCCCATTAACTTAAAATTCTGAAAAGGAATACACTTGACGTTGACATGGAAATCTAAAGCATTCGACGTCGTCTCTAATTGCATACGGAATGGTAGTACATTTACTTAACACGATCAAACTCGATTATTGAGCTGACGTATGACAGGCAGTTGTTTGTGATGCAATTAACGTTTTACACTGTTTCAGTTTGTTACACCCTCACCATTTCAGTGTAAATTTTCATGCATTCAGATTCTGAAGTAGGTAACTGAAACGACAATGGTAGTGTTCCATATTAGTTGTTTTATTTGCTACAATGATATATGAAACTAACTGTAACCCACTTTTCAGGAAAGCCGCTGCCAAATGTGGCCTGGTACAGAAACGATATTTTGGTGAGCAACGTGAGCATGATTTTACCAGGCGGTGGGTCGACTCACGTACAAAGCGAGCTAAGGATTACGGGTCTTGGACGCCGGGATGTCCACTCAGAGCTTACGTGTCAAGCGTTCAATAATCCACGCACTCAACCTTTGGCGGCAACACTACATGTGGACATGAACTGTACGTAAACAACCCTTTATCATCTCACTTAATCTTAAATACCTTTCCATCAATCTTTCATGCCGTCCGTATCCCTATAAAGCTTTTCAGAGGGAATTAGAATTCACCACATCTTTTTTCGGTGATGAAAAGGATAAAGTACTTGGTATTCCGTACGGATACAGCTAATTAAATTTCATTAAGAAATCTCAGCTACTGTCAAATTTACACTTTCCCTCGCACTAAAATGAAATCTAAACAATGAAATGTAGGCAAACAAGGAAAATGCGTACCTGATTTGAATACTTAAACCTACCTCACCTAATGATGATACAAAACGACCGGCGACTTTTTTTGTTCCATATTCGTAGGTATCGTGTTACATTAAGTCTTTACCACAAAATGTTGTAGAAACTATCGTCGATATGAGGAAAGAGATTTACCCTCTTTTGTCTTATATTTGTGGAGAAAATTGATTTTCTAGATCTAAAGAGTAAGGGATGATGAAAATTATTTTCTAGACGACGGATGTTGTATTCTCGAGCCATCCATTTCATTCTTATTAACTTCCGTAAATTAACAAAAATGAAAAAGCTTTGACTGATCTGAGAATATTCTCGCACTATAGATAGGTAATCTATTAACCCATTTTCATATTTTTATACTAAAAAGTGTTTGTCCGTAAATATAGGGGTATGTTATTCGCGGAAGGTACGAGATTAAGGACATTGTCACCTTCATTGCAGAACTAACTGAACCATTTAGAGATGTTGCTTGAGTTTGAGTTTTATATAAATAGTAAATCTATTTGTTAAAACACAAAATTTCCGTTTATCCACAGCTACAGGGTGTCCCACACCGAATACCGAGTATCCAAATCTCGAAAAGGACACCTCTGAATGTTTTGAAAATTTGACAGTATGCTAAAAGAAATTCATCTAAGATATTTTTCAAGTTGGTGGCACTTTCGGTTATATGTACTGTAAGCTGATGCTTATTTTAAATTGGACATATCATTACATAAATGCTAAGTCAAAGACCATGTACATTTTTATGTCAAAAATGACGTTTGCAGCCAAATCATAATTGCCATTTTGCTTTCTGTATGAGATGTGTTATTATTTAATTGGGGCTTGTTCCGCTTTAGCTAACTCTATTGGTATTTTGATTATTGCGTACGAAATAAGAGGGTCACCTCAACATCTCTTTTACTTGGCGAGATACGAAACATTTATGACATTACGGTGTATCTTAAATAGCAATCAATTTCCCCAAATAGCAAAAGTACGTACACTGCAAATACATAGTACGTACAGCGCTAGATTTACGGATTTACATTTCACGTACACTTACGGTACATGTACGTACATTTCACGTACATGGTACGTTATTTTTTCACTGCTTTGTACAAGCTGGGTACGTACTTTGCCTGTTATAATATACTTACTTTTGCTCACGTACATAGTACGTACGGCAAAGTATATACCTAGCGCAAAAATAATGTCCCGTGTACGTAAAATGTACCGACCGTAAGTGTACGTGAAATGTACTCCCGAAAATCTAGCGATGTACGTACTATATATATTTGCAATGTGCGTACTTGTGTATAATTGTATAATTTTTACCGATGATATGCTATCGTAACGAGACGGTTTATGGCGATTATGAATTTCTCCATTACATTGTAAAATTAATAGTTTTCAAATTTTAAAGATTGCGGTGAAATGGTCACCGAACGCCACTGAACGCAATGAATCCCCAAAATTATGAATTTCAAAAATATCGCATCCATCAAATTCATAAATAAACGCCAAAATTAAACTTGTTTCCCCATTATTAAACTAACATGAGGGCGATTACATTTTTTATTTTTACAATTACATAGCCGACTGGACTACCGGTATCAAAATTAGCGTCAGATACAATTACGCTCTCTGTAAAAATAACCCCGGCCCCGTTTACTCTCAATTCTTCCTACCTATACAAAAAACACCTGCCCTAATAAAATTAATATCGTTATTCCTGACCACACTAGAAATACCATCTACACCGGCAGAACTGATAAACCACCCGCAACGCTTATCTCGCACGTGACATTCTTTGTCGAAAAACCACTCAATTCTGGTCCGATATCAACTTTTATCAACACCTGACCAGATGAAACTTCAGACTTCAGAATTTTCGATTAAATGTTCTCTTAGTTATCCGTTTTAAATTTATTTTACAAACTAAATACAACAAATAAAATTAAATGATTTAAACAATTATCGACTAAATGTACAATAAGAAAGTCACATTAAAATGATAAATCAACAAATTTTCCCAATTCTGTGTCCTTTTGAAATTAAAAAATTCCAATGTCTTATGAAATAGCTTGAATTATGTTAGGTACAGGATGTTCTGACTGCTAATTCCGATACTCAGACCGAAATTACGTTACACGTATTTTTACACTGCAAAGTGGTTCGCTCTCATCTTCAGCATTATTCAACCTAGAGATTTTACACAACACATTAATTACAAGTTCCATTCATAAACCTTAAAGAACTGATTCAATAACGGCTCGTATACTTGATGTATGTACTCACCTGTCATCCCTCTCCAAGCTAAAATTGTAGATCACTCTTTTAATTGGTGTATATTGGGAGCAGCACATTTCTAGGCACTGCTAAATTGTGCAGCTTATTAGTCTTTGAAAACAGAAGAGACGCAGGGAAAAGAAGTCTTAACCATTATTGATTATTTTTCTAAGAATCTGGAGGCTTGCTGTGAAGTAATATTACGTATACAAATAACGAACAAAACGAAATAGGAGATATGCATCCGGGACACTCAATCTTAAACTTAAAGAGAATGGCTAGATTAAGTAAGTTACCTAAGGGTTGTTCAGCAAAAGCTAAAGGGATTTAGTCGTAAAGCACTTACAAATTCTAAGTAACGAGAGAGAGAGAGAGAATAAAACGGGATTTGTAAATGTAAATCAATATTTAATGATAATTGCCATATAAGTCGTAAACTATAAATAACTATTATACTCGTAGTGCAAAAGTACAGTGAGAAATTACTTCAGTTACGATTTAAAAAGCAGTGCTAAATTATGAAAGTATAATATAAAGGATACACATATGTTTATACAGTGCGTAAATTTTAACTCTGAACATTACAAATCTCTTGTATGTAAAACTCAAATGTTCAATTCTAAATCATCAATCATTGTATAAAAATTAATTTTTTATTCAATGCATTAATTCACCTGACAGTTATAGCAACCTAGACCTTACACAGTTCGGGAAGATGCCCAAGTTTGGACAAAGTCTTCAATTATTCACCCGTGCAAAGGCCCTATATTATGTAGTCCTCCTGTCCTACCCACTTTTTGATTAAATTGGTAGAGCAAAATTTATTTAACAGCACTTTCATCGGGGAAACTGCGAAACGCATTGCTTTAATGCAAAGGAACTAAATGTTTTGCGTTTCCTGTCAAAGTCATTTTTTGATGAATGTGGTAAAGCAAAATCTACATTTCTTCAATAATTCTCTGCGGAAACTGCAATGTGCATTGACTTGGTGCACAATAACTAATTTAGGTACGACTGCTTGATAATGCGGTGATTATACAGTCGCAATTAGTGGCCATAATTTGCAATATTATGGCCTAGTCCATAATGATAAAGTAAAACGGCCGCCTGCCAATGTGACAGTCGTACTTAGGTGTCAATCCAAGGTAAATTATTTGTATTTGGGAAATACTTGACAAATGCTTGACATCTGTTGTCAATGATATATAGATTTTAACGTTTATTGAATTCCATGAAATTTTCATATATAATACCATAAGTAGTCGAAGTATTGTCGAATATTTTTGAGGTGCTGTCACGAATGCTATAGATCGTCTCATATAAAAAAGGAATCGGGAGAAAGTAGTGTAACCTCCCACTAAGTTTATTGTTCATCTCAATGTCGCTGTGCTTTGAATAAAGATAGGTATAAAACTGGTAATTATTCGGGCCGTTGGAACCACCCTCTAGAATCCCAATGAATGAGCGAAGTGTTTATAACCGCATAGATGTTTATAATTTGAATGGTCAACTCTGCCGTACAAAGTAACAACCAAGTAAGTCAAAATTGTCTAGTTTTGGGACCGCAATTTTTTATTAAATATTTCAGAGAAAATTGTTTAATTGTGATAGTTTTGGTTTTAGAATATTCATTTCTTGTATAGACATTTATATAAGCACAACTCATGTTTTACGGAAAGTACAAAAATGCTCGTTTTGAAAACTAAGTTAAAAAAATCCAATTGAAGTCTTACTTAAACGTCAAATTTCTGTAAAAAATTAAATTCTTACCAACAAAAAACCAACTATGTATTTATTTCAAGTACAAAAACAAGTACGTCGACAAGAACGTTTTTTAGAACTATTAATGCAAAAATAAACATAAAAAATAATATTCTTCTGTGTTACTTTAGGAACATTATGTTAGGTAACTGATCACTTTCCTAAACTAAACTCAAACCTAATCTACTACCACTTCTCCCACAAGTTCACCAAGATCTTCCGAGTCATGAGATACGGGAAGTTGGCGCCAAAACAATTGCTTTTTGGCCGGCATTGTACTGACCAACTCTTTAATTATTTTGTCTTTTTTTTCTGAATTGATTCCTCGGCACGCACTGGTTTGCTTCACTTCAGGTAATATATGTTTAAATTTAGGTTTTAAAAATTTAACTTCCTTAAAATTTAAGCCGTCTATTTCACTTTTGAAAAAGAGGGACCTGCTTCCTTTTCTAAATTGGCAAATTTTAACGTCATGAAGTATTGTGTTTGCTCCTTGTTTTCTGGGTTGACAACCATTTGCAAAACTCATAAAATCTTCTGCGTGCAGATCAATGATTTTATTATAACGGCAAGACTTTTTAATAAGATTAAGAAGATCTTCAAAATCTAACACTTCTTTGGCTTTATTCCACTGCTTACCAATGGCACCGTGAATTGCGTCTGCCTTCATAAATGAATGCCCAGACTCAAAATATTTAAAAGTTATGGTATCTGGACCCCAATTCTCGTTAACAAAAATTGCACAACTTGTGAACAAAGTCCAATTTTTGTTTTGGGCGGCACAATTATCTGCCCAAAAAATGACATTTTTTTTACTGTCATCCAAGTTCTTTAACAAATTATAAAATGTCGAAACAACGTCAGGTCCCGTCCTTCCTTTTATTGCTTCGTGCCACATCACGCAAAAATTGGTGCCATTTTTTCTTAAATTGGCAAACGTTTCGTTGAAACATACCAAACGACTGACAAAGCATGCGTTTTTTGTTGTCATTTTTGGTATAATCAGTACCTTTTGCATATCAACTGCAAATAATTCAGTTGTGTTTTCCCAAATTTTAGTAACATCATCTTCGTAGGATTTTCTTGCGGCTGTGTATTTTTGTTTGTGGGCATGGTATTGCGCACATACTTCACAATCTTGTGGATGGTCAGCTGCTTTTTCTGTTTCTGCGTTTGAGTGACTATCATTTAGGTTACGGATGTGTGAACTGTATAATAAACAACTCGGGCATTCATCTTGGGAAGGCTTAGAAAACCCAATATTCTCTTTCTCAAACACTTTTCTGTAGGTCTCGTAAGATATTGATTTAATTTTAGATTTAAAATCTTCCCATAACTTATAAATCGATATGTCGCTTGGCAAATATCTTCTATTTGGCGCGTGCGATAAATTGTAGTGGGACTGAGTAGGATGAAATGACTCAATATGACTTTTAATTTGTGAATAATTGGCCGCGGATACCTGTTTCACTATTTTCGCTCTCGCACTCCCTCTTTTATCTTTTACTTCTGGGAACGATTCATCTACATTATTCAAATATCCAGTAATAACTGCGTCACATGTCTGCCCAATCGTGTGCAAAAACATAGTTTTGCAAACTTGCATTTTATTACTGCTGCTGGAATTTGAAATTAGATCATTTGCTTCTTGTTTGTCAATTGTTTCGGCCGTTGTTACCGGCAGGGTGTATTTTATAGAAGCACTTTTATGTGAAACTGCATCGCTCCTATAACATTTTACATTACGCTTTTCTAAAAAGTTGACAAGAAATAACCGTTTTTCTCCAAAGCTAAGATTATTATAGTATTCAAATATTATATTTCGATGTTCGTTATTGATTTTCTCCGAACATTTCTGTCTACATGTTTCCTTACACGGTGCTAGTAATTTTTTCCTCCTGATTTGATTTCCATTCACTTTCTTATTAGTAATACTAACTTGTGGGTTATCTACATTTGAATTGTGTAATATCTGATTGTCGTATGGCATACTTGCTGTACTTTCAGTGAGCAGCATGGGATAAATTATTTCTGCTGGAGTTTCTACTGTATTAACACTGTCTACATTATTCCGATGAGGTATACCGGCAGGTAGTAGATTCTCAGGATTGCTGCAAAGAATTTTCCGGACATCTGAATACTCGACAGACTCTGTAGGACCTGATCCAAACTCCCAATTTCCAAAAGTAGGGACAACGTCTCCTCTTTCAAAGCTGCGATGTAATTTCTTCATCATTGAACCGATATCTTTATACTGAAGATCCTTCGCAGTAAAGAACTTAACGGTCTTATTTTCTTTATCAGCTTCAGGGTCATAGTCGGGATCTTTATCGGAATCGTCTTCCGGTGAAGGAGTCGGGAGGGGGGTTTTCCTAGAGAAGATATTAATCATTCAAATAAATCATTATAAATAATCCACGGATATTCAGCTACAAAATAAAATTATATTGCAAACTTTTAGTTACCTACCTTAGTAATACTTCATGTCGAGCCCTTTGTAAAATTAGAACACTTCGCCTGGACGCCATTGCACTAATAGCGGTATCCATATTTTTCAACACAAACTTCTTTAACGAACGGCCGAACCAAACTGACTTAAGTTCTACGCTTTCAGCTACCACCACCACCAGCTTGAACCAGTTTAACTGATAGTACGAGAGTAAATTTTGAAATTGCAAGTCCACTTGCTTGTTTGTTGTGTGGTAATTAAGTATACAAATATTTAGTTCATAGAATTACAAATATTTAGGTTTTGGGCATGTCGACTTACTTCGTTTTTGGATTGTAAAAGTAACATACTTGATTTTAACTTGGTAAATTTAACATATTATAATGTAAAGTAAAAAACACGCCGAAAAGTAAGTAGTTATACAATGTCGGGGTTTTAACGTATTACAATTTTAAAAGCACTGGTAGGTAGATCTTTTTGCGCTGAATCGAATGGTAATAATAGCTCAATTTTAAAGGATGTCGACTTACTTGGTTATTACTTTGTACGGGAGAACTGTATAAGCATTAAGGCTGATTCTCACTATACATAACGTTTCCATACCATATCCATTTCATAACCATTCCGTAAATTATTATAGGCTACGAAATTGACCTTTAAGTGATATGTGCGTAAGACATTCAGTCGCGCGCTAATACACATTCGCCTTTCCGTTCACATATGGAAGGCGAATGTGTATTAGCGCGCGACTGAATGTCTTACGCACATATCACTTAAAGGTCAATTTCGTAGCCTATAATAATTTACGGAATGGTTATGGAATGGATATGGTATGCAAACGTTAGGTATGTATAGTGAGAATCAGCCTTAATGCTTATACAGTTGACCATTCAAATTATAAACATCTATGCGGTTATAAACAATTCGCTCATTCATTGGGAGTCTAGAGGGTGGTTCCAACGGCCCGAATAATTACCAGTTTTATACCTATCTTTATTCAAAGCACAGCGACATTGAGATGAACAATAAACTTAGTGGGAGGTTACACTACTTTCACCCGATTCCTTTTTTTACGTGAGACGATCTATAGTTACGCTGATTAATACCACGAGCGCTTGCGCGAGTGGTATTAAATAGCATGAGTGGAGCAGCAGCTCAAAAATAATCTACAAATACTTCGACTACGAATGGTATTCGGAGGACTATTCAATGAATCAAAAGAAAAATTAAGCATAATTACCCACGCGAATGTATTTCCATGACAACAATAAACGTCAAAATAAATTACGGAAGTTGCTTTTCATTTTGCTATTGATTCTATTCGAACTTTTGTGCTCCAAGCTAACTCGTTATGAGTGATTAAATTAAAAGATGTGGTGATAAGTCGGTTGTCGAAATTGATTAACAAACTAAGAAGAATGTTCCGGTTAATATGACAAAATTTCGCGTCATTTCACTGGTGGAAGTTTGACAAATGTCATTGAATAATCGCATTGAATTGTCGCTGAAATACCACACGTGAAATTATCATATATAATACCATAAGTAGTCGAAGTATTGTCGAATATTTTTGAGGTGCTGTCACGAATGCTAGTTACGCTGATTAATACCACGAGCGCTTGCGCGAGTGGTATTAAAAAGCGTAACTAGCATGAGTGGAGCAGTAGCTCAAAAATAATCTACAAATACTTCGACTACGAATGGTATTCGGAGGACTATTCAATGAATCAAAAGAAAAATTAAGCATAATTACCCACGCTAATGTATTTCCATGACAACAATAAACGTCAAAATAAATTATGGAAGTTGCTTTTCATTTTGCTATTGATTCTATTCGAACTTTTGTGCTCCAAGGTAATTCGTTATGAGTGATTAAATTAAAAGATGTGGTGATAAGTCGGTTGTCGAAATTGATTAACAAACTAAGAAGAATGTTCCGGTTAATACGACAAAATTTCGTCGCGTCATTTCACTGGTGGAAGTTTGACAAATGTCATTGAATAATCGCATTGAATTGTTGCTGAAATACCACACGTGAAATTATCGCTGAAATACCACACGTGCAATTATCACTATAATTCGTTCCCATTGGCGCAGCAATTTGAAATCGAGACATTTCACTGGCTGAAATGTGACAAATGTTAGATGAATTGAATAGTCACTTATAATTGTACAAGAGGTTTGTATTTTACCGAGTAAATTTGGATTGTTTAGGTAATGAAAATCTGTTGCCTAGCAATTAGAGTTCAATTGCTAGAAGGAAACAGATTTGAATTTCAACAACCCAAATTTACTCAGTTTAAATACAAACCTCGAGTGTAATTCGGCAGGACAATTTAACGAACAAGAAATTCACCAAACTAATCAATTATGGGCAGACGTCAAAGTAGTCATATGGGAAAGGATAATACGATAATTGGTTCGAAAATGTGATAGTGATAAAAACACTAGTGCATTTGTCGCTGGAAAAGTTGCAGGTAACTTTTGCCGCTGTCAAAGTGACAATTGCACTGCGGCTTATGCGATTTTTTATACATGAGTTGAATTGTCATTTTTAAGGGTTGTTGCAGTCGTATATAAACCTTTGTGTATATCGCGTCCATAAATAGGCTTTATGGGGACTCGCCTCGTTTATTTGTGCCTTGCTCGCAAGCTCGCTCGGCTAAATAAACGACTCGTCCATAAAGACCCAGTTTATGTACTTTATATATAAATAGCTATTATGTGCACTAATCTACGTATGAAAAATGCGGTATGGCCCACGTGCGTAGGTCTTTTAACTTTTTTTAGGTTGAATCGATGCCGAAGATGAGAACGAGTCACCTTAGTAGTGCGTATAGTTGGCATGGACTTGTTCAATTACCATTTTGTTGTTAGTTTTTGTTGTTGAGGGTTTAGTCAGTGTGTGGAAGGTTTGAGGCGGGTAACTAGAGAAACTTCGTCGAAGTTCGGGGATTTGTCTAGTCAGGTGTTGTTTGGGAATTGTTCCCGGGCGGGATTTAATTGGTTTTTCGACAAACAAGGTTACAAGCGATGCAGGTGTTTAATCAGGTCTAGCGACGTAGAGGAATTTCGAGTGTTGTCGGGTAAATAACGATGTTGAATTCGTTGGACTGTTAGAGGAAGTGGATTTTGCTTAAATAGGAAGAATGAAAAATAAACGTTGTTGTCTCGGGTTATTTTGATAGAGAACGTAAATGTCTGTGACGCGAATTTTGGTGCCGGTAGTTCAGTCGGCTATGTAATTTTAAAAAAAAGAAAAAAAATGCGGAAACTAGTTTAATTTTATGCAAGGAGTTTTTACCCATGGAATTTCGACTTTAAAAAGTCTGTTCAAAATGAAGAAGTAATTAGTGTAGAGAGAGAAGTCTTCTTTCTGAGAAGAATCTGTCAGATTCGTAAGTGTGATTTCGCCGAACATCGCATATTTCTTGTCCTGGTCAGTTCATTGGATTATTATTAACAGAACTGTGAGATCAATTTGTTTTTAGGTCGAACGTTTGCAAACCGGGTGTGTTGTACTCAAAGGGCACACTTTTCGTACAGGATTATTGTGTATTTCCTGTGTGTTGAAATTTTTTATGTGTCTATTTGAATTCCAATTTGAAATCCAGCTATAGTTTTATGTTTGTGTCAGACTTTTCTAATTTCTTTTTATCCGAATGTTATTTCCGATTTTATTCAAAATTTGAGTAGCGATTTCATTGGAATTTACGGAATTTGATTGGGAGCCTTCGGCTCTTTTAAGTTTGTAAGAGTTTTAGGTTATTGTTAGGATTTACGTGTTGTGTCGGAACCCAGTTGTGCCCTAAGGGAAAATTTAAAAAGAAGAAGAAAACTAAATTGGGTAATTTGAGCTAACTAGGTAAGTGTCTATTGGGTGGTGTAGTGACCGCATACCGTTGTATACTGCAATATATAGGGTGACTCATTAAAAACAGTCGATGCCAATTGGCAGTTTTGCCAGAAACGCTGGAGTACGTCATTTTAGTTTTGAGAGGAATATCTAAATTAAATAATACTACAGTAAAAAGCGATCTTCCGTGTTAATCGAGCCTCATAGTTCTTAAGAAAATTCCGTATTATTCGAGGTGGCAATGGAAAGCGTCCGCTTTATCCGAATTGAACTAGTTACGCATTTCTGGTATAGGTATATTTTGTTCTGGGACACGTTGCGATGGAGCCTACATTAAGAACAAGACCACTGGCTACTTTATCAAGAGTCTTGCTGACAAGTATTCAACGTAATTTAAAAAAAACAAATTGAAGATGACAACCGTCGTCGCTGGTATTGCTTCAATCTACAAAAGTTCGCTTCGAGCTCCTCCAGAGTTGCTTTCTCCTTCAACAGCAAACCGATTCTGAATCCATTGCATTCGTCCGCATGTAGCCTATAAGAATTCTCCATTCTTTCTTCTCGCCTCAAACTTTCCCTTCATTGTTGTAAATTACCTTAGAACCGAACACTCTGAGATTAGTGGAGTTGAGAACCTCATCCGTCCTTACTCCGTACGGAGTAGTCCTTTTGCTGGACATCGATTCCGAACGTAGTTGCTATATTTATGGCTTCAGGAATCAGGGTGGAGTTTTTCCGAGTTATGATGAATTGTTAGACGCCAATATATTTAACTATGTTAGAAGTCAATTTATGTGATAGGTATCGGGTGAGTGCAAAAACAGCGTTCTCGCTCTCATCTTTTTAAAACTATTACTTATTACTAGATGTGTTGAAATCGAATATTTTTTCTCCAAAAAAGAAATGAATTGTAAATCTACCGAAAAATTACGTAAGTAACCACAACGGTACTGTCATTTACGCCTAATGAAATGTAATTTCATTAATCTAATTGAGGTTGGATTAAACTTGTTAATGCCAATTTCAGTCACATCCATTCGATAACCTCAAAGGATTAGACCCTTCTCTATCCAAATTATCTTCTTGTAATATATCCTACAAATTCTACATTACTGTAATATTTTTCTTTCAGTTGGACCGGTTGACGTAAAAATCCTCGGAGCCAATCAAGCGCTGTCGGCGGGGAGACGGTACGATTTGCTGTGTCAAAGTTCGGGATCGCGCCCTCCAGCCAGCATCACATGGTGGAAGAATGGGCAACGCCTTGAGAAGACAAAGGAGACGGTAATTTACTTCGATGTATTTTATTTTCGTCTAAAATCGGCGATGGATTTCGAGATTAAATAAGCTCACCCAAAGGGGATAATGAGTAAACAATATAAAGGATGATGAGGGATGGACAAGTTTAAGTACCTATAGAACCGCCATTTGCACCTGTCGTAATAATTATTCCCTTATTATATAAGCTTCACTCACTCTTACATGATCATCTGTAGAAATTTAATTAAGTTTCTTTCAGTTAGTAAACGATTCGATTGTTTTCTGGACAGTGTTATTTTAACCATGTTTAAATACCCGAGATTTTAGCTCGACCTCAATAATTTCCTGTAGTAAATACACAGATAATTAAAACGGTTCGTTAATTTAGGGATCATTCTCGAACTATTATTGCGATATAGCTATTTAACCTGACTCATTTAAAACCCTTATTTACATTCCTCTGTATTTTCAGGTTAGCATACACTGCTGTAATTGATGTTACAGATACCGTCTGGGAACAAGTATGTGGGTTTGAAATTTTTTAAATTCTAAACATTACCCGACTGAATTCGTTTTTCGTAATTAAACGATTACTGCTCGAAAACTTGCGATCATTTTTTATTATTACTTCTTTTTGCAAGAGTTTAGCCATTTTTCCACATAAAAGTTTCGTATGTTTTCTTTTCGTTTTCGATCTTTTTACCTAACTAGTAGACTATTGCAAAAAACATTGTTACCGATAGGTGAAAATCTCTTACTATAGTTCCTCTTTATGTAATTGGGGCTGATATTGTAGTGTTTTAAATTATTGAAATGAATTTCTCTCGCCAAATATAACTTCACACTTATATGGCTTCATTAATCATAGCCATACTATACCTATTTCCTGCATATTGTTTCCCACAATAACAAAGCCGTATTAAGCACTGGAAAACTCCAATTATTTAGGTTTTCCACGTTCAAATTAAGATAAATTATTTTCCGCTGAGGACAGCTAATATCATTTCTTGTACCTTCTTGGCACTTTGTAAAACTTTGGAATATTCCTACTTCCATGTAATTTTGAATTGAATTGTTTTGAACAAACACCTGTGGTATAGTTTTGGGTAAGTTTTGGAATGCGAATTAGTCCAGTAGCATGCGAGGGTGCCTCCCGAAAAAAAGATCAGACAGGCTAGAAGATCGCAATTTCACATCTCTTAATAGTCCACGAAGTGTAGGTTTTGACTTGGCTATTTTTATATCATACACTTTCACCCTGGGGTGGTTGCCACCCCATCTCGAGGGTGGAATCTTTTATTATAATTTGAACACGGAATAGATATAAAAATTAATTCTAAGCAAAATGTGTTCTATACCTTTTTTTTTGTAAAGTTATTCGCGACCAAAGGTATCATTTTTCGGAGAAAAGATCAATGTTTTAATTGGTTTATCGCGAAAAACTCGAAAAGTATGCATTTTATTAAAAAACCGTAAAAAACAAAAAAAGTTTTTTTTAAATAATTTCTGTATGGTCAATCCGAACCGAGGCCTGGCTTTTTAAAGGTTGGATCTTGTACGCCAAACGCTAAAATACAGAGTTTCATAGTCAAATAACGGCAAAACTATGCATTTATTGCGAAAATCTTGTAGAACCTTTTTTAAACTGTTTAAAAAAAAACCTTTAGCATAAGCGAGTTAGCATGAAAATAAGATCCCTAATTTTTTAGGGAAAAAATCAGCTTAAAAACCTAATTACCACCTTAATAAACATTAGTCTTTTCCCTTTTTCAGTTTTCTCTAATTACATATAAGTAATACCACAGAATATACCAATATTTTATGTCCTTAGATTGAGATTCGAGAACAGTCCCGGCATTAGGTGTCGTAGCTAATGTAGTTACAGTTATATACTACCCCCGTGACTTTATCTTAACGGAGAAAAGTGTTGGTTTAAAACAACAAGTTCGCACTCGTGCACATATCAAACTTCAAACAATTCGATGATTTCCACATGTTTAAAAGAATGATTAATTTAACTTGGGGTCAAGGCCATGTAATCAAACACATAAATTAAGCAAACATTGAATTGATCTTATCTCTCCTTGGAAAAGGTATAATTTCTTAGAAATATTGAAATAGCTCGTGCTGTGCGGTACAGCTAAACCTCTTGCAGCGCCTCTGTACGTTATCTTCGTCACGAATGCCAATTTTGACAGAAGAAACATTCGTATAATGTGATACTCGAGATCGTGGTTATTTATGCACAGAGGTTTCCTTTGTATTGAGATTGAATGTTGCTCAATTTATTGCTAGGTTTTTTTGCGAGCAATATGCACAAATTAATTGTCTTTAAAATCTTTACCCTATGCCGTTAAACTCAAACTTTGATTTCCAGTTCCAGATGTGTAAAATCCTCTTTGCATTAAGTTTAAACCACTTTGGTATGAGTCAGGCCTCTAGAAACGTATAAAGTTACTGGTAACACTAATTTGTCCCTGAATTTAAGAGTTCTCGCCACTGTGTTTTTACTCGAAGTTAAACTGCTAATTCTTTACTACTATCCGGATAAAATTCTCTTACTAACATACACGTTCCAGTTCTTGAACTTGCACCACGAACCTTCCCACATACGCCGAATAACATCTCTCATACACAAAATAGCACGCGCCTGCTCCAATAATTTCAGTAAAAAACAACTCTAGTCGTGACATCCTTTAAACTAATAGGAAACCAGAATTTCTGTCACCCGGAACGAAACTTTTAGGTCCGAAGAGATCGCAGCAACCGCGCTTGCTTGCCACAAAATATTTCTTGATATCGTTTGTTATTGCCAGACTTATTGCGTTAAGGTTCGCTATAATGTGGTACATTGGTTAATTTTCCTGGTAACCAAGGTATACATTCGAAAAATTACTTTTTTAACTCTAAAGCAACCACCAGTTACAATACAACAGTGAATTTCAGGGCTGAGACGGTCAGTTCACTATTCGTTATTGAAAGTGATACCAAAAAGTCACAAAACAAAAGATTGTTTCAAACGTCGAATCAACTTAGATATTTTCAATGACGCTTAATCAAGTAAAAAGCTCTCAAGAATCATTATTCCGTGAAAACTAGGAATCCTCTTTTCTTCTAAGACTATTTATAATACCGCATAATCATGAACCACCTCCACATTTTTTTAAAGACGCTCAACGTAAACAACATGTTATCAACAATTATCTGATCCAAACTCACTTTTAACACACTGTACCATTTTATACAAAACAAAAATAACGCCTAACGATAACCTCTAATGATTTTACACAAAAAAACACCTGCAAACATTATCAACTTAAATGTCTTACCTTAAATTAAATAAGAGTTCATTTATCCGGCTCACCTAATTAAACAAAAAACGAACCATCTATGCCTTTTTCGTAAACGTGCTTGTTATCACAGCACTATTCCAAAATTATATTTTAAAAGCTTTGTTCGCCCTTTGCCTCTTCCATAGTCAAACTACGTATGTTTATTGAACCTGACGAGAGAGAGAGAGATTCGAAGATGGTTATCAAATAATCATTTCCACGATTTTCTTTAATTAGCTGAAGTTTTCTATAAAAAAAAACAGCAACAACAGAAATGTTAGGCGTACATTCAACTTAAAACATGGTAAAAATTAATACAAGACAATAGACTAAATTAGAACATTTAAATGCATATGCGTGTCTTACCAAAGATTACAATAAATGCGTGGAAAAACTACTCCACAAATGGGGAAAACGAGAAAATAAAATGGCAAGGAACCGTCAAGTAAGAAGACGAAAAAACAGCAGAAATGCGCATAAAAAAGAAAGCAAAGCAAATGTGAACGCTTTTTGCCGACGTTTTTATGTTCATTATAATTCTTTGTTAAAGTATAGGTACTAGTAGAACAGCGTTTTTAACTTTACCACCCATGAGAATTGAGACGATCTCTACGGTTTCATAGTAAGCGCTATTCGGTGGCTTGATCTGCGCTGCTAATGTATTTTTTGTATTGTTCCTCAACGAAAATGGTCTCAGTTCATATTAGCAAAACAAATTATGCAAATGAAAGAAAGAATATTGTCATGTGCATATTGTGCAAAGTACTTCCCATGTGGAAACGGTCGTATTGTTCCCATTTAACGTTATACCAAATGTTGCTGCTAGCGAAATATCGGCTCTATAATGAACTCATATTACTTTAATTAAAAAACGGCGCTGATATTAACCCCCAGTTATCTCGTAACCACATTCTTAAGCAAGTCGCGCGTTAATTAGAATTTATAGTTGAAAATAATACACATCCACGCCTTGTGACAGTAATGGCAGTGGTGCATTAAGCGACTTCATATAAATTGAAAGTCTTTGAAAACTTTATTTGCGACATCTGGCTCTAATTACTTCCTACGTTATTTCCAACCATAAATCATTGAGAAGAAAATAATATCATTCTTCAACGGTATGACATAATGGTGAATCTCTGCAGCATCTCAGCAAAGCAAGCAACACAGCGATTTGTAAAATAAAAGCAAGAAAGAGAGAGAAGCCCGTGTACCGCATACAAATTTCAGTCTCTACTGCACATTTGTTTGATTGTCAGCCTTCCTAATTGCCCGTTGTTTTGGCGCGAACAATCTCCTCCTGGAACGAAAGATTTTTTAAGCTCCTCGAGAACTATAGATTTATACGAAACAACATAATTTATCGCTTGCGCTCTTCATGCCTTTCTTTTCAGCGTAGTAAAGGAATATTTCATTAATGCTTCTGGAGACGATTAATAAATAAAATTTGGCGAGCCGTTTCGCATTCATTTTAATTGTTGAGTAGAAAATTCATACCCTGTGATTTTGATTTTAATCCTGAAGGCAAAGTACATAATTACCTCGTTAATAGCGCAATCATGGAGTTTTGTAAAGCGAACGGACTGTATAATTACTCAGTTTATTTCACTTACCCTTCTCTTAGTAATTGAGCATTTACCACTTTTCTATCAAATCAAAAAATTGTACTAGCGTGTAGCCTGTATAATTGCAATTTTCTTACAAAACTGGTGGTTTTCATTTGGGGTATTAACCCTGATTTGATGGGTTGCCACTTACTAAATCTGAACATTCACAAGCATTGGGAAATATAATGTGACTAATTCGTGACGTAAAAGAGAAAATAACATATACGATAAGCTCCCCTTTTGCTGAAAGATAAATAAAATTTGCTAGTACTTTAAGATATTTGCATGTCGAATACGAATATCTTAACAGCGTTTCAGATGAAATCTTGGTTCGTTTAATTTCATAAATTGTACATGAACGACGAAATGGAACTTCGTAGTAGGTTATTTGATAACACAGTAAATTCAAAGACGCATTAGACGTTGACTTTTAAGGCTGTTTCTGTGGCCGAGTAATATTAAAGGTAATCCAGACGAAGCCAGTTGGGGACATAAACATTTTTCCGCTCTTCTCGTAAATGAAAGTAAGGTTTTGATTTGTTTTACTTGCGAATGTACCTACTAATTTCATTTCAGTGAAATGAAGAATTAGCATTTGTTGATTATCATTTTAATAGATCCTGAATCCTAATGTCCTATGTACTAATTAATCAATGTAAATGTGAAAATTACTCGTGGTGGTTGCTTTAGCCGCTTTTTAAATGAAGTCATTTTTCGAATTTATATTTTGGTAAGCATAGAAAAATTTACACATGTACCGCTTTATAGCGAACAGAAATAAAATTATGTCTGGAAATAAACGGCGATTACAACGTGTGTATTTTCAATTACTTTACTTACTATCTCAGTTCTGCTAAATTGTTGTTGGAGAAAATCATCCCATAGCCGATGACTCTTACAGTGGAACTTTTGTTGTTGGAGAAAATCATCCCATAGCCGATGACTCTTACAGTGGAACTTGATCCCTTTCAAAGGAAGTTCTTTGTTCGTGGGTCGTTGGACGAAGAGTTGGCCATAAAAGTCACTACTCTGATCGTTTAATTGCTTTTCCGCTATTAGATAACAAACATTACAAACTAATTACAAATGAAGAAATATATGTACATCCCTATTGGATAACCGCACGAAAATTTTGCGTAAATTAAATTTTCTATCCTCAGGTGCCTGTAAGGATCAATCGCAAAGCGGAAAAAACCCCACGCCACGCAAAATCCAGGCCCAACGCAGATATCATATTAAATCCAGTTTTTTTACTCGTAATAGGGCACATGCCAGATACATTGCAAACAATTGAAACAAGGACAAATTTTGAAATCAGTTTAAATTATACAAATGGCGCCATCTAGCGGAAAGTATAAACAAACAACTAAAAAATTAAATATATCTTTAAGATAACCGTTTTGTTATACTCTCAACCTATAAATCGACAAATTCGTAAGAAACATTAACTAAATTTAAAGTAATAAAACTTTGCGGCAAACAGCCCTCTAAAGGAACCACCTTGTATACTTTCTCATGCTTACACCTAAAACTGAGCTACCCTAACATTAAAAAAAAATCAACCCCATTAAAAGGCCGCTTTGTCCAATATGACTATGTGCCGATTTTCTATCTAGAAATGTTGTGCCCATTCCGATTTTGTAAACAGTTTTTCGAAATATTGAGGTTGAAGTGACGCTACTTTTGTGAATTTGTAAACAATGGCCCGTATGAATAAAAGTAAGCAAATGCTTATACTTGCAAAATTCAAAGTAAATACTCGTAACTGCCCCTTCATACTGGTCTGTTTAGCATGGTTTAGCAGCGCTGCACTGCGTCCTGTCCTTCTGCTTAGAAGGGCTGCTAAGTCGCCTAGTGCGAAGGAGCACTTACGAGTATTTACTTTGAATTTTGCAAGTATAAGCATTTGCTTACTTTTATTCATACGGGCCAATGAATCAAACCGAGTTTCGCGTTTCAATAAAACACTGCCTGTTTAATGGGTAAAAATACCGTACAAGCTCAGGAATGGTTTGAAAAGTGGTAAGTACCGGGAAAATTCTCCGTCGAAAACAACGATGGTATGCTGATTTCAAACGTGGTCGTACGACCACCGAAGACTCAGAACGCTCCGGAAAGCCAAGAAAGGTGACTACGCCAGAAAACAACAAAAAAGTGTCGAAAATTGTTATGGGTGACCGCAAAGTGAAATTGTAGGAGATAGCTGACGTCCTAAAGATATCAAAAGGCACCGTGTTCAAGATTTTACACAAAAATTTAGGCATGAAAAAACTTTTTCGAAGTGGGTGTCGCGTTTGCTCACAGTGGAACAAAAACAACAACGAATTGGCGAATCTAAGCGTTGTTTGGAGCTTTTAAAGCGCGATAAATAGTTATTTGTTTTCATTAGTACAAAAAATGTCAGTTTTCGGGACGAGGAAGATAATAATAATAATAATAATAATAAGTGCCATTTATTAGACTTCTAAAATAACATAAAGCAATATAAACGGTAAAAAAAAAAAACTATATTGTAGCCAGAAGCCTAAGAGGGCGAAGTTCAGATGTTCAGCATGAACATGTGATACATCTGCTCTACCACTTAACCCTTAATATCTAGTAGTAATACATTACATGGAGGTGGAATAAAAAATTAAATTAACAAAGGCAGAAGCTATTGATGACGATAAGAAGAAAACTAAAATACAAGAAAAGGAAGGAAATTGAGAAAAAAAAAAAATAGACGAAAGAAAGACAATGATATTACTGCTGATTATACTGCCTAAGCAACAAAATACCTTGAAAATGGTTTTTAAATGTAGCGCTATTCATATTTTTTTTTAATTCATTTGAGAGGTCGTTGTATACTTTGGCAATATTATAAGCATAACATCTTTCATACCTGCGTGTTTTGTGAAATGGTGGTGTCAATAATTTATAGAACCGCGGATTTGAACTAAATTTTAGAAGATCGTATAAATACGCTGGCATTTGATTTATAACAATTTTGTGAAATATGCAAGCTGAATGTAACAATCTCCTATTAGCCATATTTAACCAACCGAGCTCTTGTAGTTTGTAAGTAATGCGTTCATGCTTTTTGATTCCAAAGATCAAACGAAGACAAGAGTTTTGCATGTTTTGGATTCTATATTCGTGTCTAATAGTCAAGCAGGGGCCATAAATCACATCACAGTAATTAAAGTTTGACAGCACAAGTGCCTCACGTAGCAATACTTTTAAATGTCTACTTAAACAGTGGCGATGGGAAAAAATCATTTTTAGATTAACATAGGCTTTCTTACATGACTCCGAAACATGTTTACTAAACCGCATATCACTGTCAATATGTAATCCTAAATTTTTTACGCAGTCGTTGATGGGTAACACCATGTCTTTTACTTTTATTGTCAACCATCCCTTTCTTGCGTCCTTTTCTTTGGGTGGTCCAAATAACATAGCAGAACATTTGGCAGGATTGATTGCTAATCCATGCAAATCGGATAATTCGGAAAGCCTTGCTATATCAGCGTTTATATTATTAATTGCATGTTCTATATCAGACGCAAGGAAGGGATATAACAATTGGGTGTCATCTGCGTATTGGTGAAACGCCACGTGTTTAAGTGAGTAATGGAATTTACACGTATATATCGAGTATAATATCGGGCCCAATACGGATCCTTGAGGTACACCTGCTGCAAGTACTTCACGCTGTGACGTTCGTTGCTTAAGAACAACTTGCTGCCTCCTGTTCGTGATATAACTCTTCAAGAGGACGCAAGCGTCGTCACCAAATCCAATATGATGTAGGATGTCAATAAGCGTTCTGTGATTAATTGCATCGAAGGCCTTGGAATAGTCCAGTAAAATCAGAGCTGATAACTTTCCTTGATCAGTAAAGGTCAACAAGCTGTTTGTAATATTTAGAAGTGATGTGGTACAGCTGTACCCACGTCTAAACCCAGACTGTGTCACTGGTAAGATACTCTGCTCTGATATAAAGACATTCATTTGCTCGACCATAACCTTTTCCAAGACCTTCGACAACACCGGCAAAACACTTATAGGACGCAAATCATTAAATGTTTCCGGTTGTTTAATTTTAGGTAGCGGAGTGATGTTCGCTATCTTCCATTGGTCAGGAAAGGTATTGGACTTCAAACAAAAATTAATAAGGAATGTTATATGAGGTATAAGCAAGGGACAACATAAGATAAGCATTTTAGAACTAATGCAATCAGATCCAACTGCTTTAGTTGTAATTTTTAGTAGCAGTTGTTGTATTGCAACTTCATCCACTTCCTTAAATTGAAACAGATTGGTGGGTATTGTTCTGGGAATTGTATTGTAAAACTGTTCCAATTGCTTAAAAGAGTCAGTAGAAGCTGTTGTAATATTGTTTCTAGCAAATGCGGCGTTAATAAGGTCAACATTGGACAAGTGCACTGGAATTTCAACTTGTTTGGATTTACTATAAATATTCAGAGAAGATAAATGATCCCACACTTTGCTATTCTGTCTCAGTTTAAATTCCAAATAAGCTTTTTTTTCTCTTTTTACCGCCCCACTTGTGAAATTTCGCATTGTTTTGTAAAATTCCCAATGGCACTCTTTTCTAGTTTTCCGAAATTTCCTATAAGCAGCATTCCTTATTTCAATCATCAATTTGATGTTGTCAGTTAACCACGGAGCCTTTGATTTAGATATTCGTACCGTTTTAACCGGTGTTTGTTGATCAAAAACACTTAATATCTTTGTGTTCAAAAATGTCACCATGTCATCTACATTATTATACTGATACATGAGATTCCAGTTTATCTGTAGCAGCGCGTGGTTAAATAACGTAGCATCAAATTGGCTAAAATCACGGTAAGTATAAAGAAAAGGTTTGGTTGTTATTTCAGAATCAATTGGATATGCACAATATGTTAGGCTATGGTCTGTGACTTGATGCATAGGAATGACTTTGGTAGTGTTGATGTTCTTATCTATAGGGACCATAATGAGATCAATTAAGCTGGAACTTGTTTTAGTTACTCTTGTGGGTTCCTGCACTATTTGTTTCAAGCCCAACACATCCATCAAGGTAAAAAATTTAGTGACGTAAGGATCTCCGATTCTACAGACGTCAATGTTGAGATCCCCCAAACAAATAATATCCGCATCAAGAGGCAGAAAGTGTGTTACACAATTTTCAAAGCTTTCAAAAAAATCCGTGCATGAAAACTCGTGCCTTCTATATAAAGTACCTATGACCAAAGTATTTTTATCCAATGTCACCGTTATCCATATGTGTTCCATACTATTATAACTAGTAATCTGTTCAACTTTATATCTCAGACTGTTTTTTATGTAGATACCCACACCTCCACCCCACGTACACGTAACCCGATCTTTTCTTTCAAAGGTATAGTTTGTTATACTAACCATACTACCACAAATATTCGGTGATAACCAAGTTTCGGTTACTCCTATAATGTCATAATCATTAGACAACACATGATCTTTAAACTCCAAAAAATTGTTTGTGATCGATCTTACATTAACATGAGCAATTTTAATATAATTGCATTTTCTATACACTAACATTCATGATAAGTCTCCAATAAAAAAGAGAAGATATTTAATATATACAGATATTAATAGGTATGAAATTGTACATGGAATAGTGAAAATAAAATCAGATACCATAATAACATTGCAAGTCTTGTAATTGATAATACCAGTAAACTAATCTAATTAAGACACTCATAACTATGATAATAATAATGAACTTAACCGTACAAGTACATATGTGGCAAAAATAATGAAAAAGAATAAGAATATCATTTAAGCAAATTACAATTATAGGTATCTATATAAGTTTTAGTGAACGTCTTTAAAGTCCTCAGTTGATTTGATAACAAAAATCTTACTAGAATCAGTTTTTCGCATGGCAATTTGACCGTTCCGCACCCACACATATTTTAAGCTATTTTCCTTGGCATATTGTCTTGCTTTTGCATACAACACGCGGTTAGACATAGTTAAGGATTCATTAATATAAACACTACTGCTCGGGTTAACATTGGGAATATTCGAAAATAACTCGCCTAAATCACTAACTTGAATACTGCGTTTAACCTTTTTACACATTAAAAATTCCTCTTTATTTATTCGACTTATAAATTTCACGATAATACCCCTTGGCTCGTTCGGCTTGTTCGGATTCTTAGACAATCTATGGCAAGCATCTAGCATAGTCTTCTGTATTGGAAATCCAACAGCTTGACCTACGGCAGCAACCACATTCACGATATTTTCGTTACGAATTTCCGGGGCCCCTTTAATTTCCACACAATTTTTACGAGAGTATTGTTCAATGTCATTCAACCTAGCCTTTAATTCAGAGTTTTCTTTTACTAAATTTTTGTTTAAATTTTCCAATGCTTCTATTTTGCTAAGACATTGCTCAATTCTTACATCTTGTACTTGAAGTAATTTTGAATTCGCATCAATCTTTTCATGGCATGAATCTAGTGACTTACCGAACGAGTCCTGATTGTTCTTTATGGATATCATAAGCAAGTAGATTTGATCCAAGGTAACGGCCTGATTGGTAATCTCGAGGCAGGCGTCACTTTCAGGAGTTACTTGAGATAGAGTTGTTGCTTCTGGACATCCACTTATGCAAGCACCACATTTCCACTTTTTTAACTTATTACTTGACATTAGATCATGAAATTCCTCAATGTTTACATTAACGCATTCAAGGTGATAAAATTCCCGACAATCAACACACATAATTGAATCTTCGTATCGCCCAACTTTATTATCGCAGCTCGCACACACGATACCACGGTTAACACTTAATTTATCTGCCATTGAAGTAATTATTAAGAAAATCAATAATTTTTACATTAGTAAGTTGTCTTATTAAAATAAATAAGAGCTCTATGCAACACGTCTGCAACATTCCACTTCACTAGAAGGAAATTCTACTTCCAATTTTAAGAAAAACTTGTGGTGCCGAATGTGATGTTTGTAATCGTTAATTATATTGTTCTTTATTCAATCAATCTTAAAATAATATACCTAGGTAGTGTATTTTCAAAACTCGATAACCCGGAAACAATTGAATTTGGGTATATTATGCTTCTTTTGCTTAAAATTGGAATAAGAATTGAAATATCGAATAATATACAGAGTGTTCCATTTAAAAAATGCAGTTTTGGTGTGCCACGCCTTTATGATCAACCCTGTATAATTAAAATTATTAGTGCCTGGTAGACATTGAAGAACCCTAAACCTTTTTTCGATACCTTGCATATTTTTGCCGATAATTGAGTGTTATCGGCGTTTATTTTGAAAACTCGATAACCGGGAATATCAGAATTTTTCGCGCGTCAATCTTGAACGTTATCAGAAGGACCCAATAACACCTTTATTAACAGATTCATTCATCACAATATTTGACTTCTGTCCAGATACGACTTTATCATTCCGTTGAAATTTCCGATGAGCCCATCCATCGTGCCGTGGGTTATATTGTAAAGCACCAACTGAATAATGGGTTTCAGAACTGGATTCAAAACCCATACCAGCACGTTTGCGAACCACTCCAAAATGCTTCCCTTAAGGTACAGAAAAAGGTCTCTGCAATTTTTAAAATTACCCTTTTTGTTTTCCCGCATCGTTAATACGTACCCCAAATTTTCAAGATCATGCTTGATAATTCGCGCCTGCAGTTTTGTAACATCTATCTCAACATCGATAAAGAATGCCGCTCCTTTAATGGAACCGTACAACTCTCCTTGAGGACCTAGACCAACAAATTGCGCGCGGTAGTTGTAATTTATCTGAAATAAACATTGTGCGGTGCAATATACGTACTTAGTTTGAATTACCTCTATGTGGTCGAACTTTAAAGGAAAGGTTACTCTCAAGTTGGGGAATTGATATTTAAATGTGACATCTCCATTACGTTGAATTTTGCCAACTCCTGTCAATTTACCGCTTTTCAAAGACACTTCCCCCCACAATGCGTTCTGTAAAGACAACAATCGTTTTTCCTCGCTCGCAAAACCTACCCTTACGTACCCATTCGAATGACTTTACCTCATCGGGTAAACCAAGTGGATCGATACCTTTCTTTTTGAGGACACCGTCCAGATCTTTCACCACTTCGTCAATGAACTTGTTCATTACTGCCACCTGTTCCGGTTTGTTTGCTCTGGAAATTTTTGAAGTTAACTTCAAAAATGCGAACTTGGTTTACCTTAGCAGTTGTTTGAAGTCATTGTTGGAGAAGAGCCGTTGGAAGTTGAAGGTGCTAAAGTTGAACGCTATTGGTTGAATGGTGTTGCTTGTTGCAACCCCAAGGAAGGTCGCGACGAGGCACAATTTTAGGAGTTTCATTTTTAACAATTTGTTTTTTTACAAATAAAACATGCTTATATACCTCTTCTTAGGTAATAGATTTATCTGTGATAATGATTGATAAAGATAGTTTCTTTCTACGTTATGTATTATGCTCGTATTTTCTTTATGTTCACCTCACTTACACACGTCTACTTATAGACCGAATCCTTTATGTTGTTGTGTATTTGCTGGATGAATATTTTTACAGTTTGGAAACGATCTTACATTGTCCATCATTAAGAATGAGAGAAATCTACTCTTTAAATTGGGAACACGTGTAGGAAAGATAGATCAAGTGTTTTTGGACAAACATGTCTCGACAATCACTATGATAAGGCGAATAACAAATAAACCGAGACAATCGAAGCACTCGACAGATAAACTCTTGCTTTCTGAATTTTTATGTCGAGTTCTGTAGTTTTGGTGACGTTTGATCTTCTTACTTGGACCAAGAGCAACCTATATACCGAAATACAAACCCTAAGACGCTAGAGATACTTTGTAATGGAGTAGATTTGTTGTTGATCTGTTAGCGTTTGACTGTGAATCCAAATTTTGCTTTGAAACACGAAACGCCCTGTATATACAGCAACCGTTCTGCGCAACTGCAGAAGAACAGGGGATTACATTTCGCATAAAATGCGATCGAAGGAATGTGGCGTGCTCCAAGCTTTGTTTTGTATGTACCGCTACTTGCATCATCATGTTTGTTTGTTATACTCTACATGCAGTTCTGCCTTCATATTATTTTATTCAGTATTTATTTATGCATTCATGTGAAAGTGCGCAGTTTCATTTGTACTTCCTCATATTTAATTAATTTGCGGCCGATGCCATTTTGATGGGGTTCTTCCTGGTGCTTCAAAACGCGTATTTCCGTAAAAAAAGTGGGGATCATTGCAATACCTCCCTTATTGACGAGCGGGTGGTAACAAAACTTAGCTGCGATATACGGTCGTTTTACAGACACAGTGTGGCTACATGTAAATCCAGATCCCAACGTTTAAAATCTTCATGCGGTACGGTATAACAAAAAACCCTTCCTACGAATCAATCTCCCGACACGGCATCCGGACAATCCCCATTCTGACTTCCGCAAACCAACCAAATGAATGCCCCGATTTCTAACCGATTTCGCCTAGCAACAACTTTCAAAGTGCTAACCGCATTACAAAAATCGCCATCTGGCCTCTATATCCTCTACAAGAAGGTCGTGCAAAATTTACGAAAACAGCAAATCAATAATTTTACTACGGCGTAACCAAAATCCCTACTACACTTTAAGCGTTACATTGCACCACCATTTTGTGTATTCTTTTTCATACTTTTTTTTGCGATTTCCGTGCTAATGAATTATTTAAAGTGTTTTCATTCTGATAATTCAAATAGGTTGTCACTGGCTATTGATTAAGTTTAATCAATGATTACAATCCACCTTAAGATAAGATATTTTACAATATTATTTCTCTTCTTTTTTTATATCCCCGTTAAATTTATCTGATAGAAAACCTACCGTGTGAATTCATTTGTTTAACCGTCAGATAAATTTAACCGCAACAAAAAAGAATTCGCCTGATTCTGAAAATTCTTTCATTTCTTTGAATTTCTTCTCGATTTTAATTCTTATCTTCAGATTGTGCGGGTTGTTTAGACTTCAAAGTCCCTGTTTGAATATATTTAAAATCTGTCGTCAATTTTCTTCCAAATCTACAAATACCCCCTCATTTTCTTCAATTTTTCAATTTTTTTCAAACTGTTTACGGTCTCACAGTACAGCTCGTCTTATTCGGCCGGCCATAGCGAATAGGAAATATTGTAATGTCGACAGGAGGAATGGTAAACGGCCTACAAAGGTTGAAGACCCCAGTTGCATAACATAAAATTGGACCTCTACGGCACTGGCATAAAATTTACTGTGAAAATTAAGTTTTAGTTTACCCGCGGCTAGCTCAACAATGAAAATTTTTTTATACCCCCTACCTTGCTGAAGTTTGGGCCTTTATTTCCTCTTAAAATCTAATGCTCAGGTTTGATCGAATTCTAATAAATGCACATGTGAACTTAGCAAAGACGATCAATTTCCATTTTTCTTCACATACGCGTAATGCAAAATTCCAATCAATGAACCAAAACACCCCAAATCCTTTCTCTGGGTTCGATTCTTATCAATAAATACAATACAAAATCTGATTCATGCAAATAATTCTCATGGGTCGATTCTTTTAGGAATATTAAAATTACGTTAAACAAATTTAATACCTAAAAATAACCGACCACTAGTTTATAAAAAAAATAATTGACGTAAGTAATAAGAATAAAGGAATAAAATGCCAATGTTCTGCTCTGTTGATATTAATTTTGTAGACTTTACTTTTTATCCGTCCGTGTGCACTCTAACGAATTGAAGTTAAGCACGATGCAATTTGCTTATATAGCAAACAAAAACGTCGAATAAACACATTATATTTCCCGGTATGCCCAGATTTGGGAGTCCAGTGACGATTATCAACATGCCGAACATTGACGATTTATGCCTTAAATTTACATCCTTTATATCCCAAATTGTAAAATGTTGCATTCTAAATTGAAATGTGAAAATGTAAGTGCACCCCACGTCTCATGTTTGAAACGTTGTTTCAGAATTTGTCCCCTTCGTATAATATGATTAAAAATTCCAATCCCCATCCATTTTCTTTATTTCTTTCTTCGGAAAGTTTATTTAATAATTACAACTAAAAAAAATTAGGTTAGGAGCGATAACTTTTTTTACATGATCCCATACATTAGATTATTCAACAGTCATGATAAAGAAACTTGTTTTTTTTAAATAGAATATCTCCAGATTTTAAGGTAAAAAAATAGTGCACTAAATTCTCTTTTCAAAAATATAACAAACAAAATTTCAAACAAATTAAAAAATATGTTTGAATGTTGTGTATCTTTTTCACTTTTTTTGTAATTTTGTTTGTGTGTTATATTTTTGAAAAGAGAATTTAGTAAGCATACTTATTTTGTTAAGTTAAATCTAAGTGTTCTATTAAAAAAATTAGGTTAGATGCAAGAACTTTTTTACCTAATCCCATATACTTATTTTACAAACGTCATATTATTCATGATAAACAAACTTCTGTTTAAAACATTTCTTTGAAATAGAACACCCTTGAGATTTCAACGTACAAAAATATAACACACAAAAATTCGAAAAAGATTTTAAAATGATTTTTGAATTTTTGGAAATTTTATTTGTGTCTCGTGTTATGTTAAAATCTATTTTAATTTTAAAAAAATGGTTTGGTGCGATCGCTTTTTACTTGATCTCATACTTATTTGGAAAACGTCAGATTATTCAACAAACATGTTAAAAAGACTTTTGTCTCAAACATTTTTTTAAACAACATCCTTTTAGATTTTAACGTAAAAAATCGGTATACTAAATTTTCTTTTCAAAGATCTTTTCTAGATTTTTTTATTTCATGGTGTGATATATTTTTAGAAAGAAGCAGAGAATTGGTTTATTTCATTTGAATTTGCATTGCCGTAGTGTTATGTTTCCTTTTTACAATTGTTCGTAACTGCCTATTCTTATTAAGATTTGTTTATTTAATTGTCGATACACTCGAAAACTTAAATAGTTATAAAGAATCCTAAAAACGTTTAGAGGCATATGCCCAAGTTCTTACCAGCTAAAATCTCTGAAGGACATTCAAGTGCTCTGCTATTTTGCATTGAGAAAATTTTAAATTGACCAAAGGGCATCATGTGGCTGTAAAATCCTTTTTTTAGTACAAAATTCCAAAATTGTTTGATTTTCCAGGTTTTTTAACATTTTTATTTGTCTATCTATCGGTCTTATCTTCAATATGACCGACTGTAAGTTTTAAAATTAACACCCCGTATAGAAACAAAAACGTCGAACAAACACATCATATTTCCCGGTAAGAATGCGTCACATCCGCCCTATCGTCAATGACTAATCCTTGATGGTGACCTGATGGCACCACGATGTGGCTCTGGAATATTCGCTACAATGTATAAGATGCCTTTACAAGGAGGTAGGTAGTCTAGTTTAATTTAAGAAACCTGACAGGACACATTTTCGGAGTGTCCACATTTGGGAGTCCAGTGGCAACTATTAACACCCCGAACATTGAGGATTTGTGCCTTAAATTTACATTCTTTGTCTCCAAAATTGTAAAATGTTGCATTCTAAATTGAAATGTGAAAATGTAAGTGCATTTGTGGTTTGAAACATTTTTTGTGCCTCCTTCGAATAATATGATTATAAAAATTGCAATATTCATTCATTTTCTTTATTTCTTTCTTCGGAAATTTTATTTAAAAAATACAAGCGATAACTTTTAACCATGATCCCAGATATGTGCTTATTTTGAAAACGGTAGATTATTTAACAGTAATGTCAAAGAAACTTTTTTTTAAATAGAACATCCCCCAGATTTTAACGTAAAAAATAGTGCACTAAATTCTTTTTTCAAAAATATAACACAAACAAAATTTCAAACAAATTAAAAAATATTTTTAAATGTTGTGCATCTTTTTGAATTTTTTTGAAATTTTGCTTGTGTTATATTTTTGAAAAAAGAATTTAGTATGTGCCTATACTTATCTTGTTAAGTTAAAATTTAGAAGGTGTTTTATTAAAAAAATTAGGTTAGATGCAAGAACTTTTTTACCTAATGCCGTATACTTATTTTACAATCGTCATATTATTCATGATAAAGAAACATTTGTTTAAAACATTTCTTTGAAATAGAACAGACTCGAGATTTTAACGTGCAAAGAAATAACACAAAATTTCAAAAAAGCTTTCTCGATGATTTTTGAATTTTTGTATCTTTTTTGAATTTTTGAAATTTTATTTGTTTCTTGTTAGGTTAAAATCTGTTTTATTTAAAAAAAATGGTTTGGTGCGATCACTTTTTACTTGATCTCATACATATTTTGAAAATTTATTCAATAAACATGTTAACCGGTAACGAGACTTTTGTCTCAAACATTTTTTTAAACAAAACACTCTTTAGATTTTAACGTAAAAAATCGGTACTTATACTACATTTTTGTTTCAAAAATCTTTGCAAAGATCTCTTCTAGATTTTTTTAATTTCATGATGTGATAAAAAGATAATTATTTATCCTTTTGGATTAAAATCTTCAGCATGTCCCATTAAAAAAATGAGGTTAGGTTCAATATCTTTTTTACCCGACTCCGTATACTTATTCTGAAAATGGTAGATTATTGGACAATCATTATACAGAACGAATATTTTCAAATTTTGATGTTACCATTCAAAGCTTTATCCGAGAGCACCTGACGCTTATATTATTTTTTGGTAGCACAACAATTACGTATATACTTACCGTATAAAAGTACCGATAATGGAACATTAAGTACGGGGTGGTTCAAATTCGTGGCTCACAATTGGAATCTCTGTAACGGTGAGAGATTATTATTATTATTATTATTATTATCCCTCTCTTGTTTTGGGCCCTCAACAGGCATGCGCCCAATTACAGAGTGACCCGCATAATGCTATTTAGAGGTACCTCTGCAGAAGGTCTTAAGTTGGTCTATACTACTCCGGTATTTACCTTACGAATTAGGAAAACTGCAGGAAAACCTAATTCGGAGTAGCCGGTAGAATGGAAAAATTCACCTCAACCCAGGTTCGAACACCCGACCTCCGGATTTATAACCCAATAATGCTCTACCACTGAGCCATAAATCCGAGAGATACAGTGTAGGTTAAATAGAAGAAAAGTTGCCCCTTTTTGTGACTAAAAAAACGCATTGGAAGTTTTTGAAAATAAATAAAGATACGGGGGAAAATCAAAAAATTGTCAATTTCAGAGTAGGTATCCCTATATTTTCTTAGTTACAAGAGATACAGAAATATGTTTTGTACAAAAGTCCCTTTATCATGATAGTTGAATAATTTCACGTTTGGGAAATAAGTATATACGGGATCAGGAAAAAAAGTTATGGTACCTAACTTAATCCCTCTAAATTTTAACCTGGCAAAATAGTAGGTATATCAAATTTTGTTTTCAAAAATATCGCACAAACAAAATTTCGAAAAAGATACAAAAAATTCAAAAAGATTTTTGAAATCTGTTTTAGATAGTCACTTGAACTTTTTGTTTTATTTCATCATTGGGATCTTCCACAGTCGAAGATTTCATGGTTGTTGTACACGCAGAACGTTTCGTATTTATTCCCGTACCATAATTACTCTTTGCCCATACTACCATTGTTTCAGTTGTGAGGTGTGTTGCCTAACCATAGAGGTATGTCGTATTTGCTATATTTTAATGTAACATTTCTTCAATGATTGTTTTGCCGCTTTGGAATTCTGGAAGTTTTGATTATAGAATGCCTTTCGTATCTTTGAAAATACAATTTGTAGACCCATTAGAAGCCTTTAGTCTTCCCAAAATGTTTTTCGAATATTGTCGAAAACTTTCCTTTCTGTGGGGTGGAGGTGGAGGGGGGGATTAGGAATCTCGAAGATTATTATAAATAATTTATTCAGCAGCTCACTCTAACGCATGCACACCCAACTACGTCATTTAATAAATTATATAATAAAAAGTGTATACCTAATTAATAAAATTATCACAGAACAAATGTTTGGATATCGATACGTAGTACTAGTCACAATTTTGGGAGACTTAGCGTAAGTACATTAGGAAATGTATAACGGGGATATGTGATGAAGTATCAAATCGCTAAAAATAAGAATTTCCTTATAAAGCGGTACGTTCGTCGTAGACGATAACCGCCTCGTTGTCGACGAGCGAATCCGTATCTTTGTGCAAAAATTGACTTCTCGATTTGCTAAGGGCGATTATCGCCGCCTCGTCGTTTCTCATGCGGTTTTTCCGCTTTTTACTGAAGTTGACCTTCGCGTACAGATCGTCGAGGTCGTCCTCTGTCGATAGCGGCCTGGGTTTCGATCTGACCCAAGCTGGAAGACTTCTGGTTTTTAGAGCGCTTGCGCCTTCCTCCTTTCCATTTACATCGTCTAAAACTACAAAGAGAAATTAATTAAATTAACCATTGAAACTGGTTGAAAAACTAAGCCATAGGGTCCACACTGCATGGATCACTTGGAAGAGGGTGTCAGAAATGTTACGTGACAGACGAATAGAAAATTGAGAAGTTGGAGGAAACATAGAGTTAGGAGGATGATTTGGAATGGGGATAGTCCCTCTGGAGGACGAATGGTGAAGTTGAGACCAAAGAGGGACTGCGCATGACAAAGTGTGGAAAGCCACCGCTGGTACTTACTACTGCTAGAAGCATACTGAGTAGCTTGCGGCGAAAATTCCGATATTTCCGGCATCGGGGCGTGCTTGGTGTGAGCAAGTTCCCCGTTTCCCGTAATATCGCACGGACCGAATCGTATCGGCTGACTGACCGGCCGCTGCTTTCGGAGCGCGTGCGTTTGGTTTTGCTCCGTATTCGGACCGGGATTGCTGCTACTGCGAGGCACCGGGCAGATTCCCGGACACTGCGTACACTGTGGTCCCCCAATTCCTCTACTGCCGTAAACCCATTGGCCTCCTTGACTAGGATTCTGCGTCACCAGGCGATTATTGTAGCCCCACGAGCAACCCTTAGCTTCGGCGTATACGGCTGTCTGGCTGGGATAAGCAGGAGGAGCGCCCTGAGGCACTTGTGTTGTGGGCGGTCCTCCGTCCGCTTTGCGCAGACCTAGAAATGGGGGTGTCAATTAAACTACACGAGGGTGAACGCTTACAGTAATGCTTATCCCGCTTAGGCATAATACAACAACGGTAAATGATGAAGGCAAAGAGTAGGCACACCACGAGGGCGGCCCCACAAAAAACGGCAACAAACAAAGGCAGTCGATCGCTCGATAGTCTCCAGCCCCTCGGCGAGGCAGTGGGCTCTGGCCACATGCTAGCTGTCAACGTTACCCACTGTCGTTGCAGCACTTGGCCGCGGGACTCTCCGGCGTATCCCTCATCGCCTGCAAAAAAAACAAAAATTAATAATCGTCACGATCCGAAAGCGATTTAAATTCTGCACGTCCTCCGTAAAAACATTTGGCACGAACGCGAAAACTACGTGATTCTCCACCGCTGCAAGAAAGTTTAAAGGGGGAATTGTCGAGTTTAACTTTTCCGAATCGATCATTTGACGAGCGCTTACATTTTTAATGAAAGTTCAACTTTTCGCGCTTGCCGAATTAAACTTTATGCGTTTTCCGTGACCGCTTCGACCGTAATTTATTGCCGTTTTAGAACGTCACGTGGTTAGGTATTCCAAATTGATAGCATCAACGCGTTATCACTTATTAAAACGAATTATCCTTTGGGCTGGAAAAACTACCTTGCGAAAACGTCCCTTTTGTCTATCTGCCCTTCTTTCGAAAATTGAGCGAAATACTTTCTAATAGATTTTGGACTGATAGACTAGAAAGATTCTTATTTTTTTTTAATTCTGCGTTTTCTTCCCTCGGTGAAGCTTGTAAAACTATCACATTTGTATATAACAGTCGAACAGCTGAAGGCATAGTTAGAACGCATGGAATTTTAATTGCCATCATCAATATATAGTAATCTCTGGCGATTGGATTCTTAATTGGGGGGTTCCGCAATAGTTAGGACGGATTCATCTACAGTGAGCATTTTAAATATGCGTTTCCTCCGTCTTTATCGTTCGACTGTCGTCTATTATACGATAATTTTCCATCAACAATTTTATGACAGCAATCAATTTTAGTTTTTAATTTTAGTTCAAAGTTGAAACTCAAATTTAATTCAACTGTAAGGACCAGTTCGAGCTTCGGAGAAGATTTACCTACCATTCTATTGACGTACGAGTGTGTAACCTTGAGTTAAATCCACCATTACCTGCCAGATCTTCTACCTGCGGATAACGGGCGGCCATTTTCTTAAATTCGGTCACCGGGTCGAACTTCCGTAACTCCGTGATAACTATTTTGCCCCTTCTGATATCACATTCAATTCAATTTGTTAACATTAATATTTAATATCTGTGTCATCTCGGTTAAGTTATGATTATTTGCAGGTTTTGGATGGGAGAACGAGCTCACTTCCTGGCGTCGACATCTAACTTAAATTAAGGTAAGCGTAGCTCATGTTATCTCCGGTAGTCACGATAAGAAATTTGTTATGTTTGCGAAAGCTAATTAAATTTCAACATAAGAACGTGTTTTCGCCTCAAGTTTAACGCAGGTGTTTAATTTACTCAAAGACACAGAAGGAAAGAAAGATTAGGGAATGTTTTAAATAGAAAAGACGGACGGTAACCAATGCTTTTTTGGTGGTGAACGTTGAATTTATGTTGGGCAGTTTGCCTTATTTGAGCGTATTGTAGTAAGACAGTCAGTCTTGTTTAATTGTAAAGTTATTATCGAAGAAAGTTAAAGAATTTTTTTACGTCGTGATCAAAGTGAACGTTAAGTCTAATTAAGCGGAAGCGTGTTTTCCGGTTTACGAAAAAGTTTTTAGTTGACTTGATTGATTGATTTTATTTCACCTGTAAATGATCCATCAAATTTACTTGTGATTTTGATAATCGGCTTGTGGTAAGCGTAGCCTATTATGTTTTACTGGTACTTGGCCCTATACGTGCGAATTTTTGTCCGAAATATCAATCGATTTCTGATTCAGTAATCAATTTAATCGATCTTTCTTGAATGGGGGTTTTGTTAAACTGAGGAATTCCAATTGTATATTGGTGTTACTAAGACTTTTGTGCAACGTGAGTTATAATTTTGAGTATTTGGGGGAGTATACCTCAATTGTATTCGCCTGCGGCTCGCTTGGCACTGCTTTTAAACTATCACTTTGCCATACATTCGGCATTAAAATAGGCATCTCAATAACGCAAAAATAATGGTCATTAAACCAGGCTTTCAGCACCTATAGTAATGTTGGGTCACGCTGTATGTGATTAATTTCATTTAATTTTGACGTCAAATGTTGGTACTAATTTAGTATGAACACAATGTTATTCGAATTTTTGTTTAAATAATCGTCTATTGTTTAAATAGATTTGCGTGTAAAAGTCTATCTCATGTTATCTCCGGTAGTTACGATAAGAAATTTGTTACGGTTGCGAAAGCTAATTAAATTTTAACATAAGGACGTGTTAACGCCTCAAGTTAGCGCAGGTGTTTAATTTACTCAAAGACACGGGAGGAAAGAAAGATTAGGGAATGTTTTAAATAGAAAAGACGGACGTTAATCAAGGCTTTTTTGGTGGTTAACGTTGAAACATTGCCTTTTTAATGTTCGGCAGGTTACCTTATTATAGTAAGACGGTCAGTCTTGTTTGATTGTAAAGTTATTATCGAAGAATTTTTTTTACTTCGTGATCAAAGTGAACGTTAAGTCGAATTGAGCGGAAGCGTGTTTTCCGGTTTCTAAAGTAGTTTTTAGCTGACTTGATTGATTGATTTTATTTCACCTGTAAATGATCTATCAAATTTACCTGTTTTATAATTTGATTGATTGAACTTGTGATTTTGATAATCGGCTTGTGCGATGAGTCTTAATGAAATATTACAAAGTCAGATAATTTTGGAGAATCACAGTGGAAGTGTGAGAGTAACACCACTCTTTTATTTTTCACCCCTGTTTCTTTCACAGCTTCTTGGCACCTCCTTCTCGATTTCTTCAGACACCCATTTTTCGTGTCTTTTTTCACCTTCCGTCAAAATCACACCGGCTTCTCCTTCCTTAACATTGAGCATTCTTTTTTTACCCACACTTCACGACTCTTTCACCGACTTCTGATTTTACTTTCTTCAATACCTTCTTCCTCCACGTCTCTTTCACGCTTTGTGCTTTGTCATTCGGTCATTTGGTACTCTTTCACAGTTCTTTCCTTCCCTTGGACGCAATTCATCACAAAAATGACAATCGGAAAACTCAGACTACGTGACAACGTTGTAAAACGTGCCATTATTAAATTTTTGAAACCATATAGGTCGAGTGGGGTTTTTTTACGAGAAAAAAATGAATCCATTTTAAAAATTCGAATTTGAATGCGCCCGAGATTGGTCTGTTTGTATCCCTTAGAAGGGTGCAGAACGGCTATCATTACCTTATCGTTAAATTTAATTTTACACCGGCGCCGGGGGTTACTGACAGAAAGCGTTATCGGTTAAAATATATGGGAGCATTTTTGCTACCCTTACTTTATAATGAGGCAAGTAAAATTCGGCCAACGTGGCGCGCTTTGTAATATGGATGTTTGTTGCGGTTTTTGCATTGAATGGACAAATCGCTTTCAGGTGATCGATTGAGGGTACAATTGTCAGTAGCAGGGTAGGAAACTGCAAGAGCCCCAACGAGAAATAAAAAAGAAGCGGCGATGTGACATTTCCCCTAAAATGAATTAATTTTAAATTTACGATCTGTGACAAAAAAGGGGTTGCGGTCGTCGGAAATTGATTTCCTTCGCATGCAGGTGGATCATCTTTTAGTTTATTTACTAAACCCTCCACCAATTGAACTTGTGCTCCTTTGAGACATCGCAAGTGAGGACGCTTTTTGAGTTAACACGCGTTGTTCCAGAAATAGAATCTATTTCCATTACATACTGACAGAGTACAAAGATCCCTATCTCAACCCTAATCTACGTAGCGCCACCACTGTCAACATTTAACTTAAAAGCAGATATAATTGATCCTGAAATATCTGTATACCTACAGTTGACGTAATATAAAGATAGCGCTTTTTTTGGAGAGCGTCCAATTTCGTAAAGCCATCGCCAACTATGCGAGCTTTCCTACATTTATAGTATCGGAACCGCAAATCAACTGGGTCAATATTTAAAAATGTAAACCTCCACGCTCGTGCTGTTGTTGCCGCTGCCATTTTTATTGCTTAATTTTAAAATATCCACAACGCCCACAACCGATGATGGGATAAAGGAAAATCGCGTGCCATGTTTCACCCTCGTCATTTCCCGCTATTTTGGGCAAAAAATCTCCGCCGTTTTCGTTATCCACAGAAGAATGTTATGCACTTGAGTTTCGTGCACGGTGAAAGTTCATTAAAATGAATCGAATCTTTGATGAAATTGTTTATATTGTTATATTATTATTTAAATAGCTATAACGTTTGCATCATAAATAAAGCAGATGTTTGACAGTATTTATTGATTTGAAGATGTAATTCAGGTAACATATCGATTTTGATCTTTATGAGACATTCAAATTTCGCGCTCAAATTTTTAATGTCGTTCAACACGCTCAACTGTGCCACTCATTTTGAACAACTCGCTCACGTGCGACCCATCACTGAGCTGGAGGATCAATTTCAACTCCAGATCGGAGAAAGGGTCTCCGAGAATTCTATAGTCGGTCCGTGCAGAGTACAGAAGGTGACTCGAACGCTTCTAGAACTCCTGATGCACAAACGATAATGGTATTTATGAACAATTGTCCTAAGATTCTAAATAGTTTTGCTTGTGCTTCAGTCAGTTCCAACATCGATGCAAGGTGAAGTGTTATATCATAAATAATAATTGCGGTTACAAAACAATCCATTTCAATTTATTGCGAGTTAATTGTAAATAAATAAATCACGTAATTAAATCTACGTTAATAAAATGAGCAAATGCTTTGCAAGCGATGTGTCGTAGGAGTGAACCATGTAAATGGAGGGAATGTACGAGACAGGATATGCGCCTTTGAAATTGTCCGTTTAAATTCCAGCGATCGACTACCGACCCAAATATGATTCAATTAAAACCAAATATTAGCGATTTGTTGTATCCCCGTAAAATTAATTACACCGGAGATTAAGTACCTACCTACATTATTAAATTAATTTTATAGTCTGTCCGTTTACATAATGCTATCGAAATAAATGTGTGCCATTGATTATGTATACTTTGTAAGATATATGAATTGTTATAAGAAATCGATTTTCCCCATCTCATAAGCAGTAAAAAAAAGTTTGCTTACTTTGACCATAGGGGAATTTCTCGCACAGAAAATTAGGTCAAAATAGCCGTGAAATGTGTATTAAGAACGAAATTAGGGGAAATATTGGAATATGAAGCCGTTCCGTGGGAAATCGCATGTAACGAACAAAGAATGTGGCTGCAAATGCGCTAAAAATAAAGATTTTCTACAACCGAAATTAGGAAAACGTCATATGTAAGTACATAACCTTTTTTGTTTTGCTTGAACGTTTTGCTTTTGTTTTTCGGCTGATTTGTCATTTTTTTTAAATAGCATGGGTTGCAAAATGGGATCTCTCTCCTCTCCCGCTCTCTTTTTAATTGAATTAATCTCATTGCGATATCCTTTTTCTCGTTCTGAACGATCTTGCACCACAAACAAGGTCGCTGGGAAACCCCAGGCTACCATAAAACAGTCAGTCTCAGTTATGGACCTTTCATTAGAATACCATGAAGGGTAGAACGTGTGTTAACCCTCCCCCCCCCCCCCATTTTCATAAGTTTGACTTGGCACCACTAAAAGTATGCCTATTCAAAATCTAACACCAATTGGTTGTCGTACGTAAAAGTTATGCACGTTTAACTTTCAACAACAGCATCTCAGGAAATAATTCATGCCCCCCCCCTCCTTTAAGACAGCGAAATATGATGGCCGTCTGGCACACCTTCAAGTTATAGGCTACCTACCGCAAAAAATTCCCGGACTCTAGGACCATTCCCCTAGAAGCAGGGCCGGACTGGCCCAGGCCGCCAGGCCGCCCGAGCGGCCGGGGCCCCGCGCTAGCGGGGACCATGGATGGGGCCCTCTATGGGTCAGTCAATTTTTGAAGCATTAATGTTTGTAAATGTTGAGCGTATTGTTAGTTTAAATTTGGAGAAGGATAAATTAATTGATAAATTTGCCAATACGTCATTGGAATTACAGCGCCTTCTCCTTTAATTTAATGTTCAATACTGTTCAGCAAGTTGTTTGAAAAACAATTAAAAAAGTCTGCAAATCCTTCGTCTTCTTTTTTTTTTGGGTGGGGGGGGGGAGGTCCATAAGTTTGGGGGCCTTTTGGACATGGAGCGCCCGGGGCCCTTACCCACCCAGTCCGGCCCTGCCTAGAAGTAGTTCAAAACGGCAGAAGTGGATCTGGACGGACGGACAAAACGCTAACAATAGCACATTTTTTTTAATTCTTTCAAAAATGCGCTAAAAATTGGATTGCGCAGTTACTAACGCTGGGTTGCGCATGCACAGATTTTTTAATTTGTTTGCGTAGTTGCTTGAGGTTTAAGGAATGTTTACTAACACAGAAAACCGGACATTCATTATGTTCTTTGTAACAAGAATGATTTAAAAAAAAACTATTTTTTGGAAGTTTGGCGATCCGACGTTTCTAAACAAAGTTATCGTGGACACGGATACACAGACAGACGCGCAGACAGACAACAGGAACATGAACAGACAATACAAAATTCTAAATTACCCCGAGGATCGTTAATAAACGGCAAAGGTGTAAAATTATGGTATATGGATTTTTTACTATAACGTTTAAGGCATTTTTAAAGAATTTTATAAGAATGTGTTTTGTCCGTCGGTCTGTTCGTCCGTCCGGACCCAGTTCTGCGGTTTTGAACTACTTTTGGAGTTATGAAATTTTTGCAATGCCTATGCCTTGCAGGTGTGCCAGATGGCTATTAAATTTCGCTGTCTCAAGGAGAAGGGGGGGGGGGGCATGAATTATTTCCTGAGCTGCTGTTTTTCAATGTAAAACGTGCATAACTTTTACATGCGACAACCAACTGGTCTCAGAATTTGCATACGCACGGCTTTAGTGTTTAGGGGTGCTAAGTAAAATTTTTTTAAATGGGGGGAGGGGCGGGGGTGAACGTACGTTCTACTCTTCATGGTATTCTAATAAAAGTGTCATCGAAATCAATTGGTTTGTACAAACTATAACTTTCCCCTCCGCGACTCCTTTCCGAGATCAGTGGATGGCCGGGGGGGGGGGGGGTAGAAATTAATTTTCTCTTTCATGGTATTCCAATTAAAGGTCTCGACAAAAGGGACTGTTTTCTACCAACTACCGCCCTAGTGTCTGACTACTTATCAAAAGAGGGGATCTGGGGGCGGGGGAGGGGCTAGAGCAGGTATTGTCCGCTCTGGGAAATAGTACTAATATCACTTTCTCATCTGTAATTAGGCTCTGCTGTTACATGGGAAATAAAATTATATATTATTATATTTTTAATCAATGATTAACCTTAATCATCGTTTGTGAAACCGGGCATAAGATGTGGTCTCGAATGTAATTCAACATCTCCATTCATTCGCAGTTATGGTTTATACAGGGTGTTCCTTGAAGACATGCTAATATTTAAGGAGGTGATTCTTTGGCCCATTTTAAGAAAAAAAAAGTGCCTATGAACGTATGTCCTAAACGTTTTAATTTTTGAGATACAGAGTAGTAATGTTTTAAAAAAATCAGTTTTTTAATAATAACAGAGCTACTATTGTAGACATCTTTATGAAATTTGGTACATGTCTTCTATCTATGCATTTTCCGATGTGCAATAGTTATTTACATAAAAGTCAGGAAAATGACACATTACTGGCGAGGAAATATAATTTCCGAGTCAAGTAATGTCATTTTACTCACGAGTTTTGTATTAAATTTTACCCGAAATCGTATTTTAATATATCATTTCAACTTTTATATAAAACTTTTGATTAATGTCAATCTGTCAGTGATGACAGGAGTCATTATAGACATTAGAAATGTCACAAATGCGGCCGGTAAAGTGACAGGTGGAATTCAATAAATGATAAAATCTATATATCATTGACAACAGATGTCAAGCATTTGTCAAGTATTTCTAAAATACTTGCATGTACCTTGGATCGACACCTGACTACGACTGTCACATTGACAGGCGGCCTTTTTACTTTTATCATTATGGACTAGGCCATAATATTGCAAATTATGGCCGCTGATTGCGACTTTAATCACCGTATTATAAACCAGTCGTACATAAAAGTTTTTATGTTCTCCACCAGCGGCGTCCGTACGGCTTTTGCATTGAAAATTTTTGGAGAAAAAAATACTACGCCACAACTTTCTCTTAAAATAAAAATTATTTTTCAAATCCTCCTCAATTTTTGAGCAAATTTGATTTTCTGATTTTTCTTTACCTGCCGCATGGTTTTCGCTCAAAAAAATAAAAATCGCAGTAGTAAAACGATGCGCCGGATAAAGAAAAACCAGAAGATCAAATTTGCTCAAAAATAAACGAGGATATATCTAATTTTTATTGTTTTTTTTTCTTTACTTCTACATTGTGAATTAAAAACTGTTTTTTAGCTGCTTCCCATGGTTTTATTGTTTTCAGGTAAACCCCCGCTTAAATATAACAAAAAACTGAACATTTTTTGTTAATTTTGGCGTAAGAAATACTTTCCAATGCGATTTCAAGGTATAATTTTTAAAGTGTATCCCCCACACCCTCCTGTGAGAGTGATACGTCGTCCCACTTTTTAATGTAAAATTTCATATAGAACTTTTGATTAATGTCAATCTGTCAGTGATGACAGGAGTCATTATGGACATTTACAAATGTGATAGGTGCGGCCGGAAAAGTGACAGGTGGCAGGGAAGGTAGTGTGGTCATGGAAACTAAAATTTCCTGACATATAGTAATGATGAAAATAAAGGTTTCAGGACGATTTTGGGTAGAAAATATTGACTTTCAAAAAATCTAATAGTAAGAGTTCGTCAATTTTATTGAAACATTTTCCAACCCCAGAGTAAAAGATACCACCGATAGGTAGAGGGTAGGTAACGACCCTGGTAACGACAAATCGATGCTGTCTAGTAAAATTTTATTATACGGAAAAACGGTATTTACTACGGGGACACTTTGACACTTAAACAAAAAAAATCTATGCAATAGAACATTTAAGAGCCCTTTATTAGTCCTTAAAAGCCTCACACTGTAATTTTACATGAGCGTATTGGTAAATCCTGAATTTAATTTCTAAAATTGAAAAGATTTTTAGTTGTTTTAAAATTGCCCCGATCATTTTTGTGTCTTACATTTTCAAATTTCAAATCATACGTCTGTCTGTCCGTACCGTAACTACTCCTACGGTTTCTAAGACATTTACGTCGTGCTTTTTATATTCGGTAGCTCAAAGCTTGCATCTGAACCAAAAAAAGTATATCTAATTTCCTGAACTATAATAATAGTAATAATAATAATAATGGTCATTTATTGAAGGATAACACTGTACATACTAATAAACAGAATTCATCACTATTAAATAGGAAATAAAAAACTAACGTCAGAGTCGCCTTCAATAGGGCGAAGTTCAGATTTATGCATAGGAGGTTTCATAATCTGCTCTTCCACTTAACCCTAATACTTAACAATAATTTTTATTGAAAGAAAGAATACGTCCCGAGTACAAAATTGAAATTATATTAATTAATTTAATATGAATTAGTTGGTTGTTTAACTGATTAGTGGCGTGCCATTTGCAATAAATGGCAATAATAATTTATAGATGAAGAAGAGAGGAAGTTAATTAATAAAAAAAGAGAAAAATATCAAGATAAATAAAAAACAAAATCGATGGGAAAACGTCCAAGGGTCATTTGACAAAGGGCCGTTAAAAGAATTCTTTTTTCCTCCCTGTTTTGAAAGAAGTACATTATCTGGCAATCATCAGGGATGTCGATAGTGATTTCTGGTGGGACCTACGTTTCCGGTAGGGTCAGTCCGGCTCTGCGGAAGGGTAGTAAAGTTTTTCTTATCGAACATGCATAATTAACGAGCGTAGTACAATAATCACGCAATAGGGTCATTTGTGTGTATAGTATGTGGAGTTCCCCGTAGACCCAGAGATAATTTTAAGGAAATTTGTCCGTCGTCCGCATCGAATTAGCTTCAAGGCACGTAAGTTTCAAGGCTAATTTAGCGCAAAAATACCAAGACGTGCGCGCGTGCGTTCGGAATAACAAATTAATCGGCCTAGTTAATGACGATTTTCGCAACAAAGTACAAGGCTCACCTTGCTCATTTACGTTGAGAATGTACGGAGCGGCTAAGGGCGAAAGGGTCCCTTCGTCCATAGCGGCGACGAAAACTCGCGCACTTTTCGAACGTAATTGATAGGCACGCGCTGCCTACCTTAAGAACATCGAAACGAGTGCCACAACAAACAAAAGCTAACAAGTGACTGACTGACTCACGTGTCCACCGATGGCGCCGGTCGCACGTTACATTAAAAAGCACCGCGACGTCGACAATGTTGAATCATCGCGTGACGTCATGCGCGTTGCACGCTCGCGAGTTTGTAATTTATTGCGTTACCCACACACGATTTCACCCTCGCGGCTCGTGTGGGTGGATTTCGGGCAGCAATTCGCCCCCTTTAGCGAAAGGAGCCTGACGTAAGCGTGTCCAATTAATTCCGAAACGGTGGGTTTTAAATGACGACGACGAGTGGGCGAGTAACTATATATCGACCGGGGGTGCATCCGATCCTTCGGGTCCAGACGTGCAATTTGCATCCTTGCCATCTCAGGGCAACATAAATATTTTATTAAAGACAGTAGGTCACGGTTATCACAATAGAATTTTTCCAAATTCCGAGCATAAACATTTTACCCGGCGTTCAGTTTACTCAAGGGACTACCTATGACAATATTTCGTTCCGTTTTGTAGGCGATACTTATTGATCGCTTAAGGATAGCTCTGCAATGACCAATATTTTGGCCTGATAAAGCTAAGCAGGCGTTCTGATAGCATGTATCTCACCTTAGAATGTTCAGAGGGACTACATGTCCTTTTTTATATTTTTCGCTTAAGGGCTCTGTGACCATTCCACGCTCCTGATTCACTATGGAATGTCATTTTGGTGCGATTCCGTGAAATGTCCAAATCTTAATCCTTATGTCGGGGAAAGGCAAATTTCCGAAACCGTCTTCTTTACTAAATCAAGTGCGGGACCATTTTGGGCTTTTAGGTGCCGAGAGATGGCGAACAAATTGACATGACCCTAATAGCAAGGGGTCAAGGTTGGTAGCAATGAATTTCTTTCCTGGAGACCTTTCATTAGAGTACCATGAAGGATAAAACAAGTTCCCCCCCCCCCCACGCCCTCCATTGATCTCGAAAAGGAATCGCGAAGGGAAATTATACTTTCCTTTCGATGAGACCTTTCATTACAACATCATGAAGAGTAAAACGTGCCCCCTCCCTCCTTTTTCAAATGTTTTATTAGTAGGGGCAGGCGTATGCAAAATATAAAACAAATTGGTTGTCGCGTGTAAAAGTTATCCAAGTTTTACTTTCAGAAACGGGAAATCCGGGAAATAATTCATGCAGGGGTCCCTCATAAAGATACCAAAATTTGGAGACCGTTTGGTATAGGCTACGTAGTATAAATTGAGCACAACTGTCAATGTTTCCTTTTTTGGTACATGATTAATGGGGAGGGGGCTTTTTACACATCAACAATAATGCAGGAAGAATCAAGCGCTTAGAGAAATTCCCCCAAAATTTTCAAGATATTCACAAGTGAGTTTTTACGTCGTCAGTCTCTTCTAGACGATCTTTCCGCCCTTTAAGAGTATCCTGCTCCTTTGGCATCACCAATAGATATGTCTCATATTTCTGAGTACTCTCTTCGACCCTTCATTTTCAAGACGATTCATTTTCTCTTGGTGAGTACTGTCCTCCAACAAAGCGTTTTCGAGATTTTCGCTCTTCAAGTGTTGACATCACCAATGGATATATTTCTTTGTGAGTACCCTTCTCCGACCACTTGTTCTTGAGGTACAAGGAATTCGTATATAATTCGTAGAAATTAATTCCTTTCGTTGAGACCTTTCATTAGAGTACCATGACACCACCTCCCCCCCCCCCCTCCTTAAGACAGCGCAATTTGATGACCGTCTGACACACCTTCAAGGTTGCAAACATTGCAAGACTCTAGGACCATTTCCCAAAAGTATAGTTCAACAGGGCAAAAGTGGGTCCGGAGGGACGGACAAAACGCAAACTATACCATATTTTTAGCACATTTGTAATTATTAAAAAAATGTGCTATTATTTGCGTACCTAAGCGGTTTTGAGCTACTATTAGGGGAATTGTCGTAGAGTCCTAGAATGTTTTGGAATAGGTAACCTATACTTTGAAGGTGTGCCAGGCGACCCTCACATTTTGTTGTTATAAGCCCCCCCCCCTCCCCCACGAATTGATGCGGCCCGTTGGTACTGCAATTCAGCTTCAACTGAACTGTGATGCTAAGGATCCCTGGGTCGAATTCGGGTTCGGGCATGGATATTTGTCAATGTATAGTGGGTTGGGTTGGTAGAACAGCCTTGGCTAAAATCCCCCCCCCCCCACTCAAAAATAACGGTAAAATAAATAAATAATTAAAATTTGCTGGGCTGCTGTTTTTGATAGTGAAACGTGCATCACTTGCCTTTAATGATGCCAAGTAAAACTTCTAAAAATGGGGGGGGGGGGCTTGACGGGAGAAGGAGGGGGTAGAAATTGATTGTATCTTCTTTCTTTCTTACGCCTTATCAAAATAGTGGATTGGGAACTTCAAATTGAACATTGTCATAGGAAATGCATCGAGGTAATACGTTTTAACGTTTTCCCAGAGAAATTGGTGATTTTTAAATGTCGGTAATTTCCAAAAACATTTTAGCAAATACTACATGCTAAGTACACTACGAGTAATTACTAGAGTAACCTTTTCTTTTCGATTTAATTAATGACTCATTTTCGAAACTATCCTCGTGTTTATTAATTCGCATTAGGTACAGATCTGAATCAGCTACTTTCACAAAAAATTCTACTACTGGGCAATTTGAGAGCATTGATCCTGTTAAACACAATTACCTATTCATTCTATTTGAAATTTAGACTTGTATTAGGTGAGGCATTTACTGAAACCATTACAATGCCATTACTTAAATTATCCTAGCAAATTGGGTGAAATAACACTGCGGTTAGGGGAAGGTTCGGATTTCTTTTCTTGTATAGCAAAGCCGATCGTAAAAAATTCGTAACCGTAACTGACGATCAATAAACAACCTCTTTAGCATAGAGTGAATGAATGAGTAGGGTAAGTAAAAAGAAATGTGGTAGGTGTCTACTTACGATATGTTAGGCCATCACATACGTCCACGCTTTACTTCCATTTCGAGCACAAAAAATAGACACACGTGTCCCTAACGCGGAAATAAAGGGACGCCCTTTAGAGATTATCCTAAATATATTAATAAGAAACAATCACTACATTCTAAAATAAAAATGCAACCCCTAATGGGTATACGTTTGCGCACATGCGCGCCCCATTCGACACCGAGCAAAAGGAATAAATAAGCGAAGATTCTGTAATAACGTAATAATTATTCGCATTCGTATATACCGGGCGTTCATGTCATTATTACATTTTGTAAGTCGTCCTAGGTCCCAGAAAATAACGTCTGAAGACTTGGGGTTGGAATATGGCCTTAAACATGGAAAGATTTCAGTTCCCTGACATCTGTCTCATTTTCGAATTTTCAGAGAATACGTGCAAAAGTTCATTTTTCCATCCTCACCGGATGAAACTACGGCAGCTTAAAGGAAAGGAATTTGATTTAAAAAAAATTCAAAATTGTAACGAGTATACCTAGACGCATAGGAAAATCCGTTAGTACCATTCTTATGTATTGCGGTTGTTGTTAATCTTTGGGGGATGTTTGGATCTTCTTGAAAACTAAAAAAGACTTTGGATAGTAGGTCCCAATTTGGGTCTTCACGTCAACTACTCGCACAATCGAAGTCTTCGTTTTTATCGATTCTCCTTTCCTAGCTTTTCTGGTAGCTTCTTTCCTCAACAAAGTGATCTTCCAACCGTCTTAACTCCTTTTTTGTTATGTCTTCCATTATTTTTAACGCCTTTTTATCCTTGGAAGTTCGCAAGTTATCTTTACCTCAAAATCTTCTTTGATTCACTATCTCATTTAAGCGTCTTAAATTTTCTGTTTCTTCTTCCATTTTTCCAACATGGAAATTTTTTTCTGTTTGCATCAATTCATTAGTTTCCATCATTTTTCCACACGCTATCAACCCAAGAGGGGTCTCGGCTATGATGGGAGACTCCTGTGATTCGGTGGGGGTGGAGGTATTAAATACCCCCTCTTAAAAACACAGGGACCAGGGGGTCCTACCCCGCTAATTTTCCAAAATTAAGTTGAAGGTTTAGAGCGTTTTGATACGAGAATTTCACTTCTTGAGAACTTGGGGAAAAATTACAAAATACCCCTTTTTTTCTGACATAAATAATAAACAATTTTTAACATTTTGCTGTAGTAGGCGTTGACAAAATGTCAAAATAATGCATTTATGACTTAGATCATATGATTGATGGTTTCTTTAAATGACATAGGTGATAAAGAATCATATTATGTTGATAGTTTCTCAAAAACGCCAATTGTACAGGGTGGCCAACTAAGAATGGGAGGTACTGTATCTGAGAATCTATCCATCGTAGAGGCTTTCGGTAAAAAAATTTATTACTAAAACGGCCACGCGCAGAACTTGGAAAATATTTTTAAGTTTCTGAAATGGCCGCTAGGGGGCGTAACTGCAATCTGGAATCTAAAAAAGTGATTTTTCTGTGAATTCCGCTATATTAACCTAACAAAAAAAATGTCCGGTCTTTGAAGTTGACGATAATCTGAACAATTTTTGTTTGACAATTTTCAAAAATGTTCACATATCACCGCTTGAGGGCTTTTTTCGACATTCCGACAGAAATGGTTAATTTTCCCAAAAAAATTAAATGCATTGGTATGATTTTTTTTCCATGAAAAAGTAGCTAAATGATGCCTAAACAAACTCGTGAAAACAGCATCTCGATATCTTGAGATATATATTTTTATACCGTGATGGCCAGCATTTCGAGCATTTACGGCGGCATTAAAAGCTTTCTTTTTTAAATCGATCCACCTTAGGGCCACAAATTATATAATAAAAATAATTCCGGAAAAATTATCTTAAAAAAATAAAATTTTGAGGGTATAAAATTTTCTTTGACCTAAATTTTAGGTTAGGAACAAGATATCGAGATGCGGTTTTCGCGAGCTTGTTTAGGCATTATTCAGCTACTTTTTCATAAAAAAAATCGAACCAACGCATTTAATTTTTTTGAAATTAATCATTTCTGTCCGAATGTCGAAAAAAGCCCTCAAGCGGCGATATGTGAAACTAACAAAACTTCAAATAGTATAATATTTGTAGCCGAAGAATAACTCTTTTCAATTAACTCGAGTTTGTTAAAATCGGCTCAGTCGTTTCCAAGATACAGGGTGTTCTTTACGGAAACCTTTGAATACCCCCCACCACTTCATTTTTAGAGATACAGGAAAAATTGTCAAACAAAAAAGGTTCAGATTATCGTCGTCTTCAAAGACCGGACATTTTTTTGTTAGGTTAATATAGCGGAATTCACAGAAAAATCACTTTTTTAGATTTCATATTGCAGTTACCCCCCTAGCAGCCATTTCAGAAACTTAAAAATATTTTCCAGGTTTTTCTCGTGGCCGTTTTAGTAATAAATTTTTTTACCGCAAGCCTCTACGATGGACAGGTTCCCTCCCAGATACAGTACCTAGCATTCTTATTTGGCCACCCTGTACAGCTTAAAAAGTTCCTATGAGGATGTATTATTTGTTTTTTGATATCTTTTCAAACAGGGTTCAGAACAAAATAAAAACTAATATGATTAATTTCGGTTTTTAGGGAAATTTTTCAAAAGAAAAAAAAATCCTCCTATGTATTGGTTTTGTCCGTCTGTCTGTTCCTCATCTAATTCGAGAACGAAAACAGACAGCGATGTCAAATCTTCGCCAATCGATTTCAATTCGAGCCGTTCTTAGGGTGTAGCGAGTGAAGCGGCAGCTCGAGGCTTCGCGCTATGTCATTCTTGCATGCTCCCCTCCCTTTCGCCGCATCATTCAAAATGCTGAAAATGACGACTTTGCAAGTATAATTTTGCATACATTTTCAGGGGAGGACCCTCGGACCCCTCTCCCCCGGGGGTTTTTCCTCCCCCCCCCGGCACCATTGTTAAAAAAGGCCCTGCAAAAATGTTTCGCTCCAGGCCTCGAATTTGCTAAGGAAGGTCCAGGACGAGTCATTGTCATACTGGCATAAAGGGTTGAGGGTCTCAAGCGCATATGGTCCAGGACGAAATTGTTATCTTGCCTCTTCGCCCCTTTCTTTAACACGAGCTTGTTGCAGTTGCAGTTTCTCAAAAACTGCTCATAGTGTTAGCCAACGGGTGAAAAAAGTTTAACTGCACCCCAGGTTTGATCACTCTGTAGGTATATAGGGTACTTTAAGCCTTATCAAAAACCATCAATGACATTGTAATTGTGAATTGAGTTTACTAATACAATATCGAATTCAGCGGTGCACATATTCATCAAATTAATTATTTTTGAATTGTAAATGGGCTCTAGAAATGTATGTTTTAAAATTTTTAAATCTTCTAAATCTAAAACATATTTTCAAACGTATTTGGAGGGCTTTCGGGCGTCTTTTTGGTCCCTTCCAGAGTTTCCGGGTTTTTTTTTTAAACCTATAAGGCGCGGGCGAAAGTACTGATCCGCCATCTGTTGGTGCTTTAGTTTCACTGTGGTAATTTTTAGGTTGGCAACAAAACGACAGTTTGGCCAACACCAAGCCACAAAAATTCAAGTGAAACGTCAAATTTACATTCCCAAATCATCTCGAATTGACGTCGTTGATTGACTGAAAAATATGATTAAGAAGAAATTGATTATGCTTTTAATGTGCCAAAATTGTTAAGCTTTTTTAAAAACGTGCAAAGTGCGTAAAGTGATAAAAAAACATCATGGGACTTTTCAGTGCCGCATCGCCATTTGATAGTGACGTCGGTGAGTCACTTTTTTGTTCTAATTAAATTTGTTTATTACGCTATCAGTTTTAAATTCAATTGAAGTATTCACATGACTTTTAATGAGCGTGATTCACTGGAGGAGTATTAACCTTTTGCTCATTAGAAAAGGCGACAAGTGAAAACAACACTTCAGAGCAGTGGGGTCTCATTCTGGACGTCTGCGATAGGGCGAGTAAAACTTCGGAGGATTCGAGAAATTGCTTGCGGTCGATAATAAGGAGACTAAACAACGTCGATCCACACATTGCGGTCCAGGCGGCAACGGTAGCTACCACTCGGAATTCTCTTTTGTGATTGTTTACCTTTTGCAGTTGCTCGACGCCTGTGTTAGTAACTGCGGTAAAACCTTTCACATAGAAATCGCATCCAGAGAGTTCGAAAATGAATACGTCAAACTGATTAAGAAGGCCCATCCGAAAGTTCAACAGAAATTGAAGGAGTCACTAAAGAAATGGGCGGAAGGCGAATTTAAATCTGACCCTCAGCTGAACTTGATACCGTCACTTTTATTCAAATTGAAAAGCTCCGGTATAGACTTTACCGTCGAAACGGTACGTATTAATTCGCACGAACGGGCCTCGATGGTAACGTTTTAGCCCGCGAAGAAAACCATGACACTTAGCAAAGACCCGAATGTCGTCCAAACCCAAGACGAGGAAGATCAAATCGCGAAGGCGATCGAATTGTCACTGAAGGAAACTTCGGGTTCGCCCAGAAGTTCGTCTTTAGGCGGAACCTCTCTGTATCCGACCAATTTAAATCTTGCGTCGAGTGTTATCGCGACGACACCTGTGAAGGAACCGCGGAAAGTGAGGGCGCTTTACGATTTTGAGGCCGCCGAGGATAACGAGTTGACATTTACAGCCGGCGAAATAAGTAAGTTAAAAACAATTGTTTTTGAAACCCTAATCAAAATTCTGATTTGTCCGACGTATTTTGTAGTTGTAGTAAGTGACGATTCGGACACGAATTGGTGGAAAGGTAGTAACCACCGCGGCGAGGGTTTGTTTCCTGCAAACTTCGTGACCGCCGATCTGTCAGCCGAGCCGGAGCAGTTGCGTAAGTCTCTCAAGCTTTTGAAGCGTGTTACTTTTAACGTCGTTGTAGTTAGTGACAAATTAAAAAAAGTGCAATTCAAGGAGAGCGCGGCCGAAGTATTAGAGGATAAAGAGCCGGAAGATGTCGAGATAAACGAGGAGAAAATCGATCGATTGCTTCATTTACTGCACGAAGCGGATCCTACGAATCCCTCGCAGGACAGTGACGAGATGCTCAAGCTGGAACGTAAAATTTGTCGATTTGGTAATTTTTTCGAGCGTAATTTGATTGTTTCAGGCGAGGTGAACGGTATGGGTCCCTTAATCGACGCAGAATTGGAAACTGTAGATAGAAAACACGCCCAGTTAACAAAACTAAGTTCCGACTTAGTGGAGGCGTTAAGTTTGTATCATATGCTAATGCGTGAACCTCAAATGCCTCCCGTTAACAAAATGCACTACGATTATCAACCTACCGGGGCTCATCCATCTGTGGTAAGCCTTTACCTATCGTTCACAGCTCACGGTAACGTGTCCATTTTAAGATATACAATGGGGCCATGCCGATAAACCGGGGACCCCCACAATATATGCCACCGTACGCAATGCCACCAAATGCCCAACCCATACACATGCCGCCACCACCCGGCATGTTGCCGCAACAGCAACAAATTCCACCCGGTATGATTCAGTCACGCATGAACTTTCCACCACAGCAACCTCAGCTTAGGTACCCCCGGACACTCTTCAGTTTGCCTTTACAGTTACGGACCTCACAGTATGCCATCGGGATATGCCCCGGCCCCTCCTCAATCGACGCAATTGCCCCATCAAGCCCCACAGAGCGGCGTCTACCCCACCTCCTCCAACTCTCACATAATGTAGTTTCTGCTTCAGAAATGCAAAAAGTTTAAATTATTTAAAGTCAACGATGAGGCTAAGTATGTGAATATTTCTATGTTAAACAATTTTAGATGTAGCTGTGCGATAATAACGAGACACTTGACTTTGTTGCATTTGCTATAGATGACACACCTGATATACAGTACCTAATGTGTGTTATTAAATTAAATATTCTAAAAATTTGCTATAAAACAGAATTGAGAGGTTTCGGTTTGTATTTTATTACTGTACAGCTTTGATTCCTATGTTTAAAAAAAAAGATCTTTGTGTAAATTTATAATAAATATTTAGTTTTTGCACGGCGTCCCTTACTTAATTAACCTTATTTGATTTGTTTCCCCTTTCGCGTTGTGGTTGATAAAAATTATCTCTTGATTAGAGTATCGTGGGTAAACACATGTGACTGGTTCATTTGTTTTTCATTGCGAAATTCGTGAGAAAATCTTAATCATGTCTATTGTTTATATGTTGTTATTCTTTTTTTTTCGTAATCTAGGTAGCTTTAGTTCAGAGATTATTGTTACAAAATAATTGTTTAATTTGCCTTCTTATATATCTTTATTTCCTTCTCTTTTTTTGTTCATGCTTCCTCTATTATCGTCTATATTTTTAAGGTTTCTTGCCTATGCGTTAATTATTAAGGAGTGAGATGCCCAAGGGGGGAGGTCAGCATTTACTCAAGCCAAGACGGCAAAATGGGAATACTAATTAATCGGCTTTTCTATTAAAAAAGGAAATGTTCTATAAGACGGAACAGGAGGTGGCTAAACTTCCTCGCAATACATAATAATAATGATTTTTTGGCAAGATAACATACTTTACAGATAAGTAATGAAAGGGGCTTAGGTACAGCATCGCCTATGTATCGCATAAGCATTACATGAGCTTTTTGACTCCAATATAACGAAAATGTTCATTTTTAAAATGGTTACAATTTTTATGTATAATCATGCTTTATAGTATAATTAATTAGTCAATTGTGACCTATTTGTTTTTTAATTGTTCGATTATTATCTGTGAATTTGTGTCTGCGCTCTAAAATATAACAAAAAAAACTAAACGTCCGTGCTATCTAGCGGTCAATCATAAAAGTAGCAATAAATAAAGTTATAAAATTCAATGGTTATAATTCAACAGCGCCCCTATAAAGAGTTAGGCAACACATCATACTTCCATGAACAATTTAAAAAAAAACACGACAACCTTGTGTGAGAGTTTTCACTTTTTCATTATCTATTTTTAGTGTTTGAGAGCCTTCAAAACGTTACGAAAAGAAGCCTTTTGAGTTTTGAGTCTTTTAGAACATTAAAAGGTCTTTATTGGTTTTAAAGTTAAAAGGTGTATAAGAGGTTTATTGATCTTTAACAATTTAAATTTTCATGAGCCTCCAAATGTTTTTTCTATCTCCTATCTATATCATTTACTTTCTAATTCTTGGCAAATTATCTTCAAGTGTTTTCAATGATTGCCATAGCCTTTTAATGGCCTTTAAGGCGCTGCAAAGTGTTTGAGAGTCCTTAAAAGATTTTGAAGAACGTTTCGTTCTTGAAACTTGAAGAGCATTTAATAATTATTTACATAATAGTCAGGAAAATTACACATTACTCGCGAGGAAATATTGAAGTAGAGCCTCGTACTGTAATTTCTGAGTTTTCAAGATATTTAGTTCGTTTTTTTTTTGCATTCGGTGGCTAATATTTTTGGCACCTCAACTAAGAAAAACCTTCACGATTAATGTGCAGTCTGCGCAATGTCAACTTACTTATTTATAGAGATATTTTTTGAAATTTTAACTTCAGATATTTGTTGTAAAGGCAAACATATCGCATATTTTAAGCATCAGGTGTGTGCATGCGCGAACGCGAAGTTTCTCATATATAAGTATGCCACAACTTATTTTCCTTTGTACAGGGTGTTTCATTAACCCTAGTTTACTGGCCACTAAAACTTTCAAGTTTCCGGGCGTGGGGTGGAACGAACCCCATTCTAACTGTCGCCACCTGCGCGCCGTATTTCCATGCATAACCTCAGAAAAAAAACTTATGGACATTGAAAGTGGCTGTGAGGTGCGATTCACCCCAGACCTGTAAATTAGGGTTAATAAGAAAAAGTGTTTTCACGAGAAATTTTGGTGTAGTCGATTTTTGGTAAAAAAGGAAGGTTATACACTGCCTTTTTTTGAGCCCCGAAAAAAAAATTGTGTCAGATCGACCCGGAAACAAAATTTTTCTTATAGAATGTGGCCTGTAGAATCCATAATTTCAAAGAGTTCCAAGATCGGACTACTAGATCAAAAGTTACAGCCCTTTGAATTTTTTGTCAAAATTGGCCCATAACTTTTGATTGAGACGTCTTATCGAAAAAGTACGAATCGATTTGGATTCTACGCACCCAAAGAAAAAGTTTTTTCCCGAGAAATTTTGGTGCAGTCGATTTTGGTAAAAAAGGAAGGTAATACACTGCCTTTTTTTTACCCAGAAAAAAAATTGTCTCAGATCGACCGGGAAAAAAACATTTTCTTATAGAATGTGGCCTGTAGAATCCATAATTTCAAACAGTTCCTAGATCGGACTACTAGATCAAAAGTTGCAGCCCTTTGAATTTTTTGTCGAAATTTGTTTTTTAAAGTCCATAACTTTTGATTGAGACGTCTAATCGAAACAGTACGAATCGTTTTGGATTCTACGCACCCAAATTAATAAGAAAAAGTTTTTTCCCGAGAAATTTTGGTGCAGTCGATTTTTGGTAAAAAAGGAAGGTAATACACTGCCTTTTTTTGGCTCGAACAAGAAATTGTCTCTGATCGACCGGAAAAAAAATATTGTCTTATAGAATGTGGCCTGTAGAATCCATAATTTCAAACAGTTCCAAGATCGGGCTACTAGATCAAAAGTTACAGCCCTTTGAATTTTTTGTCGAAATTGGTTTTTTAAAGCCCATAACTTCTGTTTGAGACTTCTAATCGAAAAAGTACGAATCGTTTTGGATTCTACGCACCCAAATTAATAAGAAAAAGTTTTTTCCCGAGAAATTTTGGTGCAGTCGATTTTGGTAAAAAAGGAAGGTAATACACTGCCTTTTTTTTTGCTCAGAAAAAAAAATTGTCTCAAATCGACCAGAAAAAATATTTTCTTATAGAATGGGGCCTGTCGAATCCATAATTTCAAACAGTTCCAAGATCGGACTACTGGATCAAAAGTTACAGCCCTTTGAATTTTTTGTCGAAATTGGTTTCTAGTCTATAACTTTTGATTGAGAAGTCTGATCGAAAAAGTACGAATTGATTTGGATTCTACGCACCCAAATTAATATAGGTTACAGGCCATATCTATGGAACCGATAATTGCACAACTTCGGGAAACAAAGTTTGTTAACAAAAGAGGCCAAGAGAAATCGCTGGAAATTATTTCCGAGTTTCTAGATTTGCCGCTAGAGGGCGTACGATTCATGGTTAACCTTTTAAAGTATACCTTAGGTTAAATAGAAAAATGACTGTTTATTATACACAACAATCATACATAAAAAAATACATGCATTGCAATCTTGTATCTATATTGCACATATTGCTCTAGCTCGTAAAATATGAGGGGTGGGGGAAGAGGAACATCTCTATAAGGAATTGAATGTAACTTCGGTTTAGGCATAATAGGTCTCGTTGGAAAGAGCTCTCTTCGTGGAATCTGATTTTACTTGAATAGAGTCTTTAGTAAATGTGATGAGTGGTAGAGGGCGCGATGTGACATTAACATGAACTTTGTAAGTTTTTTTTACCATTTCAAATGGAACGATATAATTATTTATTAATTATCAATTATACTGAAAAAATGAGAATATCAATAAAAACCACATTTTGATATCTGTTTCCTAAGCAGAGATATTGCGAAAATACGAATATTCACAAATTTTAATTGCAATATTTAGACTCATTCAAGTTGGGTTTGAAATAACAGAAACACAGTACCACGTAAAAAAACTGTCACAGTCTCTAGTATCCTTTCATTAAACATTTTCGTGCGAATTATCACCACGCCGTTTGTTATCATGGCCTGCTTCTGTTTTTGATTTCATGTTTATTTAAATTTGTGTTCATTAAAGTAAAGAGGATGTTTTTCATACTTAATGATATAACATGAATAACGAATGATAACAATTATAACCATAAAAAGATTTATCTGACAGATCTGCTAACGCTTTTATTTCAAGGCCTCCTATGACAATTATACATATAACGGTCAGCATTTTAGAAAATCTTAAAACAAAAACCATACACAGATAGGTATATGGAATATAATATTGATCGATGTTTTCCACATTCGAAAGTGCAAAAAAATAAAGCAGGTTTCATTTGAAAAAATCCTGACCATTAATTTTAAAACGCCCTATAGAATGGCGATCAAAATCTAACACATTCGCGTGTAGCATCAGTCTTGTTGATTTTGGAAGACTTTTTGAACTTCAAGTCAACGGATCCATAGGTACAGGGCGTTAAAAAAGCAGTCAAATTTTGAAAAATATTGAATAACTTGAAAACCTTAGATGCTAGGTATAGGGAAATGTGGTATAAGACGACGTAGATTTAGAAAATACAGGGCGTTCTATTTAAAATAAGATCATGATAATATTTTCTTTCGATAGATCATGAAAAATTAAATGGTATGCGTGAAACATCCTGTATCACGAGTTTGGGATAAGTGTAAAAAGGAGGCAGGTGGAAGATATGACCAAATATGATAATTTTTTTCAAACGCGAAGTTCAAGTGATAAACAACGTAAATAAATTAAACTCGTGCCAAATTTACCTCATTAAACAACAATTAGCTAAATTTACTCTATTTACACCATCTCTTTGTATTGGTGAATCAACACAATACGATTTAATAATGCGGTATATTTATGTTTAATTCTACAATAAGTTAATCTATATCTAATTTTTTGAAAGATCCTTGAATATCGTAAGAATTGTAACTATTTTTATCCTTCACCCTCGACCTGTCGTTGGTGTTGGCAAGATCCTCCAAAAACCAATCTCTATAACCTTCAATTATTATTTTCCAATTACCTGAAAATCGGCAATTGTTCGCACGCTCACCTTAAAACACTCGATCTATTTACCTATAATATCATCGATAGATTCGTCGTTTCCGCCATATTCAGTTGGAAAGTATCTCCTGGGAATAACTGAAAACACCTCTTCGAAGTTTTCTCCATAGAAACTTGTCTGAAACTGTCCTGTCAGCGTTTCCAAAAAAAAATGGAGAAGATTAACCTACCCTTGATCCTAACTTCTTACTTATAAAGGGCTTGGCTAAGCCGAATAGCGTCTGTACATATCCCGGACAGTTGACAAAGTAGAGGGCCTTAATTCTACAAGGATAAGAAAGGAAGATATTGTAAAATATTTTCTTCAAAGTAAACGGGGTTAGTTGCTTCAGTAGGCTCAGCGAGAAACCCTTAAAATCGACTATCACATAATGTCCGATTACCATGCAGGTATCGTTCTCGTTCATGAACACGTCCATGACCATCATCGCAACCTTCATCACGTCATAAAAGTCTACCTTGTCAAACTCGAAAACGTCCCATTTCACTATGACGCACTCCTTGTCGGGGGTGCCAAACGGAATAATCGCGCTGAAAGCTCAATTTGGGGCGATTTTCTTACGGCGGAACGTGCGCACTTACCCCTTTCGCAATATCTCCTGTATTTCCGGTAGAAGTGGATCTCGATTGGAGAACATTTCAGGCGCTGCCGTTTCCAGCTTTACGAAGTTGGTAAATTTCTTCTTTACAGTTTGATTGCAAAATTTGCACCCCCTTACGTAGTTCAGTAGCCAAAGACCTTCTGCATGGTTTTCCGTTGGTATGACGAGAGATTAGTTTGTTTGGAACTTACCCGGCCGACATTGCACCCGGTACTCCGTTTGTATCCATTCTCGAAAATTCCGAAGAAACTCTTCCCGGTGACCGGGCGTTTCGTTCAGCTCGTCTCTCGCTTTCTTCTCAATTTCTTTTGTGAAAGGACGCGCGTACATATCGTAGGTACCTACAAGTTGACTGAGTGTGTTTTACTATGAAAGCCTAATCTTTGACTGTTATCGATGCTTACGTTCCAAATTGACCTCAGTGGTACACAAAGAAACACACACGCTAAACAAATACAAATAATTAATAGGTACTGGTCAGCGCAAAATTGCGCATAATTTTCTTGCCTTCTACTTCAAAGATGTAAAAGATTAGGGAAATACCTACATACTGTGTTTTGATGACGAAACGACCGATACAACAAATCCCCTTATCTGTTGCTACCAGAAACTTTGACCCGCACGACAAAGTCATATGTAGTGAGTACGTAATTTCCAGTGGCTTTGTTTAGTACCTACTAAGTGCCTACTTAAAACTAAATTTAGTAATTATACGAGTGTATTTATCCTGCAAATGGCTGGAAAATCCTACCGCATAATCGTTTGACATGGATTTAATTTTATAACTAAGTATAGTAGATAGGATCAGGGGCGTTGTGTAGACTCGCGTCCCTAAATTTAGGGGGCCTCTTGAGCTGATTCTAAAAAACTGTCCGTCTGTCTATACAATGATAAAACTTAAAACTGCATGCTATATATTATTGAATTTTATTCCCGAGTCCTTGACGATGCACAACAGTTATGAAATTGTGCACAAAAATAAAAACAAAAATACATAAATATTTTTTATTAATTTTTACTAATTAGCGAGAATGGTCTTTTGGAGGCCACAAAAGAAATACTTACATAAAAGTATGCAGATAAACTTTCCAACGATTTTCCTTTATAATATAAGAGATGGCTACATGCCTCGGTGAAAGGTTCGCCCGCAAAAGCGAAAACCCGGCCGTCAGAAGACGCGTTGGAACCAAAGAGCGTTGGCAATCAAACGTGTAAATTTTCCGAAAAAAAAACTGTCGATGTGCACGGCTGAATTTTTCAAATATTTCCTAATTTTTAAAATTCGTTATACTTAATCCGATTTTTCTCATATTTTTAATTATTAGTTGTACTGACTTTTGTGATTTTCAATTTGTGCTTATTTATTTTAAAATTTAATGTGCATCAGATTTTTCTAAATCTAAATTTTTTAAATGTGAATTTTTTTGAATATTTAATTTTATTTTTTTTTATTATAGGCATATTCGACCTCTCCAAGTTTTCAAATCAGTTTTTTAGAAATACTCATTATTTTATGAATTTTTTTAATTACCTAAATTCTCAAACCTCCGAATTTTGCTAATTCTTAGAATTTCGCTAACTTCTTGCTGAAATTTTTTTCTGATTGCTTTAAATTCTCCCAATTGAAAGTTCTGGTTCTTAAATTTTTTCATTTTTTGGATTTTTTTTAGCTCTTAAAGTATGTCTTAGTGTCCCGAAATGTATAGATTTATTTAGTTTTTTTCATTTTCTTCTGTTTTAAGTCTTTATGAAGACTGTTTTAATTTTTTATAAATATTCCGAATGTCTTAATGTCCCGAAAATGGTTTTATTTTACCAATTTATGCCGAATGTTTTTATTGTCTTCGGATTTTTGTAATGCTTTAAATCATTTTCATTTCTTTAATTTTTCGAATTTTTCTGAAATCTTCCTCATTTTTTTGTGCAATTGTTGCAATATTATCCTATTGGCACGTAAATTTAATTACGTCCTTTGTTTATTTACAAATTAACAATAAATTTATAGCAGTTTTGAAATGAATATAACAGTAAAATATTATGTACACTCACGAATAATACTGAAAATTCGTTTTGCTTATATAACAAGCGCCAGAACGTTCCCGAACAAACACGTCATATTTCTCGGAAAGATTACGTCACATCCGTTCTTTATCGCCGATGACTAATCTTTCATGGCGCCTCGATATCTATCGAGAGTTCGAGAATATTCGCTACACTGTCCCTCTCTTAAAACTGTTGCGTCTCGCAACACGGACGACGGTTGTTGGGGAGACCCAGTTCTACACACAATTCTCGTGGGATACTCTCCATTTTCATTGTCCGGCAAGGCATCACAGTGGATTTTTTTTTATTTTCAAAAATTTTTTCAAAATATGACATTTAGCGAAGGTCAATCAAAAGTTTTATTTTTTCGATAATGTACCTAAAAAAATGATGTGATTGTGGAAGAGGTTTAACTGTGCCTCAGTCCAAAACTTAGCCCCCTGCGCGATTTAGTTTCTCTCGACAAAAAAATTCGAAAAACTGTCAAATTTTGAGGGGTGTAACAGCGAAATCGTTAAAGTTAGGGGTATATCATGTTACATAAAAAATAAGTACCTACTTTTCAAGTATGTACTCTTCAAATCAATAATAAAATATGAGGTGTTCTATTTAAAAAAATGCAAGTTTGATACGCCACTGGAATACAGCACGCCTCTGGTGATCAAAAATATTTTAGAAACATGCCGGCGGTAATTGTGTACAAAAGACTTTGTTCTGTATTTTTTATGGTAACGGAGTTATAATCCGAGGGATCTTAGATGCTACACCCTGTACATTTTTTGGACAGTTCTTGTGTATGAGGAATGGATAATGCATTAAATGGCAAATAATTGAAAAATCGTTCCGTTTAATCCCATCGGGCATGGTGTCTAATAAAACTGAAATGGGCTCATTGAAGCACCCATATGTACAGGGTGGTTTAAAATCGTGGTTCTCCATTGGGATCTCCGCAACGGTGAGAGATACAGTGTAGCTCCTTTTTCTGACTCTGAAAATAACTGAGATACCTATCACCGAAAAACTGAAAATGTTCTCATTTTCTCTGAATCTGTCATAAGATTTCTGATGGGCGCTTATATGATTTTTACGGAATAAAATAGAGGACAAAAAGAAAAATTATTACGTGTCACATTATACTTTTACATAAATTTACAACAAAATTTCTAATTCAAATATTTTACATACAAATACAAAACATCCATGGATAATCAACCTGGCTATGATGGCGATGCATTCATTAATGTCAATGAATAATTAATGTCTTTCTTTGTTCTCTATCTCATTCCGTAAAATCCAATATGGCGTCCGTAAGAAGTATGAAGGGAAATTCTGATAACAGATTCATATTTTCTGAAAAAAAAGTCCTAACGGGAACCGTCCATTTCCTACGGTTTAAGCTAGGAAAAATGGAAACGAAATTTGACATTTTCAATTTTTTGGTAATATCTTAGTTATTTTCGAAGATTTTTCAAAATTTTCAAATGCGTTTTTTTAGTCACAAAAAGGGGCATCTTTCCTCCGTTTAACCTACACTGTATCTCTCAGTGTTACGGAGATTTCAATAGTGAGCCACGAATTTGAACACCCTGTACTGATTTTCAAAAATTTATTCGCATAATATGCCAGATTGAGCTCGGTGAACACCTTGTATACCGTATTTGCCCTATAAATACAGGGTGTAACGATATTAAGTATGTCAACAAAAAATGAGAAGGAACTAGAACAAGCATATTTTTTCCAAATGAACCGAAGGGAAACAATGGAGTTAGGCCCTCAGAAGTCGGATGCATTTTTTAGATTTTTTACGCTTCACTAGTCAGCTTCTTCAGAATCCCACGATAGTATCCCATTACTTCCCCCTTACAATGCCCTTATCCATTTATGCACATGATTTTTAAGCACGGCCGATCTTGGGGTATTTGGTATCTCCATAACGGCGCACCCCGCTTAGCAGCGCCCCCTAGGTTTGTTCCATACAGGTTTCTCCTTGTCCATCGCGCGATCCTAACTATGCCCGGGCTTCAAGAATACTAAGCTCGATTTCTCGGTGCAATGCTTCGAACATGATCTTTGTTCGAACTGTCAGTTGTTTTACTTTGACCCTATCAGGCTAGGGCACCACGAGGCTAAATGCGGTCCTGATCACCCCGCCTGACTAGCAATGATGATTGATACAAGTGAAGAATATAGCAAGGCAACAAGGGCGATCACAAGCGCATTTTTGGAAAAAATACACTTTCTATCCCACTCCCTATGGAGAGTACTCCAGAACCTAACGGATAATCGCGCTCGAGACCTAACTATCCTTTACCGCGCCTGGGCTCTCTCTCCACTAACCAGGTCCTACGATCCTGACAGCTATATTTTCAAATAATAGTATGATTCGAAAAATTGAATGTTGCAATTAAGAATAAGATGCGAGTACGTTATTGCCTAACGTGCAGTGGTGTACGGTAAGTTGCCTAACACGCGGCGCACAGTAGTCCATTATTTGCTTTGGATCCGTACGTTGAAAAGCACAATCCCTAATGGTTACCATACATGATCATGTTTCCCGTCAAGTTTACAGAGGGCTTGAAACGGGGTCCAGTAAACTGCATGATAAGCTACTTCCATTTCCATCCATTCCATCCATTTTAAATCGAGCCGTAAGAAAATGATTTTTAATTTTCAGTCTCTCATAATTTTTTAATGCATTTTTTAAGAATTAAAAAAATTGATTTATTCATTGGTTATATCGTGTGCTCCTCATACAGTGTGTCCCAGGTAGAACGCACCATAGGGCGAACGGCAATGTATTTTTTCGCGAAGGATCCACGACGCATTAGAAATTAGCGTTCAGCCAATCTCTTTTTAGCATGAAGCAAGCGCAATAACGTACGTTGAACGCTAACTTCAAATACATATCAAAGGCCTCGTGGATCCTTCGCGAAAAAATACATTAATTCTGTTTTCCTATGGTGCATTCAATATGGGACACCCGGTATATGAAAAAATTAATTGATATTGAGTAAATTGTAACATCGGTGTTTACACGTTTTTATCCCGTGTAGGGGCGGGAAAGAATACCCCTACTGCAGAGGGCACTGCATGTCGTAAGAGGCGACTAATCAAAGGCGGACCGTCTGCCATCAGGACGATTAATAAAGTCATTTCGACGTTATTGTGGTTTTTTACGATTTCTTAGACCCTAGAGCAGGTTTTGTCCGGCCCACTAACATAATTCATAGTTAATACTTCATATCATACGGTCCACTCCACCAAGTTACATTAAAAATTCGAATTAATTAATATGATTAATGATTATTAAAGTCACTAGATATAGAAAGTACCGCAATCATCCGCCATTTTTGGGCAAATTTGCTGCCAACTTAAAAAAATTGACAAATCAAATTTGAATAGCTGCCATTTTTTATAACCTAACTTCATAGTACTGTCATGTTTTATAAAAATATATACAGATATCTCCAAACAGGTGGAACAATCCCTAACATTAAAGTTACTAGAATCTGGTAACTTCCGCCATTTTTGGGCAAAAATCATGCGTTCTCTCTCTACACACGAGCCCAAGGGATTGCGGTACTTTCTATATTTAGTGACTTTAATGATTATGTTACATGTGCGGCATCTAGCGGACGCGATCCGAAGCTTCCAAGACGTCTGAAATCCTCTTTGAAGATGTATTTCTTGTTTCAGAGATATAGACGGGTATTTGCCAGAATTTATTATATGTACAGGGTGGGACAATAAAACGACACGTGTTTTGGGATTAAGTAACAGTTTTAGGCCATATATTGCAACAAATCAATGAAAATTTGGATACAAGCTGAATATATCCATGTCAATTTTTGAAAATAGGTGGGGCGGGGGGGGGGGGTGAACACACGTTCTACCCTTCATGGTACTTTAATGAAAGGTCTCAACGAGAGGAATTAATTTCTACCAACCATAGCCTCCTACGCGACTCCTTATAGTGATCGGATATAAATAATTCCTTTTATCTCAAGAACAGATTGTCGAAGGATGGTATTCACAAAGGGTGATTGGGACGTCTGGAAGAAATATATCTATTGGCGAATATCTCGAAAACGCTTTGTCGGCGGAAAATGTGTTTTATCTGCACAAGAGTTGTGCATAATTTATACTGGTTAAAATAAGATGTTTTACTATTCTAATTTCTAATGGACGTTGTTGTTTTAAGAAAATCGGTACTAAACTTCATTAGGGACTTAAATAGTTATTAATTAGAACTCGACAATTCCCATTTGTCAACGTCGTGCAAAGTAAACACAATTCTTGGAGTAATTCAATATTAATTAGGCCCGTTCGGTTGACTAATTCTAAGCAAGTGCTCTCTTTATACGTTGGCACGTTTAAACTTGACGTTGATATGTTTTTTGTTGACTTTCCGCGCCTTTCCTTTCAAACAGAAATAATTTCCGTGGGTACCGAAACCATTCATTTCGGCCGTAACCTTCCCACATGTTAAAATAATAAAATCTTTCCTATCGGATTGCAAAACACTGGTTGGTGATAAGTCTGTAAGTGTACGTTGATCTTCGATGGTGTCTCGGTTACGAATAACAATTGATAACCGAATTGTACGTTGAACTTCTCACAATGTATAAACGTGCCTATACAAAGGAATTGCAAGAAAAGGCCAAAAGAAAACTTAACGAAACACCGAAGCGCAAAGAAGACGATGTGAACCACATAGTCAATTGGATTTCAAAGCAACCGCATTTCAATGCCCGAACAGGTGAGAAGAAGCGCAACTTATCATTTCCTCATTCAATTTGTAGACGAACTGTGGGTCACAAACTTTTTGCGCGGTTGCAAATTCAGCACGCAGAAGACGAAAGAGAAGTTGAAATATTTGTACAAGACGAGACCACATGCTCCCGAGTATTTCTCAAGGCGCGACCCCTTTCTACCGGAAACACAAGAAATTCTCAACCAAAAGTAAGCCCCGCTCCACCACCCACGTTCTTCATATAGTGTTTTTCTAGCGTATTTCTCCCGTACGCCTCCGCAAACGATGAGTTGATCATCGTGAAATGGGGCAACGTAAATCCTGACAAAGTATCCATAGTTGACGTATTCAGGGTGGCGTTCATGATTTTGGACATCTCCATCGCAGACAGCGACACAATTTTAATCACGGGGATCCACATCGTAATCGACCTGAAAGATATTCCAATCGCTTGCATGAAACAAATGACGCCCGCGTTCCTAAAGAAGCTCGCTTACATAATCTGCAAGGGTTACGCGTTGAGACTCAACGGAATATACTTCATCAACTGCTTCCCCTACTTCCAGACGGTGTTCGGCATTTTCAAGCCGTTCCTCGACAAGAAAATGCTATCGAAGGTTCACCATTGGCGAATTGACGAATTACTTACTCTCAGTTTTAGATGAAGTTCTACAACGAAAACGAGGAGCGACAAATTTTGAATGACATCCCGAAGGCGGCACTTCCGCGGGAGTACGGAGGCAGCGGCGAAAGCATCGTCGAAATCGGACGTAAGTGTTACTACCCCGTCTCTAAACCGATGCTGAGTATTTTCCTCGGCAGCTCGCTGGAAGTCTATTATCGAGAGCTTTAGGGATTGGTTCATCGAGGACCAAAGGTTTAAGTTCGACGGTCCGCTTCAGTTCGGCGGCTGCCTGTTCGACATGGAAGGTTCTTTCAGACAGCTCGAATTAGATTAATTCTCTCGGAGGGTCGCCCGCCAAAAATCCCCACTCCCTTGGGCTATATACTATAGTTAGAATTATATTTATAAATAGGCAAAGTCGCATTAAAATCTAATTAAAGACTACACTCGGAAAAATTAGGTGACTTACCACAAATGACCCTGTTTATGTTCGAAGTGTAAGAAGGTGAGTCAACCTTCTGTGAGTGACCGATAGCCGTTGAGAGGAAAATTTATTAAACAAAACCTTGTGGTATGAGAAATAGTTAAAGGCAGACCTTTTTAATGGAGCACCCTATATAGTGATCAATCAGTATACACTGTGTCCAAGATTAGGATGTCAATCATAGGGATCTCCGAAACCATACGATGGTCTAATTAGGGAAACTGTTTGAGCTCCAGAAGACACTGTCCAGAGATTTTCCATCCAACGTTTCGTTTCGGAGAAATCATAATCAAGTAAAACGGCACACAAAAAAATTGGGAACTGTTGGTTTCAACAGAATGGTGCACCCGCGCACAATGCCTTATCGTGCGAGAATACATATCGGACAAATACAGGGGGTTCAATAACTAACATTAAAAAATGAGGAACTTTTTTTCCATATTTTTATAATTGTCTTTTTAACCTCAAAGATTAGGATAGCATGGTATAAAGTAGTATATTGTCGAACTATAGGCTATTTAATAGTTTTTTATTGTAACAATGCTATTAAGTACGATTTGAAAAATTTGTCAGTTACCTATGGCTCGTCGTCATTTCTTTCTGGATTGTTTTTTTCGTCACCGCAGATTTCAAAAATTATTGAAAATCCGAGCTGGCACGTTCAAATTCCTCAATTGTTAACATTCTCACAAAATTTCTTATGCTTAAGATAAATAATCATAGCGAATATTTCAGAAATCCCGATAGACATCGAGGCGCCATGAAACATTACTCATCGGCGATGAAGAACGAAGGCGGATGTGACGTGATCTCAGGACCGGCGGACGCCGTTTTAAAAGGGGCGACCGCATTTCGTAACATGTAAGCTCTATTTCACCCATATAAATAATTAATAATAAACAATCCGGCAGCGTCGTCCTATCGTGAGACATCCATTACACATTTACAAAATGTACAACTCGGCATGAAACGAATACCTGAAAATGGATTATTCTGAATACGGTTGCGGATATGGAGCTTTCGTTATAGCAAGCAAGTGCTTTTCGGGCATTGCGCCGACGTACTCCATTGGGGGTAAGTACCAAATTCACGAGATTTTTACCCATTATCGTCGTGTATAATACAAAACTCAGAAATTATAGAAATCATTACAAAACTTCTGAAAATTCAACCGGTATTTAATTTAGACGTTCAAAATAGCGGGCTTAGCTTCTCGCGTCGTTTCCATGAGAACAATATTGTTTTCTGTTCTGAATTTCATTTTATATCGAGCTCCGCGTCCCATTTTTAATTTGGCGTTTGAAACATTAAACTTTTATTGGGAACCGCTGATTTTTAGTTTAATGGGGGCTATTGTCCTATTGTTTTAAATGTCGCAGTGGGAATTCCCGCTACTTAAAGACCTAATGAGAAATGTTAAATTATTGGTGAAACGATCTATATCCTCGTTGTTCATTTAGAACAGGATTTATACGCCAGCCCAAATTTAGGAACGTTAGCATAAGGTAACAAGGAAGAATTCAAGTCAAGGATACAATTAATTAAAAACAAAAATAAGGAAAACGCTGCCAAACGCGGAACAATAATCACATTAGGAAACAAACCAGCAAACGATGCAAAACAATCGTAAGCATTCTTGACTAGGTCGACGCATCAACACTTCCTATTTTATTAGAATAGTAGGTTAAGAAACAATTGCGGTGATATAAATAGCGTAGGAGCATAGTAAATAAACATTATCAAATCGTTCTTGATCTGTAGTGCATTCGCAGTTCGGAACTAAGCGGTAATCCCCAGACGAATTTACATTGTGTAAGTGTGCTGGGTGTGCCGTTACTTACCCTAACTGTACACTCGTAGTGAAGAGAAACTTGAATCGATATTTCAACAATATTGTTTTCAGTTCTGAACTTCATTTTATATCGCACTCCGCGTCCCATTTTTAATAATAATTGAATGTACAATGATTCACTTTGTCTACCCTTGTCGTTAAAGTAATCACTTTATCTACCCCTACGATTAAAGAAACACTCATTCGAACCTATAAAATAAAATTCGTTATTTTAAAACCAAATAAGTTTTTAAAAATGTTTTCGCGAGAAACAGTGGATCCTCTCCCCAGGCGGGCGCACAGGAAGCTATATAAAGCGCCCTTGAATACTTGCGAAAATTTTAGAAAGATTTTTGTTTGCTATATAAGCAAATGGAGAGAGTTCCAACTTCGACACGCGTGTTATGTTATAAATTGTAAGTGATAAATATTAATTACTGTTATAAATTACTTGATTTTAATTAAATAAAAGCAAGTAATTAAATTTACGTTAATTTCGTGGAGGGATGTATTTCTTTTCATTTCCGTTTAGGGATGTATCACCTTGGCTTGGGGTGGGAATTGGTCTACTTGTTATGATTGCATAGAAAACTCAATATCAAATGCCCATTTTGGGACATTTAGGAACGTACCTAGCACCCAAATGGAACATTTTGAATTTTTGATTTATTTAGAAAAATTGTTTACTTTTAATTCCCAATATCATTCATTGATTCATTAATGTACAATCAGTGTCAAAAATAATGTACACAGGTGGTAACCCCAAAGGTGACGTTACCTTTTTCAGAAACCGTGTGATTTTGACTGTACATAGCAATTTAAAATACAGCATGACGTTTGAATCCCGTGGCGAGGGTGAGATTTTACCCTGGCCCGTCGTGGACGTCGTATTTTTTTTATTTTACCGACAAGTACCACAACTGGGAGACGTGCCTGTCTCACCCCCGGTACAACAAGACATTTTCCAAGAACCTGTCAACGAGAAATCAATTGTTTTTCTAACCCCCTAACGCGACGGCGGCGGAGGCGATGAATGCTCTTCACTGATATCTTCCATTGTGTACCTTTTCCTAGATCCTCACTGACAATAGTGACCCTCGTCATCGTCGGCCGTCCAAAAACAATATGTTTCGTTGCAGTATTTTTAAAGTCCTGTTCCGTGAAACGGATTGTCGAATATCGAACCGCAACGTCCTCCGCACACGTATTGAATCCTAATCGCGAAAATTAACCACAATAACACTGACCTTCGCGGAAATTGGTCAATGCCAAATGAATTCGTCTGATATTAATATGTAACGTTACACGAATTTATTTACATTCAAGTATTTAACAATATATAGTTCGCGAACGTACCTAGGTAACTTATTTAGAATCAGAACATTTATTTATATCGCGCTATAACTTAAACATCACTACTAACAATAAACATTTTTCGAATATTTCGTTTCCTGTTCCGCGCGACACGATGACGCCATTTTGTTCCAATATATGGGTAAATCCGTCGTCACATTTTTTTTTGGCTCAGATGTCGATGTAAATATGTTGTTGTCGGCTCGATTTGTATCAAATAAAGAAATGTCTGAGAATTTACGAATGGTCGGATTTTAAGAAAGTGAAGAATCTATCGAACCCGTAGAAGAGAAAGAAACTGAAGAAAAATTTCGAGGAGGAATCGGAAGAAATTGTAGAGAATCCTCAAGATCCCGAAGAATGTGAATTGTCGGAAGAACTCAAAAAAACGAAGAAATCGAAGAATCGAACAAATCTTGAAGAATCTCAAAAGAAGAATTCGAAAAAAAACGATAAGATTCGAAAATTGAAGACATTGTCAAATCCGAAGAATTCTAGGAAAGAAACAATCCGAAGAATTTCAAACCATTTGAAGATTCAAAAGAGACGAATTGAAAGAATTTAAAGAAAGATCGGAAAAGTCTTAAAAATCGAAGAATCTGACGAATCTACAGATCTGGAAACTAAAGAAGCTGAGAAATCTCAAACGTAGAATGCGATCGAGCCGAATAACTGAAGAAATTGATGAATTGGACGAATTCAAAGAAATTGGGAATTACGTAGAGCTTTTAATAAAATGGATCTGTGTTTTAATAATTCGAAGAGCGGAATCCAAAAAACATTTTGAAGAATTTGAAAAGAAATTAATTGTTGGAGGCGCATGAAAATTTATGAAAGAAGAGACGGCAAAATTCGGGGAATTTTAAGAATTTAAAAAACCTTGTGAATCTGACAAATTTAAACAATTTCAAGATCGGAAGGTTCGAATAACTGGGGAAATCATGGGGAACCTGAGGAATTTGAAAAATGCAAAAAGTTCTAAGAAATGGGAGAATTTAAAGAATGAAGAATTTGAATAAATTCAAGGAAACCAAAGGGTATGAAGAATTTAAAAAAAAACAGAACAATCCGAAAGATACATCGAATCCAAGTATTCCCTAAAATTTGAAAAATCTCAAAACTTCGGAGCACACGAAGGTAGCGGAAGAATTGAAAAAATCGAGACAAAAGAAAAGTGCCACGAATTCGCATTATTCGAGGCGTATGAAGAGTTAAAAAAGAAGAAATGGTATAGTTACCGAAGAATTTAAACAATTTGAATCGGGGGAATCTGCTAGAATTGATAGAATTGATATAATTTATTTATATGCAACGTTAAAAGCAGCGATTTAATCCGAAGAAAAGAAATATTTTGGAAAATTTGAGTACACCGAAAAATCGGATAAATTCGAAGCAGGAAAGGGTCTAATAATTATCTAAGGGATCTTAGGGAAAATTCGAAGAAATGTGAACAATTTCAAAAGAATGGCGCATCTAAGAACGATTAAAAAATGGACCAATCACGACAATCCTAAATGTTCAAGGAAACGTAAACAAAAGGATTAAAAAAAATTCTTCTTTTCTTTCAATTGGTCCAACGAAATTTACAGTTTGTCAAAAACAGGTACGAATGAAAATTTTCATTTGTTTTATATTAAAAAATTCCACTGGAAAAGTTGAAGGCCCTTTGGCATTTAATTGGGATTCTGTGCATAATTGGGGCCCTAATTAGGGCATACGGTGCTGTGCGCATTTTGAAATGGCAACGGCATCGTACCTACTACCGTTTTGGTACTTCAAAACGACCGCTCGTCATCAAATTACTAGGAAGTAAACGTCAAGGACCTTAATCTAAATCGATACATTTACATGACTTTATTATTGCGACGCAATTTAATTTAATATAGAAAGACGTAAACGACCTACGGGCAACCAGTCAAGTTTTGGCGGGAAAGCATTTCTTTAATCGTCCACAACCTTTTTACTACTCGACGCGTTTTGTCAATATTTAGAGAGAGATGAATATAATGCAGTTGTTCAATTCATCATCGCGACTCGCCCCGTCCTCCTTCCGCCAGCGTCGCGCGTCTATTTCCCTCTCCGTCGCGTTACTACTACCTGCTGCAGTACAGTACTCCGGGAAGGAACGCGACGCGATTGGCCGACCGGTTCAAAACAAACGACGCTACACCCAAACCGAAACTGTTTTAGTTCGGCTTTTAAGCGCGTTAGAAGCGTACGTTTTACGCCTTGCACGTGTGATCGAGGCGTTTTTTTTAATAGATTGACACATTTCCGAGTGAATTACTTAAACGAAGTGGAGAATTTGGTTGGTGATTGTGAGGGATTTTAGTGAAAATTGTGAAAGTGCGTTTCGAGTAGAAGGACGCAGGCAGACAGGCCCGTTGGGAATGAGATGAGCAGTTTTCGTTTGGACGCTTGTTGTTGTTATTGAGTAAGTAGGGAAAATTATTGTCAACTTTTAACCTTCCACATTTTTCCAAAGATAAGTCGATTGACGCACTTTGTTTTTTTTTTAATTCATTCAACTGTTTTTACCACAGCACTCTGGGCGAAATTCGATAAGGTTGGTTCACAACGTTCTTTATTTACAAACGCACGCAGTTCTCGCAGAAATTTGTGCGTGTCGCAAGGGGCGAAAGGGGGGGAGGGTGAGATAAAATAGCTTGCACGAGAGATAGTTAATGAAATTCCACCACGGCCGCATGCAAACTGTTGCCAATTTTCGGTCGCGTGCGTCGCGAACATCTGATGTATCTAAATAAAGGCATTTTGACTCCTCGTGATCGATACTGAGAGTATGACCCGATCACCAGCCAGAACAACGCGTTTTTGCGTTCTTTCTCAAAATATAAACAACGAGGGAACGACTTGATCTTTAGTTTCTTCCTTGCACGGTCGCGTACCTGTTTATCTTGTGCTCTATTGTTACACCCCCTCCTTTCTAAAATAAACTTTATTCTGATGAACAGCTGCATTTCGGCGTTGTCGACTTTTAGGGTAAATATTCCACTTACCCTAATCAATGGGACTAATTACATTGAAAAATGTACAGTATACGTTTTTTAACCCCGCTGTCTCACTATTGTATATACCTATATACGTAAAAATCAAATTTAAAGTGAATCGTTAATGACTCAAATGCAATTTTCGTAATGATAATACTCCATTTTTGGGGCACTTCCCATAGCTCGAGTTTTTATTGGCGACACAAGAGACCGGGATGCTCTAAGAAACTGTTGGGAGTCCGAAGTCGATTACCCCTCGGCGACGTGCGTTTTGCAAGTTCGACCCTAAGAAAAAAAAATAAAACACTCGGACCAAAAACTATAGAAGAAAAAAAAATCACCACGTTAGTATAACACGCTCGGGGATGGCGCCCAGATGTCGCCGATCCCACATCATGCAATCTCGTCCCTATAGTTGTTAATTACACGGCCCCGGTAGGTTAGTAGAGGATACACTCCTCGTCTTTCTACAAGCGTTCTTCTACGGGCTCTCATTTGCTGCCTGCCAGCCGGCCCTTGCAGTCTTGGACACAGTCACAAACACCTTAGGAGAGATTCCTATAAGTTTTATAGTCTCTTGGAGATTTTTGGAAGCGTTTGCAAACAGTTAACTCGAAACGCTCGTAAGTGTCTTAAAGGCTCTTCGAGATCGGGGAACAAACTTAGTTTGCGTGTTTTCACAACTGCAGGAGGAATAAAGAAAAAATAAAAAAATTCGTGAAACTTTATACCCCCCTGTAGTTTTAGTTTTAAACTAATCTAAAGCATTACCCCCTTCCGAATCTACATCATATTTAGGAACACCCTGTATATTTTATAGGATATCTCCGCCATTGTAATATAAAAAAGTAAGATAGGCATTATTTGCTCTTTTGAGGTTAAACTTAAAAACGGTAAAATGTGGGCATTTTCGTTCGCTTAAGAGACACGGGGGACATTAAAAAAATTCTCAAATTCAGAATCACCCTATATTTTCTCATTTAAAAAAGATACAGAAACAGTATTTAAATCGAGATTTAAATTCTCTTTTCAAGAATATAACACAGCAGGGACGATATTCAAAAAGATTAAAAAAATGATTCAAATTTAAAAAAAATTCTTCAAAATCTTTTTTGAATCTTTTTGATTATTGTATTTTTTATTGCAAAATAGTATAGAACAACTCGAAACCTACTGCAGGAGCACCTCTAAAAAGCATTATGCGGGTCTCTCTGGACGCAAGCTTGTTGAGGGCCTGGAACAAGAAAGGGATAATAAATAAATAAATAAATCTACAACTAATTAATAACGGATAATTATGATTTAAATTGATTTATTTGTATTAATTATTATGTATCCCATCCTTGTACATAATTAATAACATGTAAATTTTTCGCATACGAGCGCGAACTTCACTAATAATCGCTTCGGCTTCGATGTTGGTTCGCACTCTCGCATTTCCCAGACATTTAAAAAATGCCTACCTATTTTGCAGAAATTTTCAATGTTTATAAAACGTGAGGTGAAAAATTTTCAACATTTTGTAACCATTCTGTGAAGCACTTTATAGAGATTGTTGAATAATCTGGCGTTTTCAAAATAAATATGGAGCCAGGAAAAAAGTTATGAGACCTAACCTCATTTTAAATAGAAATGTCAAAAAAACAGCAGTTAAATTCCCTTTTTAACAATGGAAAACAGCAGGGATGATTCAAATTTTTCTTTCAAAAAAATTCTTTAAAATCTGTTTGAATCTTTTTGATTATACCTCATCTTTTTAAATAGAAATTTCAAAAAACAGCATTTACATTCTCTTTTCAACAATATGTTATATTTCAATATTATATTCAAAAAGATTAAAAAATGATACATCGTCCTATCTTATGGTTTCGGAAATCTCCATCATATACATCCTTATCTTGCCTAGAATTTTTAGGTCGTCGCTACGATTTTTTGACCAATAAAACCATAAAATAGAGCCTCCCCAAAGAAAGTCCCAGAAGCCTTTACTTTAGATGTTTTGTATTTTTCTTCCAAATATACAGGGTGGCCTTATTGGTCATGCACACAGTATTAGGATCTCGAAATCCTTTAGAGTTACAAAGAAAATGTGTCGAATTGCTGTTACTCCACCGCCTACTGCGTATCGATCCAAAATTGACGTTTTTCGTCAAAAGGTGATAGTCTTCGTTAATATGAGAGATGAAAATAATGCAAAGGCAACAGTTTTTTGCATTTTCACATAACAGTGGCGTAGAAATAATATTTTTTTTATAGAAATCGTTGGCACAACGTTTTTTTTGGAAATAACGCCGTTTTTTCATGTTCACTTGTTTTTATGTCATACATGGTTTACCAAAATAGGAGCATTTAACCGACTTGTATGTTACTTCCGAGATAGGGGGATAGCCTCACTTCTGCCTTTTTGACCCGAGGTTTCCATAGATAATTTAATGTCAAGAAATGGCGTTGCTAACTGTCGCAATTGTTAATTAAAGTTATCCGCATGACACACGATTCACCAAGGGCATCTAATAATTACCAAGAGAGCCTCGAAGAAAGTCAATAAAAGTGGGCCAAGCTTTGGTCCCTGTGACCCTCCTCTAGAGATGGCTAGGGTGTCAACAAAGTAATTATTCACGTCGTCAATTACGTGTTTTTTTCTCGGAATTATCCGTCTACGTGTGATTATCCTAATTTACAAGCAAACTGAGCATACGTAGCGCACACGTGCGTTAGTAGTAAGGAAACCGAGGGGACAAGTCATTGATCTACAATTTACTATAATTAAAGCACCTGTAAGTAAAGTTTACGGCGACGGCGGAAAAAACAAAAACAGCGTTTTCGTAAATAATAATTTTCGAGTAGTATACTACGCAATGACCTGAATTCGAGCTATTTGGGCCAACGGTTTGTGCATTACGTTCTTTGTCGCGCATGCGCGTGCTCAACGTTGCCTTGTAATACAAAACAGTTCGGTCACGAGGTGCTGGAAATGCCTACGACGCAATCGTTTTATAACAAAAATACTCGTCCACTAAATTTGTTGTACGCGCACTTACTAGAAGGAAACGTATCCTGTTTGGGAATGATTAAACTGTATCGAATGTAATAGGATGCGGTCCTCTTCGTTTATTAAAATTATTTATAATAAAACCGATTTGCATAAACAGTAAAACGACATTCCAATCGTGCTCGACTTTTGTTTTAGTAAAAAAAAAACAAACAAAACATAAGCTACAAAGATCCGGGAGCCGAAATATCAATTTCACTTTCACTTGCAAATTCCAATCGGGCCATTTTCACCTTAAAGTTTAGACGATTGGACAGCGAATTATGGTCAAAAGGAAATGATCAAAATATTTACATTCAAAACATTTCAGCCACAGCGGTTTCATAACAAAATTGCATCGAGGTTTCCATAAAGCTCTTTGACAATTTTGAATGTCATGACATTCGGACTATTTTGCCAAAATTTGCAGTAATTTTTTTCCAAGCATACCGTGTGCTGTCAGGATGCGCGGTGTAAGTAAATCGACAAAACTGAAGAATACTGTTCTTTTTGTAGATCCTTTAATTAGAATACCATAAAAGATAACATTCCCCCCCCCCCCCCTCAGAAAGTAGTCGCGGGTGGAAGTTATAGGTTTGTACAAACACCCTGTAGATTTTAATATAGAAAGACACTTCGATGATTATTTTTTTAACTTTCCGTTCATTTGTTTATGTAAGCGAATTGCATTGTGTTCTAACATCGATGCCGAAGTGATTGTTAGAGAAGTATAAAGTGTGTACAGGTTGGTTCAAATTTGTGGCTCTACCCTCGGGCTCACCATTGGGATGTGAGATAGTTTTGTGATTGATTTGCAATTTTTGAAAACTTTTGAAAGTATCTGAAAATCAAATTTCGTTTTTTTTAACTAGCTCAAGCGGTCGGAGAATCTGAATCTGTTACCAAAATCTCCATGGCACGCTAGATATAGAAGCAGGGTTCTACTTTCTTATTTTTTTTGGACGCCGTATTGGAAGAGATAGAGGACAAAAAAGAAATTCATTTTAATCCATCGTCACCATAGCCATGTTGATTCAGCAAAATCTAGTTACCGGTGAATGTTTTGTTGAAAAATGAATGTAAAACATTTGGTTTTGTTGTAAATTTTTGTAAAAGTATAGAGTGTGACACGCCATTATTATTGTTTTTTTGTCATCTATCTCATTCCGTAAAAATCCAATATGGTGCCCATAGGAAATAAGGAACTAGTAACAGTATGAATTTGAATTGAACCACCCTGTACAAGTGAGAGATAATTGATAATTAACTGTTATAAATCACGCAATTAAATTTACATCGCAATATTAAATTCTCTTTTCGAAACATTAACATTAAGAAATTCAGAATTTTTTATTGAAAAGTTTTGAATCTTTTTTAAAGATTTTTAATATTTTTGAATATCATCCCTAGTGTGTTATATTGAAAACAGAATCTAATATGCTATTTTTTACATCAAAATATACTTACATGGTGTTCTATTTAAAAAAAAAATGATGTTAGGGTTTAGGTTTTACCCGATCCCGTGTACCTACTTATTTTGATTATTCACGAACCATTATAAAGAAACATTTTTCTGCATTCATAATTCAAAATTGATCATTTTTTTTATTGTCCCCCATATCTGTCATTTGACCATTTTTGAGTTTGACTTAAACCTGTTTTTTAAAAATAAGTATAATACGTGGCCGGGTTCTCAAACCATCATTCTTTTAATGGAACACCCTGTATATCTTATTCTAAAAACATAGGATTCGGTGTTTTTTTAGTCATAAAATACATTTTATTTAGGAACATCCTGTATTTAAAAATAGATCCTACTATCTTTTTAAGGAGAGATTTTTTTAGTCGGCTCATCTGAACACTCTTACTCGAAACGCGCAATCTAATTGGTGCTTCGTGCTTTAATCCGACTCTAACGCACTTCGAGAGTCACAAACAGAAGTTTCTTCAGACCGTAGAGCACTTAAAAACCGTTAATAGTTATTAAGAGATTTAACAGCTTTATCTTTCTTTAAAAAATCTCATGGATGGTTTTTTCTCCACTGGAGACCTAGTAATGATCTCCGAATCTTGAAGAACATTTAAGACACTTACGAGCGTTGAGAGTTATCTGCTTGTAAATGCTTCTAAAAATCTTCAAGAGTCTTCGAAAGAATTTTCGTGAGTCTCCGAAGTGTCCAAGTAACTACGAGAGACAGTGGAAACCTTTAAAAATCGTCTCAGAAGCTTTTGGAGTCGTTAATCTTTCGCTATTTGAGAGTCGAGTCGTTAAGTGCGTTTGGATTAGATTTTTTAAATTAAACAAACTGCGTTTTGTCCGTACCCACTTTTGCGGTTAGCCCTTGAAGGTGTTCTGAGCGGCATTTAAATTTTACCGTGTTAATGGTCTGCTTTGATTCACCTAACTTAGTTGACTATTTCATAGAAGAAGCCGTAGAAATCATTATAAAACTTTTAAAAATTCTGTAGGTATTTAATTTAGACGTCCAAAATAGGAAGTTTAGGTTCTCCCGTCATGGAAACAATATTGTATTCTGTTCGGAACTTCATTTTATATCGTGCCCCGCGTCCTATTTTTAATAAAAATGACACGTTATTGGAATACATAATCATTTGTTTCACTGTATCTACCCTTACGGTTAAAGAGACACTCAGCCTACTCATTCGAACCTATTACAATTCCAATTTATCGTCTGCTATAAAATTAATACTTTTTTTATTTTTAAGTCTCATTTTAACCACAAGAGTAGATAAAATGAAACAGATGATTGTGCATTCTAATGACATCTGTCATTCTTACTTCAAATGGGACACGAAGCACGAAATAAAATGAAGTTCAGAACGTAAAACAATGCTGTTTCTATGGAAACGACCGCGACGGCATTGTCCATTTTTTTGTAATATTTTGGAAAAAGGATGGATGGAGCAAAAAACCCTCAGCCTCTCCTAAACTGTTTTTCTTCGCTTCACTGTCTCTATGATATTATTTAATGTTTCAGTTCATCCATTGTGGGGGTATCAGATAAGTTTCGCGGTCAGGTGAATAACAAAATAATGTATGCCGCTTATACAGGACAATATCCTTGTGACCACATGAAATGAGCCTTCTTTTGTGGATTTTTTGTAGATTGAAAGGTTGTAAGATCTGGAGGCGCGTGAGAGGTTTGTCTAGAATTCCTGGAGGTTGGATGAGCATGTGGTCATCTCCATCAAAGACTGTCCTTCATGAACGAAAGATGACCAGAGGGTAACTTTTACTATTTTACCAATTTTTTATTATTTCGGATGGATTTCTTTTTGCGTGTGAAACGTGACAGTTTCGAATGAGTTCACGAGAGCAAAAGGAAGCGATTCGTCGTCGATAAGGCGACTTTATCGACTCTTTACTACAAAATAAACAATGGATAAACGAGTCGTTTCGCATTTGATTTGTAAATAATGCTCGTGTTTTCTGTCTCGGTCTCGGGGGCAACGGACACTTTGCGTAGACGTGCGCTGGAAGGTGCACAAATAATTACCCATCCATGGGAATTACGAACGGGTGAGTAAGCAGTGTCATTAGTTTTGTTTGTTTGGTTCGCCGACTTCCGCTGATTATTCCCAAACGCGATTTTGCAATGGCTTCTGTTTACTGCGCGAAAAAAAGGAGACAATTAAGCGATTGTGATGAACGTGGGTTTGGTATACTCGGGAAAATTGTGCGTAGTTATAAGTCAACATTCCTAACCTTCTGAATTGAGGAATGTCATGACGAAGTTTGTCTGGTATTTTAAAATTAGTAACGTCGATTTTTTTTCTAATTGCTCTAATCAACCTATTTTTAGCTACGTACGGGTTTTCGGTACCTACAAATAAACAAGTTCGCTCGCGCTCAATTCCTTTTCATTTTGCAAGACACACACAAATCGTCATCGATTCGTTGAAATGACCCCGCACGAAAGGGTACTACGCAGTAATACACACCTCGCACGCACGATTATTTTTAGCACCTTATATGGTTGCCCCAAAACGCCCCCCTATCTGCTAAAAAGTGTGACAATTTTCATAACAGCTTACTGTCTCGTCTGAAGTTAGCAATAAATATGCGCATGAATAACTAAATTCTATGTGCAATTTTAATACCAATTGCGCGTTCGTAAATTAGCACGATTTTGCCCCCGAAAGGGGTACAAAATTATAAACATACATATCACGAGAAAATCACTCGGTGCCCCTGCGGAAGGTCTTAAGTTGTTTTATACTACCTTAAGAATTAGGAAAACCCAATTCGGAGTAGGCGGCAGAATGCTCGAAACTGATCTGAACACGGATGAAAAATTTACCTCAACCCAGGTTCGAACACCCGACCTTCGGATTTATAGCCCAATGCTCTACCATGGAGCTACAAAGTCATATCATGTTTCTAATTTTATTCGAGAGATAGGCACATAAGCACAACCAGAATAATGTTTGGAGGATCCTGCGTCCCATGTCTTGCTGGAAAACAAGTTGATAAACAAATTCATATTTTTTCTCATGGATAATTCTGAATTCTTCACGCCAAGGTCTACTAACAGGATTTAAGTGTTTACCGAATGTATTAGATTTATCAGGAAATCTACACTACAGGATCTATCACCCTGTATTGAATAATGAGTAAATGAGAGAAAAATTTCACACCTACAATCGGAAAGTTTGACATTACGTAGGTAGTTCGCGGTGTGAATTTCGTCACTCGGTCGACAATCTCTCTCTCGCCCACCAAAACAATCAAACAAACAAAAAACAACCCGAATCACGTGACCAAGGCCTTCTTGGAAAAGAACGTGCGTAAGCGAAATCCGCACGACAGGTCAGGTATTAATTTTTCCGCGGTTTCTTTACCGTGAGAAACCGTTTGATAAGAATCGTATCCTGCGAACGAACGTATAAATAATTATATTTATTTTGCGGTTTTATTACTGACCTTTCTGTGTGCCGCCTAACTTTACTTTCACTAAACAAAACATGAGAAATCGGGATAAGATTACGTGCGCTTTTGCTTCACTCACGCGTTAAGAAAAAGGATATCCGAGTGATAAAAAATGAAAACATTACGAACGACCGACACGTCCTGTTTTGATTCTGAAAATTTTGGTCCTTTTTTTTGTAAATTCGTGATTAATACGCACGAGATTCCTTCTACGTGTGCGGCGGCTGGTTGCGAAAGGTACGAAGGATGTTTGTTTGTTGCATGGCTGCATTCCGTCGTTGCAATCAAGGGCATCGTCCGTAAGTCTTTACACCTACTGAATGAACTGTGATGAATTGCCGCTTTGTTTTCTAAACTCGATCTTAATACAAAAAAAACCATTTTAACAAATTACTAGAAGGAGGGTCTAATCTTATCATTATCAAATGTCACCCTGTCATGACGTTATTTATTTAAAATAAAGAAACTTTTCAATGACCCCACTCAACTTGGCTTGTGTGACAATGATTCTGAGTAAATGCCTATTCACTCTGAAGAAATTTCTAAGATCCAGATAATATCTCCGCAACCATAGAAGATACAACGTTTCGTTTCGGAGAAATCATCATTGACTTTATTTTTTTATGCCCCGTAAAAAAAGAACACACTGTATTGAGTTGCATTTTTCACTACGAATACAACGATATATGACACACCAAAAAAAAGTTGGGAACTGTTGGTTTCAACAAGATGGTAGACCCGCGCACAACCCATTCTCTGACAATTTTGACATGTGTCGTTCAGACGTTCCACTTCGCTTCGACTTTACCAATAGATATGTCTCATCCAGACTACAGACGATTCATTTTGACTTTGTAAGTATTCTCCTCCCACAAACCGTTTTCGAGATATTCGTTTTGAAAGTTTTGACATCACCTAAGGATATATTTCTTCCAGACGTCTGAATCTTTCTTCTCCTTCGGCGATCCGCTCTTGAGATATAAGAAACCATAATCGATCACGATAAGGGGCCGAGGAGGACTACGGTTCGTAGAAATTAATTCTTTTCATTGAGACCTTTCATTAGAGTACCATGAAGGATCAGCCCCCTCCCCCACCCCCCCACCAAGGAGTCATGCAGGAAAATACTTAGTGTATAGAAACAAATCCATTTAGGTGAGCCCTTTCCGTGTGTTCACTCCCCCCCTCCCCCCCCCCCTTTAATTCTTACAAAATGCGCTAAAAATAAATTCTACGTAGATTTTTTTTTACATTAAATAAAGAATTAAAATCGCTTTCAAACTAAAACCACGCAACTTTGTCTAATTTAAAGTTTGGGAGGAGTGCTATCATTCAAAAATGGTGTTATAGGGGAGGGGTAATTTTTTCATATTGTAAATTGTCAGATTAGCAATAAAAATCCACCTGGTGGTTTCAGGTTTTTCCTCGGGTTTTTACCAATAGTACAGGGTGTCCCATTTTCGACATTTTTATAGCGTAACTTCGTAATTGTTAGTACTCTCAGAAAAGTAATATAGGCGTTATGTGCCCTTTTTGGGTCAATCTTAAAATAGTAAAATCAAAATTTGAAAATACTCGCGTAATAGATCAAAGCAGATCTTATTCAATAGAGATACCTACGGAAATATGTTTATTACAAGAGTTTCTTTATAAAGGTCGGTAACTAATCTGCTGTTTTCAAAACAAACATACAGGGTTATGGGACCTAACCTCATTTTTTTATGGAATACCTTGTATATTTTATTTTACAAATTACATCAAGTAATATTGAATTGTTTAAAAGTTTTTTTGGTTTATTTTTGAACATAGAATTGAATATGCTATGTTTTTAGAAAGTATACCGGGTGTTCCATAAAAAAATGATGTTAGGTCCAATAACTTTTTTAGCTGACCCCATATATTTATTTTGAAACCGGCAGATTATTTACTCATCATTATAAAGAAACTTTTCTAATATACATTTTTCCGGATCTAACGTCATTTTTTAAATGGAACACGAAACGCATTTAATCGAAAAAATGGCTATTTAAAAAAACACCATAGGGATATTTATAAAAATAATTTTGAATTTTTAACTTTATGTACAGGGTGGCCAAATAAGAATGCGAGGTACTGTATCTGGGAACCTGTCCATTGTAGAGGCTTGCGGTAAAAAAATTTATTACTAAAACGGCCACGAAAAAAACCTGGAAAATATTTTTAAGTTTCTGCAATGGCCGCTAGGGGGCGTAACTGCAATCTGGAATCTAAAAAAGTGATTTTTCTGTGAATTCCGCTATATTAACCTAACAAAAAAATGTCCGGTCTTTGAAGTTGACGATAATCTGAACAATTTTTGTTTGACAATTTTTCCTGTATCTCTAAAAATGAAGTGGTGGGGGGTATTTAAAGGTTTCCGTAAAGAACACTCTGTATCTTCGAAACGGCTGATCCGATTTAAACAAACTTGGGTTAGTTCAAAAGAGCTATTCTTCAGCTACAACTATTATACTATTTGAAGTTTTGTTAGTTTCACATATCACCGCTTGAGGGCTTTTTTCGACATTCCGACAGAAATGGTTCATTTTCTCAAAATAATTAAATGCATTGGTTCGATTTTTTTTTCATGAAAAAGTAGCTAAATGATGCCTAAACAAGTTCGCGAAAATCGTGATGGCCAGCATTTCGAGCATTTACGGCGGCATTAAAAGCTTCCTTTTTTAAATCGATCCACCTTAGAGCAACAAATTATATAAGAAAAATAATTCCGGAAAAAGTAGCTTAAAAAAATAAAATTTTGAGGGTATAAAATTTTTTTTGGCCTAAATTTTAGGTTAGGAACAAGATATCGAGATGCGCTTTTCGCGAGCTTGTTTAGGCATCATTTAGCTCCTTTTTCATGAAAAAAAAAATCAAACCAACGCATTTAATTTTTTTGAGAAAATTAGCCATTTCTGTCGGAATGTCGAAAAACGCCCTCAAGCGGCGATATGTGAAACTAACAAAACTTCAAATATAATATTTGTAGCTGAAGAATAACTCTTTTCAATTAACCCGAGTTTGTTAAAATCGGCTCAGTCGTTTCGAAGATACAGGGTGTTCTTTACGGAAACCTTTGAATACCCCCCCACCACTTCATTTTTAGAGATACAGCTAAACTTGTTCAGATTATCATCAACTTCAAAGACCGGACATTTTTTTGTTAGGTTAATATAGCGGAATTCACAGAAACATCACTTTTTTAGATTCCAGATTGCAGTTACGCCCCCTAGCGGCCATTGCAGAAACTTAACAATATTTTCCAGGTTTTTCTCGTGGCCGTTTTAGTAATAAATTTTTTTACCGCAAGCCTCTACGATGGACAGGTTCTCAGATACAGTATCTCGCATTCTTATTTGGCCACCCTGTACATATATCTTTTTTAAGCCAATATTGAATTTTAAAAAAAATTTTAATATATTTTAGAGAATAGAATTTAAAATGCTATATTTTTAGAATAAAATGTACGGGCTCTTCCATTTCAAAAATTATTATTCTGTATTAAACATTTTTCTGTATCTCTTTTAACTTGGAAAATGTATAGTCATTCTGAAAGTAACAAATTAATACTGTTTAAGAACATTTTTGGAAAGACAGACTTTTTTAAAGGGCTTTTAAAGAAAATTTCCTAAATTTGCTTAACATGGTTCAGTTTATTTAGTAAAATTGCTAGGAAGATTTACAAAACTTGTTTCATGATCTTTCAAAAATTTCTATGAAAATCTCTTAAATTTCACAGAGGTTTTCAGATATGTTGCCTGGAATTATTTTCAAAAACTTCTTTTAAATTTGCTGCGAAATTTTGTCGGAAATTTCCAAACAGGTCTCCTTTTCTGAAAACGTTTTTGAGAAGATTTTCTTAAAAACACCTAGGAAACTACAAAGAATATTTAAGAAAGGGCTTATGCGACTCAAAAATTAAAAAAAGAATGATAAAAGCGGATTTCATGGTACATAGAAGGTTATCTATTGGATAAGTTTAACTGGGACATAAATAATCGATCTTAAGGGGGTGACTAATATCGAAGTAAATATTTTTAGGACAGTTTTGCAAATACATATTTCCAAAAGGTATCCAAGAATGTTTCTAAAAATATTCCTTAGAATCCGAAGATTTCTTAGGTGGATATCTCGAGGATTCCTAAAACGTGCTTTAAGACAGTTCCCCGAGGGATATTCCTAAAATGTCGAAAAATACTTCTGGGAAAGGAAAACCTTCAGAAGGTTAGTAGGACACTATACTACACTTTTCATAAGTTTTTTTCGGAAGGATTTCTGAAATTCAAAAAAAAAGTAAGAACTTATAGATGTTGATCAATTGGTCCCACCCATATAACGATTAATCAAAATTTCATAAAAATATTTAAAACCATTTTCGAAATATCACCTTGGGACACTTTAAAATACTCACCCTGTATAAAAGAATTCAAAATTGGTGGGTATAAAGATGCCCAAATTTGCAAGTTGTTTGAAAATCCGACGACGGACGGACATTTTCATTTTTGATTGTTTTTAAGAATCCATAGAAGCGGGGACTAAAAATGTATTTTTTGTTTACTGTTATGTAGGTATATACTAATTAAAAACTATTTTAATTGATCCACGTGCAAGGTCTATACCGAGTGTAATAGACACACATGACACTTTTAAATAATTTTTAAAATGGTTTGAAATTTAAAAAGAGATTTAGGTTAATTTTCTAATGATCTTCTGTGTGCAATTCCGGGAAGGTCTCATCACTTCGGATTTGGGACATCCGAATAATAGCAGTGATTTGTGGCGGGGCTCGTAAATTAAGGTCGTGTAAAAAGTGTCAGAACTAAAATTAAAAGTAGGTGAAATATATTTTCGGCGTCGTCTTCTTTCAAAACGGCGCACCTGGAGTAAGCGGCGCGGGCCGTCGCGTCGTTTTTCCGCAACGCAATTGAAACCTTCAGACTTGTTTAGATAAATTTATTTATTGATTCGATTAATTAATAAATTGAACATACTAAGTACGTACGTCAGTATTACGAGGAGAATTTACGCAGTGCGTCATTTGCTTAGGACCAAAGTGCGCCTTTTCTAAAGCTTCGATCTGACCTTTTCATCTTAATTGGTGAAAATCGGAGGTGTCGCTAATTGGAACAAGATTTTAACGAGTGCGTAGGTGAATTTCCAACGTGCGAAAAAAGATTTCGATACGCTTGCTTTGTTTTATTGCGTTTATAAATTGTATAATTGGTACGTTGAACTCGCTCATCAATTAGTAAATTAACTTTACAAAAACAATGAAATCAATTTCGTGCCAAAATTGCTAACGTGAAAATGATCGATTGATCTCGGTTTTAAGTGGGATGCGAGCGATAAGAAAAAAAATGTTGCCCAGACGAAAATATGATGTCATCTGGATTCGAACGCAGGTGCGTGCCTACCTCGATTACAATTGTCATCAACCTCGAGGCGCCTCTTTTCCTCAAGAGTTCAAATATTCACGTCCTAAGGTCAATACATAATCCGTTTTTATGATGCGATTGCGTGGAAAAGTGACGTCGCTTTCTGTTATCGTTTTTGCACAATCCTTTTTGTTCGAGAATGTTTATTGACTTTCTCATTTATTCATTTGGGTTTGACGAATAATTTTCGAAGGGTTTAGGTCCACTGCTCTGCTGTCAAAACTCAATTGTTCAATTGTAATGGTGGGGGAGATTGTTTTCTGCTTTATACCACAAGAAAATTTGCACAAAACATACTCCTAATTTTGTGGACCAGAGTCTGAAGTCGAAAATTGAGGAAGCAGAGAGGGCATTCCAGGGAGTCCAAAGGTGCAGTATTACAAGGTGAATTCGATTACAGAAATTAATTCGATCTTATGCTCATTGCGCCAGAATTTAATTTGTAAATGAGAGCAAATTCGAGAAAGTAGACATTCTCATCTCATTTTAGAACTTTTAGGATGCCAATACGATTTGATCAGAATGAGCACGAGATTGGCAAATCAAAGTAAGTTTTCCAAATCTACATGAAAATCTACGTCGTTTGATACCACATTTCCCTATACCTAGCATCAAAGGTTTTCAAGTTATTCAAAATTTTTCAATTGTTTGACTGCTTTTCTTTAGGGCCCTTTACCTATGACAAAGCCTCCTAAGAAAATTATGCATAACGGTCACAATCTTAGAAAATCTAAAATAAAACGAAAAGCGTAACAGTATAGGGAATGTAATAATTAACCGATGTAGAATTTTTTCGATATTTAAAAATCCAAAAAAATAAAACACGTTGAAAAAATCAACTTTTTAAAAATTGACCATTAGTTTTAAAACACCTTGTATAAGGGCGATCAAAATTTAAATCATCTTCATGTAGCATCCACTCATCCAGTAAGTATTGTCGATTTTGTAGGACTTTTTGAAATTCAAGTCAACAGAGTCATAGGTACAAGGCCTTAAAGAAAAGCGGTGAAACGTCAAAAATTTTGAAAAATCTTGAATAACTCGAAAACCTTTGGTGCTGGGTATAGGGAAATGTGGTATCAAACAACGTAGATTTTGATGTAGATTTCGAAAACGCAATAAAATACAGGGTGTTCTATTTAAAATAAGAAAGTTGCTATCGACATCCGGTAAAACCGGAAGTGACACGATCATCATAATATTTTCTTTCGATAAATCATAAAAAAATTATATTGATATGCAAATTTTCAGATTTAAATCATTAGGTTTTAGGCGAGGTTTTAGGTAACGGTTTGCGTAAAACAGCCTGTATACAGGGTGGTGACTTGCATAACGCATCATAGGGATTTCAATGTAAAATTCATAACATGCGATTATTGGCTCCCCAAATTATTTTAAAGCAAAAATGTATTGAGGTTTTTTGTAGAAAAAATTTGTTTACGTCAATCAACCGTATTAGTTTTCAATTTTTTACATTGAAATCCCTATGATGCGTTACGCAAGTCACCACCCTGTATACATTTCATGTATAATGTAATACCTACATGGAAAGTATATACCGTGTTCCTAAATATGTTCATACAGAACTTAGTTTATGCTATGTTCATAGATTTTAATAAATAATAATAAAATAAGTCCGCAAACGCTTCGTTACTAAACTACAGGGTGTTTTATCGCGATTTTTAAAGTTTTTTCTTAATCTCCTGCAGTTTTGTAGACATTTAGCTCAAATTCGGAATATAAGTGAGGCTGAAGAGCTTACTTCATTGATTAGGTTAATCGAGTCAGAATCTACTCCTGAATTTTTTTCCGGTGGGTACCTAGCGGGTAGATTAAAATAAGACATTGGTTTGTTTACAAACTTTTTGGTCTTTTTAGCCTCATTTTCCAACCAGGTGTTTACAAATCAAAAATTTAAAATTCGTGAAAAACATCCTGTATAGATCGGTAACGAAGCGTTTGCGGACTTATGTTTACATGAACTTTTAAGCATAAAATAAGCCAAAAATTCGCCCCTTCCGTATATATATGTCATATTTAGGAACATCCTGTATAGATTTTACGTGAAATGTACAGGGTGGCCAAATAAGAATGCGGGGTACTGTACCTGAGAACATATCCATCCTAGAAGGTTTGCGGTAAAAAAAGTTATTACTAAAACGGCCACGAGAAAAACCTGGAAAATATTTTTAAGTTTCTGAAATGGTCGCTAGGGGGCGTAACTGCAATCTGGAATCTACAAAAGTGATGTTTCTGTGAATTCCGCTATTACCCTAACAAAAAATGCTCGGTCTTTGAAGTCGACGATAATCTGAACCTTTTTTGTTTGACAATTTTTGCTGTATCTCTAAAAATGAAGTGGTGGGGGGTATTCAAAGGTTTGCCGTAAAGAACACCCTGTATTTTCCAAACGGCTAAGCCGATTTAAACAAACTCGGGTTAGTTCAAAAGAGCTATTCTTCAGCTACAAATATTATAGTATTTGAAGTTTTGTTAGTTTCACATATCGCCGCTTGAGGGCTTTTTTCGACATTCCGAGAGAAATGATTAATTTTCTCAAAAAAATTAGATGCGATATCGAGATGCAGTTTTCGCGAGCTTGTTTAGGCATCATTTAGCTACTTTTTCATGAAAAAAATCATCGAGAAATAATTGCCGTAAAATGTCCCCCCCCCCCCCTCCCCTCGCATATAGGTTATAGGTTTCATGAAAATTGTAGATATTATCGGTGGATGGTTTTAGATGCATTAACCTGTATGGAAGTGTATTCTTTATGAGACGATACTGTCTGTTCGTCCATCCGTCGGTCCGAGATGCAGCAATATAAACAAAAAATGTTGGTGACCTTTCGGCAGCGTCAATCTATTCGCGGATCGCGGGGGTATTTTTGTTCTTGTTGCTTTAATTATAGGCGCAACTAAAATTAGCCATCGCGAGACATTTATTGACACATTTGGTCACGTGTCATTTTGGAATGCGCGTACATAATAATAGCGCATTATTTTTTTGGATTTTGTTTTCGCACGCTTTCCCAAAAGCAGCCTTGAAACGGTTTATATCTGTTTGAGAATGGCTTAATAGTTGGCACACTTGCTCCAACCAGGAAATGGCGCAGTTACGAAGGTAGTCTTTAATCCGCCAATTAACTGAAGAGTCGATGGACATTCTGTTATTTAAACGGCGTAATTATCCGCCTAATTAGAGCGACGGTGTTTTTTAATTGTGCCCTTTTCGACAATGTAGTCCAAGGCGACAAACAAGCACCACCTACAATTTCTTCGAGTAAAACAATCCGCGATTCCGCCTGCATACTTTTATAACAATCTGCTAAATGTCAATCATGCAACCTGCTTGCCTTCGTAGCCGTTACTTTAATGTTAATAGCTCTAATTAAATCCGCCGCATACATTAAGCGAGCGAGTCGAAATTACCCCCGATTAATGTCCGACGTCAGTTTTCATTATAAACGACGGGAAGACTGAGGATCGAATCGCGTGGGCGATTAAATAACGGGAGAGAGGAGTTTTTGAAAAAACAAACAAACGCATTATGATTTATTTATAGAGGTATGCGAGTGTAAACACTTCGTGTATATCGTACGTTTGCTGATGTGCGTTGAGGTGTAAATGCCAACTTTTTTTCGGTCGCGTAACCGAATTCGATCGAAACGTTGGGGCCGAATGCGTGGGGGTTTTTAAAATTTGACAAAAGACCTTGCCAAAAACTCTTGTTCGCACGCGTGAAACCGACGGCGATTACATTTCGATTTTGCATATTCGGTGTGAAGTTAGCGATAAATATGCAAACCATATTCTAATAGGTAGATGGGTGTTTAATTTATTATCTTCACACTCGAAACGTATTTTGTTATTAAAATCTTGAGGATTACTAAATTCTGTTCATCTGTCGGTCGTTACCTCGTCTCCAGTCTTACACCAGGTACAAGCCAGAAGCGTGACTGAACACTTCTACAAATTTTCAATTTTGATTATCGATTCAGAAAAAAAGTATGTGTAAAACTTGAGAAAGGAAGAAAAGCAGGATGAGACCTTTTATTAGAATACCATGAAGGATAGAACGTGCCCCCCCCCCCTCTCAATTTGCAAAAGTTTTACCACTAAAGGCATGCGTATACAAAATCTAGGACCAATTATTGCTTGCGCATGTAATAAGCTATGCACGTTTCACTTTCAAACTCAGCAACTCAGGAAATACATAGGAGCCCCCCCCCCCCCCCGCCTCCCGGCAACAAAATGCGATAGCCTTCAAGATATAGGGTACCTATTGCAAAAAAATGCCAGCCCTCTAGGACTCAAAAAAGTTCAAAGCCGTAGAAGTGGGTCTAGACGGACGGACAAAATACAAAAAGCGCTAAAAATAAGAAATTCGTAATTTTTGAAAACTGATGAAATCTTGCGTTCCGTGTGCCGTCAGGATGCGCGGTGTCTGCTGTCGTACACAAACTTAATTGCTCTTTTCAAATATCCTAAAAAACGTAGGCATTGCATTTGAAAGGCGAAAGTTGAACCGATTTCCGTAGGCGTTATCTTAAACATAAAAAAATAATGACGCGACACCCTGTATATAAGAAACATTTTCAATTTTAGTAAAGTAAACCGGGGGATATTTACGAATAAACTCAGAATTGGTTCGTTTTATTTGAATTTGTGTCTCGGTGAATTGTAATTGCGTATTGTTTGTTTAATTGTAAAACGTGAAATTGCGTGTTGAAACGTAGGGTTGTTTGCGATAAGAGGTTTTGTTATCGGACGCGTTCCGGTGCCGATAACAAGAGACGCAGTTAGTTAACGATGTGCGTATTATTTTCGGCGTAAGTGGGGACCCTCGCAGCCGGCTTGTGATTGGCGCATTATTTGCAAATATCGGAGGAGGGAGATTATTCTATGTTGCAAGTGGTGCTCCCGTAAATACTTGAGACAACGGCAAAACGGGGCTGCTGCAGTTAGTTCGCGACGGTGAAAAGAGCGTGTACATTTGTTTACGCTTAGTTACGGGCGTTTGGTCCTTTTACTTTTTGTTTCAAACACAGTTCCTCAGTTTCTAAATAATGTGTGTAACAGCTACTTTTTCATGAAAAAAAATCGAACCAATGCATTTAATTTTTTTGAGAAAATTAACCGGAATGTCGAAAAAAACCCTCAAGCGGTGATATGTGAAACTAACAAAACTTCAAATATTATAATATTTGTAGCTGAAGAATAGCTCTTTTGAACTGACCCGAGTTTGTTTAAATCGATTCAGCCGTTTCGAAGATACAGGGTGTTCTTTACGGAAATTTTTGAATACCCCCCCACCACTTTATTTTTAGAGATACAGCAAAAATTGTTAAACGAAAAAGGTTCAAATTATCGTCGACTTCAAAGACCGGACATTTTTTTGTTAGGTTAATATAGCGGAATTCACAGAAACATCTGTTTTTTAGATTTCAGTAAAGTCACTAAATATAGAAAGTACCGCAATCCATTGGGCTCGTGTGTTAGAGAGAGAACGCATGATTTTTGCCCAAAAATTGCGGAAGTTACCAGATTTTAGTAACTTTAATGTTAGGGATTGTTCCACCTGTTTGGAGATATCTGTATATACAGTGGCACCACGCTCAGAAAGTCCCTGACAGGGCGTGTCCGAGGGCGCTAGAAATTTAAACCGTACATTCTGATGCCAAATTTAAAAACACTTTAAGAGAATTACATACCTTATCAGATCGTAGATCCAAGCTATATGCGTCTTGAAAAAGAAGAGTGTATAAAACTGGAGACGGAAAACGTAAATTAAAGCAAATACAAGAAGCAAAGTGTAAACTAAAATAACGTGAAGCGTCAACTGTCAAAACGGAATAATTAATAATTATGGCGCGGAATGTATCGCGTCGTTTTGCAGACCTTCTATTGGCCAGCCTGAATTATTTTAAAATTAGTTCGCATATTTTCCGGGGTTTTTCTGAGCATGGTGGCACTGTATTTTTATAAAACATGACAGTACTATGAAGTTAGGTTATAAAAAATTACAGCTATTCAGATTTTATCTGTCAATTTTTTTAAGTTGGCAGCAAATTTGCCCAAAAATGGCGGATGACTTTAGATTCCAGATTGAAGTTACGCCCCCTAGCGGCCATTTCAGAAACTTAAAAGTATTTTCCAGGTTTTTCTCATGGCCGTTTTAGTAATAACTTTTTTACCGAAAGCCTCTACGATAGGTTCCCAGATACAGTACCTCGCATTCTTATTTGGCCACCCTGTACAAATTAAATAAGGTTGGTTCAAGTGGACATCCTTGTCTCAGTCGTCAGAACACTTCAGACTCTTTCCCTCCTATTCTTACCCTCATTCTTATGTTCCATATAATTCCTTGATTCTGTCCTTTCTATTTTCTCCTCTTCCATCTTTTTCCATACTGTTTTCCTTTCTAGTGTACCCAACGCTTCCTTTTGATTTGTGTTCCTTCCATCATCTTCTTCTATTTCTGTTGCTTATCTTTCATTCAACACCATCGCATACGTATATTCTCTCCGCCGTCGTGTTTATCGTGATTCCCCTATAATTTTCCATACAGTCTTCATCACATCTAATCGGCACTATAACTTTTTCCTTCCATTCTTCCGGCAGTCCCCTTCCTTTTCATATCTTGTTCATTAGTTTTCTCAGCTTCTCTTGAAACTATCTGTGGCGAAAATCCAAGCCTCATTTCTTATTTCATCCCTGTCTGCCACTTTCCCTTTTTTTAGTCTCTAATTACTGCCCAGTCATTTCTCTTGATATCTCGTCTCCTTCCTCCTCTTTTCCTACCGTCTTTTAACACCAGCTTTCTTCGATTTTTCGTAGTAAAGTCCTGCTTCCAGTCCTCTATTTGTATTTCTCTCCCACGTGTCCTCTTTTTCTGATTTTCTCTATTAATCATCTTCCAAAAGTCCTCTATTTTTATTTCCGTTATTTTTATTCTTTCCGTCTCTCCTTACATTTTCTGTTGTACATTTTTTCTGGTCTCTCAACTCTATCCCTTTTCTTTCGTTGTCCAGCATTATTCTGTATCTGTTTCACTTTTCTTTGTCCCACCACTCCTTTCTATTGTCCATCCCCTTTCCTTCAATTACCTTATATTTTCAATATCCTGCTTCATATTTTTCCACTTCTCTGTACTCTCCTATTTCTTCTTTTTATTCATATAGTCTCCACAGTCTCTTGTCCATAACTGTGTGTTTTTGATCTTTTTATCTTCTTTTTCAAACTGATTTCCATCGGTTCGTGATCCGATTCCATCCTTGTACCTGATTTAAATCTTTTTATTTCTCGCTCGTTCGTCCGTCCGTCCGTCGCTCGCTCTCTCTCGATGGCTTGATGTTCAACAATTTAAAAGAGAACGAATGGACCGATTATAATGAAATTTTTTAGGTGGTGGATTCTTTATCAAATTTGTAGATCGGAGTGAATAGGGAAGGTCTTTCCTCTTTAATCCCTCCCCCCCCCCTCCATTTTCGTATCCCTTTTTTACCGCTGTTAGTATGCCTTATCCCACTTCACAAATTGGTATCCTGTTCCTATCCCAGTTCTTTTCTTCTGTTCATGGTTCTACCATCACCACAACATCATATCCTCTTACAAACTCCCAGAATTTAACGTCTTTGTCTGCTACCCTCGCCACTTTCCAGAACATCATTTTCATATTTCTCAGCGTCATTTTTATTTTCTATTGCTCTTTTCTTCTGCTGTTCGTTGTCTCTTTCCCTCCCAGGGGAGCTTAAAAATGGCGGTTTATATTCTCTGTACGTTTGTAACGTATAGGTACTACTTTGTGAAATTAGCTAGAAAAGCTTTATACAAAGTTACCCTCATTTTTTGTACACAGTTGTTCTAGGCCCTAGGGGATTTCCATTTAAAAAACTTAGTTTTAACGATTTTGTTCCATTCGATTTTTGATGTTAGTTTTTTAACACCCTGTACTTGGTTATAATCAAAATATGGTAACGAATTTTCTAGACGGTATGAAGGCGCCATCAAGTCGCCACCGACGATAATAAGCAATGAAGGTGGATGAGACTAATTCTTTCCATTAAATATTGTATGCTGATTCGAGATTTTTCTAGAAGTTTTTTGTGTGCTATATAAGCAAATTGAATTGTAATTTGGTAACTTGAAGTCAATTGTGCTCGAAATGGGGAATTAGTTTAAATTAAAATGATTAAAAAGTAATTTTATATACTCTCTTCAATTCTTTAATTTCATCTTTTAGATTACACCTGATTATGACGTAAGTCGACCCCCCCCCCCTTTACACTCAATTATAAATTGCATGGGAACGGTTTTGAGTCTATTTGTTTCTTTAACTTCATAAATTGAATTGTGTTTAGTATAAATTCAACAATAATTAATTTTATATTTATATAAATCACGTAAGTAATTAAATTTCCTCTTGTAAAAGGAGGCCAACTCAATTAAATAATAACACCTCTCTTATCAAAAACCAGGTGTCAAATTGACAGAACAGCTTCCTAGCTCAAACTGGATTTTGACAGTATGGTCCCCTTTTCCTCTGAATCGTCTTCCAAAAGTCCTCTGTTTTTAGTTCTTTATTGTTTGTTTTCCTTCTGTTTTTCCATCTTTTTTCTTTGGATTTATTTATTTATTCAACGGTAATATCATTTTTATAAAAGTAAAAGACATAATTACAAGCTACGATAAAATGCAGTAACACAAGAAGCCAGAAGGTGTGTTTGAAATCTTTAAATGTCAATTAAAAATTCATTTGTTTAAAATTTGAGACATGCAGACTGTGCAAGAAAAATTTTTTCGGGCAAAAAGTCCACATTTGCTTCCTACAGCCCAAAATTACAGACACGATCGGGTCCTTGTATCCTCAGGATTCGTGACCGTTAAGGTTCGCGTGTCGAGCCCAAAAGACATACTTGATATTTCGAGTGAAATGGGGACCAACAACAAAAAACTCTTTGTTTTGAAAATATTGGTATAATCAGACTATTAATTGCCCTTGATTTCAGTTAGGTTCAGTGGCTTCTGAAGTGATTTTGGAACGTCATCCGTTTCTACTCAGGTGTCGGCTGCATTTAATAATTTGCAATTACGTAAATTAAAAATTACTCTTAATCGACTGTTGGTGTTTCAGCAAGCTGTCAGTCGATGAGTACATGAAAGGAGGTAATACGAATCATGCTAATTACGAAATTATTCTCCGCGTTTTATTTCTGCTAGCATGCATTTTAACATTATCTCTCTGATTAATCAAAAATTGAATGAGATTTTCTAATTTGTGTTTTTGTTGCAGTTCCAACAGCGCGTTTCATCGAGATACAAAAAAGCAGGTGAGTGTTTCGCACCAAATTGATAGAAACATAATAGACCCTAAGATGGATCCTTGAGGAACTCCATCGCCAAATGTGTAATTAAATTTAAATTACGACGTTCTAAATTGCACTTATTTCGAGACCTGAACTCACATTCCAGATACGGCACATTTTTATTATTGGCGGAATTGGTTTGATCAAAACACATGTCGTGACAAGTGTAAAACGGTGCACGTGTTTTCTACGTATGTACGTGTTACACTGATCAGTAATCGGCAAGGTTTCGTTTACAGGTTGATATTGATTGCTACTACCAAAGACTATCCAATAGTCTTTGCTACTACCTAACTAATCAGCGCACAAAACTGCAAAGGATTTCGGATTTAATTTAATCATCTTCATCTTAAACAGTAGGACAAGAAAATATTATTATTATTATTATTCTTGGGGGGTTAGCTAAACGAAACATGTTTGAAATGTAACACCCTGTACGTTTTTTTTCATATACAGGGTGTTGAGAAATAGTAAATCAACATATATTCACTCGTTCGTTGGTGGCTCATGTGGTAAGCATTCGTTCTAACATTGTACGCGGATGAAATTTAGCGTATCGCTTATCTTTTATTGTGCGCCGGAGTGATATAATTCAGCACAAAGTGGCGCCTAAAAGAGCGTATTTATTGCGTCAATTACCGCCATACACCGTGCGTCATTTAAAGCCAACCATTAACGACACGCGCTCTCCGTATTAAGCCGACTTTCAACCTTCACGTATCTAAGAATAGTAAACAAAAACATAAATAAAAAATCCTTTTGATATAACATTTACATAATGTCGACTATTTTTTTTTTCTATAAAGATACCGTTTTAGTATCTAATAAAAACACCGAGATTACGCTCGGAAAATAAATACGTCGTCCCCGTATCTTACGCGATCGCGATGTGACGTGGATTTAAATGAAAATTGGACACTATTTTTTGATTTAGCAAAAAAAAAGTTCAACCGTTCATGCCATTGTATCACATCCGAAAATAATTGAGCCAGCCGTGGTGGAACTAACAAAATTCGTAATTTCGTCCAAGGACCAAGAAAGTGCAAGTGAAAGTGCAGAAACCAAAAGTGAAAATTAAAAAAAAAACAGGCTAGTTCCCTGTACATTCTGTGGTTATAGTTTCGTCTTTGTTGTTCACCTTCATTTCTTTACCTTAAAATACAAAAATGATAGGAACAAGTCATTTTTGGGAATCACTCGGTATGTACCTACCAACTTTCGGGACTGTACACCATCTTTTCCTTGTTCTATTTGTACTATTTGTGTACTTTTCTTAATTCATAGCACGAGGTATAAATTCCGTTGAAGATTAAGTGCGTTTTCGGAAACAACCTAAGGCCCTTTGTGTAAGAGAATCGGTGTGTTTAAATTAATCACTTGATTAATTCTATTTACACTTATTTAACAATAAGTGTATAGTCTTGAAATGAATTGATTTATAACAGCGCGAATTATTTATTACTTCGATGTTGAAATTGGAACTGCCCTGAAACCCAATTTAATTTGCTTATATAGCAAACGCCTCTCTTTCTGGAAAGTTGTCGAACCCTTCCGAGTATTCTAGAATGTTCTCGAACAAAACACGTCATATTTCCCGGAAAGATTGCGTCACATCTGTTCACAATTTCAAATTTTAGAATTCTGCCAATCTTATTTCTTCAGATTTTTGGGATTTTTAGACTCTCAATATTCTTTAGTCCCTAAACTAAAATCCTGGATTACTAATAATAATAATAATTTCTGGTGTGGCAACCCCATCAATCAGCTTTTGATGATACAATCAGTTCTACAGGGCGGCGTGCGGTGTGCTGTTGTAAGATCCCTGATAGTTCATTCCAGTACTCTCACGTATGGCTTTCTTTATTCGGTTAACACGTACAGGGCGTCCCATGACGAATGCCAGTGGTCAATATCTCGAATACTTTGAGTATTGTCATTAAGAGGAATTCATCTAAAATATTTTATACCGGAAGTTGTGGCCATCGTGCTGGTTTTAAATTGAACATCCTATACCTATATTACTTCATTTGTAGATTCTACTTAAAATTTTACACGGGTAATGTATACTTAAATTTAGCCATTTTTGACATTTTAATTTTTATGTCAAAAGTGACATTTGCATCCCAAATGATAATTGTCAATTTTTTCTATACGAGAGAATTTATTTTTTAATTAGGGCTGGCTTCCTTTTAGAAGAGATTTCGCTGTAATGGCTTTTATTGATATTGTATCGTAAATTTAATTTCTTAGGTGATTTATTTATATAAAATTAACTAGTGATGAATTTATAACACGGATAGGGATTTCACTACTTACGATAACACGGAGACCAAAACTAGACCAAAATTACCAAAATATAGCACACAGAAAGCTTCTAGAAAAATCTCGAATCAGCATACAATATTTCATGGAAAGAATGAGTCACATTCGCTTTCACTCATTTATCGACTTATGGCGTCTTCATATCGTTCTAGAAAATTCGCTACAATATTTTGATTATAAATATATGTAGGGTGTGGCGGGGGTAGCAAGCAAAGGCGTTAAATTCTGAGAGTATGGTCGAATCGTAGATAGAAGAAAAAAACTGGGAAGTAATATGGAAGAACTAATTTGCGAAGTGGGATAAGCAAAAGGAGGCATACTAACACAATTTAAAAAAAAATAAGGTAATGCGAGGAGGGGGAGGAAATGAAAGAGGAGGAAGGCATACAGGTGGAAGTGGAGGGGAAAAAATGAGAGTGATAGGTAGTAACAAAATTATTGTGCACACGGACAGACAGCAATACAAAATTATAAACGATCTGATAAATATGGTAGATGAAAAGGAAGAGGAGGGTTCATATTGAAGGGGGGAGGGAGAAGGTGATTTAAACGCTAGAAAGGGAATAAAGAAAATGGGTAAAGATAGGAAGAGGAAGTTAAGAGTTAAAGAGTGCAACAAAGAGTTACTGGAATTATCAGAAAAGAGAGGATGGGGAATATTGAAGGGAAATGTAGATTGAAACAGGGAGGGGCAATACACATAGATGGGGAGAACTCGATAAATAAGTACATCGTAGTAAATGAGAAAATCCTGGAAGAAATAAAAGAATTTAAGGTAGGAGCAAGGATAGAATCGAATCATTAACCGATGGAAATGAGTCTAAAAGGGAAGATAAAAGGATCGAGAAATGGAAAGATGTAAGGGCGAAGGGAGATACAATTATGGAAATATGGACAAGAGACACTGAGACTAGAGGAACAAGAAGAAGAGATGTGAGAGTACAAATGAGTTGAAAATTATAAAGGAGAGTTTTAAAAAGGCAACAGGTAATTGAAGGGGAAGAGAGAGACAATAGAAAGGCGTGGTCTAACAGAGTGTACAGAAGAAAGACATATACATAATGATGATGTGGAAAGAAAGAAAGAAAAGGAGAAATAGAGGAGGAGTTGAGAGAAGCAGCAGTCTATTTTAAGATCAAGCAAGAGAAAGAGGAGGTGGAAGAATCAAGAGAAGAATCGCAATTAAGGAAATTGAAAAAAGGGGGGCAGGTAATGAAGAAATAAGGCTACAGATAGTTGCAAGGAGAAGCTGAAGAAACTAATAAACAAGATAGGAAAAGGAGGGGGACTACCGTAGGACGGAAGGAAGGAGTAATAGTGGTAAAAGAGGTTGCTACTCACTATATGGAGAATTATAGGGAAATCACGATAAACACAATGGCGTAGAGAATATACCTATGCGATGGTGTTGAATGAAAGGTTAGAAAGAGAAGTAAAAGAGAAGAGTGGGGGAGGTGAACGATCGACTATACACACAACTGGTGGCAAAAGCATTTGAAAAAATGGCGTTGGGTAGAATGGAGAGGTATTTTGAAAGAAAGAGATGATATTGGGGAAAGAGATGTAACATTGTAACAGGTGGTCGTTTTTTTGGGGTCCGTTAACTTGGCCCCCCCCCCCCCACAGAGAGATTTCATAGTCGTATTATTTTGAAATGAATGCGCTCGTTATGCGCTCATATGCGCCACCGATAATAACTCTTGCGCCATTATCGTTTTTTAGAAATCCGAAAAAACATTTGGGGGGGCCAAGTGAACGTAGCCCCCCCCCAGTACGTATTTTGTCCCTTGTAACTAGGTCACCTGATACATTTGGTTATGCGCTCAATTGCGCCACTTGAATTAAAGCTAGCGCCATTACGGTTAAGCCGTGACAAATTTTCAAAAAGTGGGGGGGCCAACTTAACGTTTTTAAAAGTTACTTTTTTTTAACATCTTTTCATACGAAATTGTACTCTCAGGTATGCGCTGAAATGCGCCGTAAAAAGATATCTTTGCGCCATTATTGTTTTTTGGATATCCTTAAATATATTTGGGGGGGGGGGGCCAAGTGAACGGAATCCCCCATAACGCATTTTGCTACCGGTATTTGTGCCACTTGATACATCTGGTATATTTGGGGGGGGGGGCAAGTGAACGGTATCCCCCATAACGCATTTTGCTACCGGTATTTGTGCCACTTGATACATCTGGTTATGAGCTCAATTGCGCCACTTGAATTAAAGCTAGCGCCATTACGGTTAAGCCATAAAAAATTTTAAAAAAATGGAGGGTCTAACTTAGCGTTTTCAAAAGTTATTTCCGGAAGTGCGTCCATTTTGAAAATATTTTACATCGATTCGGCCTTCGGAGTAACTCCTAAATACAAAATTTTTAAAAACCTACCTATTTTACTTTCCCAGAATCGTTTAACTAAAGCTCCCAAAAAACACCCTGTATAGTGTTTCTGAAACACTATAATGGCGCCAAGATTTTTGTTTACGGCGCATTTTAGCGCATGATGAAAGGTACGATGTAGTAGAAAAAACATGTTAAAAAACGTAACTTTTGAAAACGTTAAGTTAGCCCACCCCACTTTTTAAAATTTTTTTATGGCTTAACCGCAATGGCTCTAGCTTTCAAGTGGCGCAATTGAGCGCATAACCAAATGGATCAGGTGACCTAGTTACAAGGGACAAAATACGTAGTGGGGGGGGCTACGTTCACTTGCCCCCCCCAATGTTTTCTAATGTTTCTAAAAAACGATAATGGCGCAAGAGTTATTATCGGTGGCGCATATGAGCGCATAACGATTGCATTCATTTCAAAATAATACGACTATCAAATCTCTCAGTGGGGGGGGCCAAGTTAACGGACCCGTTTTTTTGTTAAATTTACAAAATTGCCGTTAACAATTTTTATACGTGTGCCGCTTCATAAGAAAAGAGAACAGAACTAAGAACAAGTGCTTAATCAGATAAAAGTCGAAACGTTTACGTTTCGATTTTTTCATTCGGTGCATTAGAGAAAATTGGGTGGGAGATAGGCATTCGTCGCCGCCAAACCACACGAGTCGGGCGCGCCATTTTTACAGCGCATTCCATTTATTTTCAACTGAAAGTCAAGACGAGTTCGAAGAATACGGTATCATACGTGATAGTTTAGTGCGAAAGTTGAAGCTAATTACGGGAATACATCGAAAAAACTGTGCTACCATTTCGCCGAAATTATTGTCGGAGGTGCTTTTTTTAAAATTCGCCATTCCAAGTAAGCTAATAATTAATCAATCTATGCAAAAAGAGGAACTTGATTGTGTAGCGGAGTCGGCCAGTCGACTGATATAATTTTCAACCGTGAATAATTTGTTTCGTTGTATTAGCGGACAGTTTATCACTCAAATTTCTGCACCTATTTTGTTTATACGAGGTGCCAATACGATTTTGAATGAAGTTGTAACCGGTAAAAAGGTTAAAGACAATTATTTCGTGCCTTTGTTGGCTGTTAAAACGCAGAGAAGAAGAAAAAAGAAGATATTGGGTACGTCTTGTGGGTATATAAAGAAGTAGAAAGAACAAAATATGGGGGGGGGGGGGGGGGGGGGGGGGAAGGTGAAGATGATACTCGAAAAAGGAAAGAAACACATACATTATGAGATACATATATGTCAAGCAATCGATTTCTACGAGTTCAAGGATCAGCGGCCATTGAATATGAGCCGGATCAAAAGTCGTGTTTTAGAATGCGAGGCGAGTATCTAAAGTTTCCCATACTAAAAAGCATTCTTCGTATCTTGTCCGCTCGCGTCTCGAGTTTGGGGAGGCTGGAGTGCTTCGGCTTGAGGGTGCTTTCACTCTCCGTGTTGGACCAGTTCGTGTTCCCCCTCCATTTGACAGAGCGCGTTTTATTTTTTAAGCTCAATAATCGATTAGATTTTGGTAACCTAATTTGCAATTCGAAAGGACGAAGGATCCTCTCTCGCATTTCCGGATTTCCACTCTACCAGTGAGAACGTCTTTCCGTCTAACGGAGAAACGAACGACCTTGATATTACGGAAGTGCAACTTTCCACTTTTTGCTTGCCCCGTAGACGCAAAACATCGCTTTGATATTATAATAACGGCTTTTCGCAAACGGTCCATTCACAAATTACTCGTAGTTCGAGACGTGACCCCAAAGCGCTTGGGAGTTCATTCATTCCGACTCGATTCGGGTCAACTGCGTAGTACGTTGAACATTTTTTTCTAATTACACACCTCTCTCTCACTTACGGAATTGTTTTTAAAGTAACGCCCGATTAGAATGTGTAATTTTCTCTCCTTCTCCATCTTTGAACAATGATAACAAGCGCCGTGTACCACAATTCGTGGGCAAAAACTGGGCCATCGGCGGCGGCGTTTTGCAATTGGAAGCGTGACGTCATACGAAAGTAAAATGGATCGTGATCGGAATGCGCACTTTGGATTGTAGGTACATTCGCTTCCTTAATGATTCAAACGTTTGATGGAATTTTTATTTGGGACCAGTTCTCTCTAATTCGATGCTTAATTGCGTTTTTAAATGAGACCGCCGAAGGAATTTTAGAAACCGGACGACCGTGTGAATCCTTGTTGCAAATCTGGTGACCTTTTTATCTAGCTAGACCTATCCCAAGTCGCTTATGATTGGCAACGGTTTTGTGTAAGTTATGATTTATTGCACTTGACTGTATATAATTAAGTACCATCGGTAAGTCTATTATTCCAATTACTTTCATAATCGTAACGGTTTTGGGAACCGCTCACCGTAAATTATTTTTCGCAGTTAGTCATTTCGCTAGTAGGTAGGTATGTTGTAAGTGTAACGGTAACCCATATACCAGATATAAATGTTGTGTGACGTAAGCTCAAGATGGGTTGAGTAGGAATCGGTCTCTGACAAACAGAGGGTGTCGGTCCTAATGTAACTTACGTGAAACCATTCGTCATCGTAAGTCGTAACAATAATTTTTGTCTCATATTGTACATTTTCATTAAACCATTCGCAATAGTTAGCAGAAACATGTGATGGTATTGTAGCGAATATCCAGAGAAACATTGAGGCGCCATCAAGTCGATAAAAGGTTAGTCACCGGCGATGAAATATGACATACCGTCTAGACTATTTGACAATGTACCGTGGTTTTGCTCGAAACTTTTTGCTTGCTATACACGGTGTCCATTTTTCGAGTGCCACTATGGGGATCTCGCTTACTTTAAGAGGTAGAAAGTTGGTTAAATGGGGGCAAAGTTGCGAATTTCCCTGCTGAATAACCATCTGAAAAGAAATTTAAAATATCATCAATAGTTCTGAAAATATCGCAAAAAAACGAAACTTTCTGATTTTCGTTTTTAATTAACATACAGTACATTTTTTTTACACCAATGCCGAGCGAGCCGAAGGCGAGTTCGGCATAGCTAGGGCTCTCCCTTAGATTCGTCTCTCTACGTCCACGGTGGCAAACGACATTTACCAACGGCCAAATACACAGTACATGTTTTTTATACCAATGCCGAGCGAGCCGAAGGGTTCTCCGCGAGGTTCTCCGGTAGACTCGCTCCTCAACCTCGATTATTTTTTTAATTTCTTTTGTACTACACACTCATACAAAAATTCTTAATGAAGCTAAACAGAGTGTGACACCAAGCAGCTTCGGACTAGGTTATTTGCAGGTTTAAGAAATTTTTTTAAATTTTTTTAATTTAAAACACAAATTCAAACAAAAATGAACCTAAACAGAACATCACACCAAGCAGCGTTGTACATTACAGTACAACCTCGTTAATCCGAATAGATTCGGATCACCGACCTTTCGGATTATCAAATTTTCGGATTATCGCGAAACTAGTGAAAATAATAAATTTGGACACGAGCATTAAGAAATAAACTTTATTCTTTTCAACGTCTTCAGGGGTGTCATCGTTGTTATGAGGAACGAAATTATTTCGGACTATCGTGATTTCGGATTAGCGTGTATTCGGATTATCGAGGTTGTACTGTACGTTATTTGTACGTTTGAGAATTTTTTTTTAACTTTTTGGAAATACAAATTTAAACAAACATTCTTAATAACCCTTCCCCCTAACGAAGTAAAATAATCTAGGAATTTCGATTCTTAACACGCGCGCCTCGTATACCAATGCCGATCGAGCCGAAGGCGAGTTCGGCATAAACCAACCCCCGTCCCCAAATGTCGGGGTCGATAAACAGTTTCGGTCACAAAATGCGAAGTGCATACCAATGCCGAGCGAGCCGAAAGCGAGCTCGCCCTTCTCGCGACGAAAAACTGCTCGCATTTTTCCTACACCAATGCCGAGCGAGCCGACGGCGAGTTCGGCATAGCTAGGGCTCTCCCGTAGACCCGTCTCTCCCCATTCGCGGCGGCAAACGACGTTTACCTACGACCCAACACGCGCCCCGCTTTTCCTGTCCTACGCCTAAACCTAATAAAAAACGGCGATTTTTGCGAAAACGTAAAACTATACACAATAGTGATTCGCTACCATTATATTCAACCCGAAATACTTGTAAAGAGAAAAAAAAACTAAAGTTGCCACGTGTTTCTCCGTTATCTTGAAAGTTATTAAAAACGGGATGCCATATTCAAAATCTCTATTAAAAAGTGTCTGAATAATGTGTTAATTAGAAATGTCTAGTACAATTAGTTTACCATGAAAAAGTTAAAAATGAAAATCAGAAATTTTCGATTTTTTGCCATATTTTCAAAATTATTGAAGATATTATAAATTTACTTTTAGATTATTATTCAGCACGAAAATTCGCAACATTGCCCTAATTTAACCAAGTTTCTATCTCTTAAGATAGGCACTCGAAAAATGGACACCGTGTATAAGCAAAATGAATTGGGCTTAAAGGCAGTTCCAATATCGATGCCGGGAAATATGACTTGTTCTGTTCTAGAATATTCGAGAGGACTCGGGAACACTCGTCTTTCCTATGTAAGCAAATCGAATTACGCTTTAGGACAGTTCCAATTTCGACGCCGAAGTAATAAATAATAACGTAAAGTTACATTAACAGTTATACGTCAAAGAAACCGATTTAGAATAGAAAGGGCTATAACTTTTGATGTAGTGGTCAAATCTTGAAAATTCTGGATTCTACAAATTTATGAATTTTGAATCGAAACTTACCCTTTCTCATCGAAATCAAAACTTTGAATTAATGTCAATGGTTTCTTTTTCGATATAATTTTCCCTAATTTGATCAATCCTTTTTAGCGCATTTTCTGACAAGTTTCGTCCATCCATATGTACTCCAAAATTCGCTCAAAATAACTTTTGCTTTCTTATTTATAGAGATGTCACTATCGGTGCCTCAAATTAAAACAGCCCTGGGGCTCATGCCGAAAAGGCAGTGGGTGCATGTACGAAAAGCGATTCTGCCCTTTTGTATATGTAGGAATAGGTGTACTATTTAGTTCCAATCAATTGAGCCGTTTAGCCGGAAATGAGAGTACGGACAAACCGACAGACATTATTGAAATTTTTTTTTAATCGGATTTCTGGTGCTTCAAAACATGTATTTCCGTTCACGATAAAGGGGTCGAGGAGCAGAGCTATGGTTGGTAGAAAACGGTTCCTTTCGTTGAGACCTTTAATGAGAATACCATGACTCCCTCCACCCTCCACCGGCCCCCTCATTCACTGATCTCGAGTCACGCGGGAAAATTGTACTTTGTACAAATCAATTTATTTCGATTAGACCTTCCATTAGAATACCATACCATGCCAAGGGTAGGACGTGCCCCCCCCCCTCCAAATTGTCAAAAAGCTTTACTTGGCACCACTAAAGGCATGCGTATCAAAATCTGAGCCCAACTGGTTGTCGTATGTAAAAGTTATGCTCGTTTTACTTTAAAATAATTCACGCCCCCCCCCCCCTCCTCCCCTAAAACACCCACATTTGATGGCCACCTTCAAGGTTAATATTGGCTACCTATGCGCAAAAAATTAACAGAACTCTAGGACTATATTCCTCTAAAATAGTTCATATCATCCCGGACGGAACGACAGACGAACAAAACCAGCAAATTACTATTTTTAATTTTATAATAATCAAGTAACCCTCAAGGAGAGAGGAGAGAGAGAATTTTGAGACCCCTTTTCTTCGATAAACTAATTGTCATCGATATTTTTCCCACCCAGCTCCCCCCAACTCCCACCAAATAATCAACGCCTTAGAATTCTGCGTGTGTGGGATATCTCCAAGAGAAACGAAAATTTATGACATTAGCACACGGTAGGGGCGGGGTATCCGGCCCAAAAAGAATTGATTTGATGGCCCTCTACATCGGACAAACTACTCCATGTTTATTTCCTCCTATGTTGGGGGGTGGGGGGATTCCATACCCGCAGAATACACCCGGCTGGTACTTTTCTTGTGGAATTCTCCCAGAAAATCGAACATTTATGCACTCCCGGAACTAAATTTAAACCATTCTTGGGAACAATTTAATACCGGTTGATCTGGGGGACATTCCTAGCGAACAAAAAGAGAATTTTCAGGATAATTTTTCTTCCTCTTGCTGTGATATTATATTCCATACACAAACGAGAGTTGAGTTGAATGATTTGGGGGAGAATGTAATACTGGGGGTAAGATCAAGAAATATTTCACACACGTGGGTGTTGACGCGTATCGCAACTGTAAATGATGAGTAACGGGCACATACAGACCGTAGCAGCTATCAATTACACAAAACCCGAAGTCTCTAGGTGTCCCAGGGGCCGAGTTCTCATTGGAACAGACGGACATACAGATAGACAGACGACAGAAAATCGAGTACATAAGCGTTACTTCAACTTCGTTGTGTTACGTTGATAGAACTATCACATGGCAGTTAATTAACATCCCCTCCAGACCCCCCGCTGCTAAATTGCCCCCAAAATGATTAGACCAATCAGCATGTTTGATTATTTTGTTGGGAGTGTTTTCAAATACACGAGAGTTGTAAGTTGATTGTTTTGGCGGAGAAGGTCACTCTAATACCCCCGAACACAGGAGGAAAAGATCATGGAGAGTTAGTTTCAAGAGAGGGTCATAAATTCTCTCCCTGGGGGGTATTCAATACTCCCTAGACTCTTCGGTGCTAAATGGTCTCCCAAAATCTTAAGGACAATTCGGTATATTTATGATTTTGTTGCTAATATAATGACGTGGGGTGGAAAGGTGGTATACGGTTGGTCGAGAGATTTTCAATACAACGTTTCGTTTCAGAGACATCATCATCAACTTTATTTTTTGATATGACCCGTAAAAAATTACATACTGTATTGAGTAGCATTTTTTATTAAAAATCCAATGATATACGTCACACAAAAAAGTAATAGTTGGAAACTGTTGGTTTCAACAGGATGGTGCACCCGCACAGAACGCTGCAGTTGTGCAGATTAGGTCTGTCACTAGTCCCACTCGTCCCTCGATCACAGTATAATATAGTCCAATAGTCTATTCCGGTTAAATCGGAAGTCGCAAAAACAATAGAACTAGCTCTCATACACAGTTGCCAAATTTCATGCAATTTGCGAAAACTGTAAACGCTACAGCTTGCGTAGTATTTTAAATTACACTCTGTATATAGTACACTCCAATATTCGATTGAGCCATCGATTTGAAGAAATTTGCAACGGTAAATTTTGATAATTTAATAATTGTTTAAATGTTTGTTATTGCATAAATTGATTTGCTGAAAAACCATATTGGCGCATTCACGGCCAGCTGGGTAAAAAAATAATTTAAAAAAATTAATTTTTCGAGCAACCCCGCATATAAATTATAGAAAACATCTATCATGTTTAAAATGGTTTGCAGAATCCCAAAATGTAAAAATATACAGGGTGTACGATTTCGAAATGAAGTTTTTACTCTAAATTTTAAAGTTAATTCAATTTAGCAATTGTTCATAGAGTTGGTTGGACACCAGAAAGTAATTTTAGGTTTTCTCTTCCTAGAGAGTAGTCTATTTTCTGAGCTTTGAATGCGTGAGGAATATTGTACGGTTTATTTCCGTCTAGTTCTGACCGAATTTCACGCAACAACCACACAAATCGCCGTCGGGAACTGGGAGAGTGGAATTTTGAATATTGTTTGTAAAGTCCATAATAAATTCACTCATTTAGCAACGGCAAAGTTCGAGTTAAAGTTTAATATTGATATTGCTCGTGGAGGATGTGGCCTTTGTCTTTCGGCATGGAAGTTTGTATTTGCTCGGACGTCCACTTTTGGCGATTCAAAATGCGATTTTTTTTGTTACGCCCTCCCACGGGCGTAAATGTTTATAGGGAAAGTGATTCAATCGCGGGCATTGTCTTTGATTTATCGTCGACATTTACAAATATAAAATTTTGTCGAAACGCCAGTTCGGAGTTGTAAATTTGGCGAAATGGCTTCTTGGCTTCGGTAGAAAAATCGCATTAAAACAGGTACGAAATTTATTTCTAAAATTACTTTCTTAAAATATGCGAATGTCGTATGTAAACAAACGTCGGATGCCCGAAAAGTAATTTTGACGCCGCCGCCGCGAAAAAGTGAGCGAGATAATGACATTTAGACAAATTGCGGATTTCTCTAATTTCTTCTAAATGCATTAGTCTAACGTCCAAAAAATGATGATAGGACATTACGCGAATTTTGATCTAATTTCGTTGGGGGAACCGTCGAAACGCACTGATTAAATGGACCAGAATGTTTTTTAATGCAGAAAACTACGAAGTTTGGACACGTTGGGCGTTTCCATTCAACTGTCGAGCAAATCCATTTTCTTGTGCAATCCATGTTTACCGATTTGTCCTAAGGCCTAATGTGGGCAAAGCCCCGATTTTATGAATGACTTAACGAGCGATAGTAGCGATAGAGTTTAATGAATTTATTCACGTCATTAGTTACCTATTAATATAAAAAATATCATGCGGTAATTTAAGTATTTTTCTTGCTTTTCCCTAGGGCGACCGCCGCTCGTACTTTCATCTCTGGCGGAGGGAAATATAACTGAGAAAAGGCTAGGCTGCCCCCTTAGTTTTTGGGTGAATTGGTGTGGTGAAGTTTTGGTGCAGGTGAATGATTTTGTACTATTTTAATGGCTAGTTTGATACATCTATCTGCTCATATTTAAGTGTGTTTTGACCATTCCTTATCGGGAGGAATTCATTTTAAATTACGCCCGATTGTGGATTTTTTGTTTGCGTTTTGCGTAGCTGGTTTTGGTTTTTTACCTTGAGGTAAGGGACCGATTGCGTTCGGATAGATTCGCTATCTGCACACTCTTCATTTCGCCTTGGCACGTTTCTGATTAGATTGTCTACGTTTTTATCACGTCACGAGCGCGTTTTGCGATTAAACATCGCTACCTCTTGCGTAGAATGTTCTTGGATTAGATTCCTAGAGTGTCCATTAACAATCATAAAGATTTCAAGTGTTCGCGTATCGGTGGCTGCGCCTCCTCATCTCTCTCTGCAGCTACAGAAGGCGACGCCTCTTAATAATAAAGTTTAAGTTAAATTTTGGAATCAAAAGTTCGGTTATAAATAAACTTCATTGCTCTATTTTAGAACATTGTATCTATATGTATATACAGGGTGAGTATTTAAAGGGTTACAAGGTAATATCTCGAAAATGAATTTGTTTATGATCTTTATGATTATTTTCGTTTTTATTCTTAATTTTTATGGGTGGGGGCGACTGACATTGTAAATGAAATGATGATTATTAAAAATATTAAGTTTTGACCCCCCCTCCCCCCGAACATTTTATAAAAATATTTAAAACTATTTTCGAAATATTGCCTTGTAACATTTTAAAAAGCACCCTGTATAATGAAATTCGTTGATTAGAATATACAGACATCTAATAAAACTGAGCCAAACCCACTGAAGGTCGTCGTGGTTATTGTCTAAACTAAAATCGGTAGGGCTTTTTCCTCAATTTTCGGTCCAGTAGGCCTTGATTGTATTTGGATAATCTATTTTTCTATTAATTTTGACAGTTTGCATTGTATCTTGTGTTGGAATAAATGATACTATAACACCCTGTATATATCCAAAGTATGTGCCCGGTAAACGAAAAGTCGAAAACTGTGGGCACTTCGACCATGTCCATCACGTGTTGGTTTACTACGAAAAGCATAGTCTGAACCTAAACGCACGTAAATGAATAATGTGCACATAACCAATTACGTGCTCGTTTAGTACGTGCTCTTGACGTACAATGGTACCGGATATGCGTCTGCTCACGAAAGTGCCAACAGTTAATTACAAATCTTTAACAATTTCGATTGTGCACGTGCCGTAAAGATTTTTAATTGCATTCATTACTCTTATCTCACAACGTACTTTTAACCACTCATGCAATCATTACCGAGTACCTATACAGGATGTTTTTTTACTGACAATTGACTAAACAAACTATTATCATTTCATATTGTCATTTACAAGGGCGAAATCTCGCGATTTAAATAACCGACCTGAGTACGTGACATCCTACACGTTTTAAAGTTGTGTATGTGTAACAGTCCCGAGAAATAATTGGTAAAATCATTAAAGTCTTCAGATAAATCGACGTAGAACGCATAGAAGTCTCCATTTACTCGTATTTTGGTGTTCCACCAGCTCAATGAAATCATCAAGAATGCAATTTTTTTATAAATTCTAGGGCTGAAAGTTCAATAGTAATTAATGTTTGGAATAATTAGTGTGTAATTCCTTGAAATGACTTTTTTGAATTGAAAATTTGCTGTCGTCAGGAGGTACAAAGTCCCCGTCTATCGTACAAAATAGACTTAATTCATACTAATAAGCGCGGCGCCTTGAATTCATGGCTGCAGCTATTTCCATTGAATACCTATTTGATATGATTGCCAGGAATCATCCGCTACTCTTGCGTGTCATAAAAGAAAGAAGTAATAATTTTTTTAAAGATTTGGCGCAAAGTAGCATCCAAAAACGTAAATAGGAATGGCCCTATGTTTACTGCCTTGAGGTACACCATTCGAATATTGCTAAAAATTTTGCGGTAGCATACTACTTATGGTGAATTTAGATTGAGTTCAAATTCCCGATTAGTGGAAAGAATTTTTTAGATACACAAAAAAAGGTACTTTTTCAAAATCAATTCAAATAGAACGCTAAAAAACAATACAATGGGGGAATTACCAAGTACTGATTTTGCACGTGAAAAAATTTACGCAACGAGTTATTTATTTTTCAGTACGAGGAAAAATGTTGTGTAAATAGTGTGGCCGTAAATAAAGGAAAGGAGGAGGTAATTATGCCATATATTATCATTTTTACACTTACGCTCGCTGTTTTTATGTTATTTGCGATGACATGGAAAGCAAAAACAACGCGGGCGTTTGTCGTGAAATCAAAAGTGGGAAAAATTCACACGCGATTGGAAGTTCCCATTTAGATGCATGAGTAGTCGCGGTCGGACTATGATGGCACAGTTTTCAATTTGCGCGACTATCGTTTATGTACAGGGTGGCCTATTATTACTAACTTTTTTTTAAATTACGTTTTCGTCCATTTTAAACACGCAAATGCCTAAACGAAAACGAGCATTCGCTTCTAATTAGACAAATTGTTAATGCAAATTAGTGTGGGAAAATTGTACTAAAAGTGAAGGTATAACTTTGCAAAAATACGCGTGTTTTGTGCCATTTTACAATGGATTGCGTTGAGGAAACAATTTGCGAAAAGGTAACCCGCGCTATTAATTATTAAAAAAATGTGAAATATTTTCTTGAAAAATAAGTAGAAAATCTTCAGAATTCCGGACAATGTAAGTAAGAAAGTTTGGAAGTACGGAGACAATTTTTAGACCATGAAGAAAGTTGTTTTCTGTGTCTCTAAGGCCGCCCACACAACAATTTGAAATGCCAAAGTAGTTTGAGAACACAGTTTTTCGCAATTCAAACCAAGTTTCAAACTTAAATTAGTTTTTAAGTTGAATGTTAGTTGTAAGAACTTGAAAAATGAGAAGAATCTGAAGTATACAGGGTCTTTCTTTTAAAGGGAATAGTGGCAGTCCGGTTACACCGGACGTACGGACCAACTTTCTTATTTTAAATGACAACCTCCATTTTTTATTCCACGTTTAGATTCCTTTTTGAAAATTAAGGTCAGTTTATTAAACAATATCTTTGGCCATCTTTACTGTTTTGGAGATATTTGTATTTTAAGAGAAAAATTGACCTTTACGGCGGGTACTTTGACGCTTTAGCACTGACGTTTTCAGGTACCTATAAAAAATTTTGATAATTCGAATAGTCAAATTGTGAAAATAATGTTGTTTCAGATTTTTCAAAAAACCTCTGATTTTTCAGATATTAATTCTTAAAATCTCAAAAATTTGAAAAATTAATAATAAAAATTGCCTTTAATTACAAAGAAATAAACAATATACATAAAACTGGGGCGAGATTCAGTTGAGAGGTGGAAAACCCTCCTCCTGCTCTTTCATCTAAACCCCAACAAAAAAGAAGAAGTCTCTAAAACAAAAAAGATCTCTTTTTTGATTTTCTAATCGGATTCTTTTTTAATTTTTCCTTGGGGAGCGTCATGTTATGGTAGAAATTTTGCAAAATTAGTAAGAGTGCATCTGAAATCCTATCATAACCCATCCATTCTTCAAGAACCAACGTTTGTGGTTTTCCCAACCGAAACTTATATTTGAATGTTTTTGTTCCGGTGCCCTATACCAATTTTTGTAGTTTATGGGAAGGGTAATTACCTCATTACGTCCCTGCGTAAAGAACAATAATTGGCGTCCCGCTCAGATTTTTCTAGTTCGTAACAGTTTTTGTGTATTGTTTATTATATACAGGGTGATTCAACGATTGCGCGGAATGCTATTATAGCCCTAAGGAAAGATTCGGCGAGAATTGTGCGATTGTAACTTTCTCACATCATCCGAGGTCCGCCTAAAAATGTTTAAAATCTAAAAATATATAGGGTGCTTTATTTAAAAATTCAAAATCGGAGTCCAACAGTTTTTGGAAAATTTTGATTTTGTTGGATTTTTCTATATACATAGTAATTTAACAAAGCAAGATACCTGTAAAATAAACAAGACATAGAGATTTCCTTCATTGCCTAAAAATTACCACCATTTCCCTTAATTTCCCCAACATTTTTAGTATTGTCTTAAACTTCTCTTTAGAACTTTTTATTTCCTTAAAATTTCATCTACATTTTCTTACAATTTTCTCGGAACTTCCTCCTATTTCCCTCAACATTTCCCAATATTTGCTCAAATTTCGTCCATTCCCTGCATATTTCCTCGAAATTTCCTGTACGAGGGACAAGAATTTGCCTCTCGTGATCAACCACTCAGGGTTGGTCACCACTCATTTTTTCATTGTCTAAAAATTGACCATTTCACTTAAATTCCCCTACATTTCTAGCAGTGTTTGAAAATATTCGCTCGCTTAATAGATACGGGGGAAACCGAGGGGGAAACATTGGCAATTTCAGAATGACTTTCTATTTTCTTAATTAAAAGAGGTACAAGAAACATGTTTATCGTAAAAGTTTCTTTATAATGATATTATTATTTCGATTTATTAATTATGATAATTTGCCGTTTTCAAAATACGAGGTCAGGCAAAAAAGTTATGAACCTAACCTAATTTTTTTAAATTGAACATCCTGTATATTTTAATCTGCAGACATTATATTAAATTATCTTTTCTAAAATATAACACTAACAAATTAAGAAATTAAATATTGATTCAAAAAATCATTAAACAAATCAAAAAAATTAAAAATCTGTTTTTTTAAAATTCGTTTAAATCGCATGATTCTTTTTTGGTGATATTTATTGTGATAATTTTCCCTCGAATTAATTCCCTATAAAAGATACCTTTTATTTCCTCTAGATTTTCTCAGAATTTCCTCAGAATTAAAATATATTATAGACATATTTTATGTGCTGGGTGCCTCCATAGTTTTTAGTGCTATCAAAAAAGTAATGTAGGCGTCACGTGCTCTTTTTGGGTCAAATTTAAAATGGTAAAATCAAAAACATTGGCAATTTCAGAATGACTCTCTATTTTCTTAATTAAAAGAGGTACAAGAAACATGTTTATCGTAAAAGTTTCTTTATAATGATATTATTATTTCGATTTATTAATTATGATAATTTTCCGTTTTCAAAATACGAGGTCAGGCAAAAAAGTTATGAACCTAACCTCATTTTTTTAAATGGAACATCCTGTATATTTTAATCTGCAGACATTATATTAAATTATTTTTTCTAAAATATAACACTAACAAATTAAGAAATTAAATATTGATTCAAAAATCATTAAACAAATCAAAAAAATTAAAAATCTGTTTTTTTTTATTTGTTTAAATCGCATGATTCTTTTTTGGTGATTTTTATTGTAATAATTTTCCCTCGAATTTTGAGTTTTCAAAATAAGTACCTATACGGGGTGATGTAAAAAAGTTAAGAACCTAACTTAATTTTTTTAATGAAACACCGTGTATATTTTAATCTGCACAGAGAGTACATTAAATTAGCTTTTCTAAAATATAACACTAACAAATTAAAAAATTCAATATTGATTCAAAAAAACATTTAAAAAAAATTTTTTTTTTAATTTGGTTATATTTATTGTAATAATTTTCCGTTTTCAAAATAAGTACCTATACGGGGTGAGGTAAAAAAAGTTATAGACCTAACCTCATTTTTTTATTTAAACACTATACTTTAACTACACAGACAGTATATTAAATTCTTTTTTCGAAAATATAACACTAAGAAATTCAAAAAACTTTAATATGGATAGATCAAAATATTTTTGACCCAAAAATGGCACATCCTGCATGCCTATTTTGGAAATAGTCGAGGAAGTAGTGTTCTATTGCAAAAAAAAAAGAATTCTGCAACAACAAGCTCAATATTTTATTTCCCTGGCTTTAGCAAATTGTCGTGTGCTAGTTTGACAGTAGCTAGTGTTAGGTATATTCCATTAACTGCATAATTTTCTCACCTGAAAATACTATTTCCGCAACAATTGAAGGTATAGTCTAGAATATTTTGACGAATCCAAAAGGTGAATATATAGGGTGTTGTATGTAAAATAAGAAGGTTGGGGTCACTGTTACATGATGACTGACACGATTTATTTTAGGGGATTTCACTTAATTTTTCCAACATTTTTAGCACTAATATCCCAAAAATTTACATAAAATATCCCCGAATTAACGTGAAATGAGTAACGTTAAGCACTTCCTTAAAATTTGCTCTAGGTTTCCTCAGAATTTCCTCTTATTTCCTTACATTTTCCTACAATTTCTTCATTATTTTGAAATTTCCTCCTAGTTCCCCAAAATCTCTTAATATTTTCCCAGAATTTCTTCTAATTTCGTCAATTTACTACATACCTCCCAGTTATTTCTTCGAAATTTCCTAAACGAGGGACCAGACTTTCCCTCTACATTTTCTCAAACTTTCCTAATATTTGCCTAGAACATGTCCCCCGTTCCTTTAAAATTGCTTCCTATTTCTCCAAAATTTTCTAACATTTCTCCAGAATTTCCTCTAATTTCGTCCTAATATTTCCTCGACATTTCCTAAACGAGGGACAAGACTTGCCCTTTAAATTTTTCTCTAGATTTTCTCGGAATTTCCTCGGAAATTTTTCTCATTTCCCCAAAATTTCCTAATATTTCCTTGGAATGTCCTCATTCATTTGAAATTTCCTGGAAATTTTCTGTGTGAGGGACAAGAATTTTCCTCGTTCCCCTCGTTCGAAACGATGCGCCATATTCTACTTCCAGCAAACTGATTTTCTCTGTTAGGTAATTGCTCAATATCGGTCCGTTCGTCCGACCATGGGTTTGAGATCTCAGCACTCAGACCTTACAGATTAGGTGGTAATACGTAGGGTGGACCAAAGTTCCACAATTCTTTTTAAACTCTTTTAAATATCCACTCTACTGTTTACAGTTAGCAATGACCAACTAATGGTATGAGGTACGGGCGTACTGACGGACAGACATTACAATCTGACAAAGTCAACGTTTTTGTAGAAAGAAACCTTGGCCAATTTCATTGACTTTGTCGACGAAAAGTGGAGAGGTTGCGGAATAATAAACAAGGCGTCGCGTGCTGTTTATAGGTAAACCTTATTAATAATAAAAACAATAAAGTAATCGGTCATTGTTAAGGGCGTTAGGAGCGTTATCGGTTCGTGACGCGTCAGACGGAGGTGTAAATAATTGCGACGTCTTCGAAAGTCCTCCTTGTGCGCACACCTTGAAGCTGAAGCTTAGTTACCTGCTCGGGAGAGGCGAGAGGAAGAGAGCCTTGAAATGGGGTACATCTGCTACACGGGTGAGAGCCCCCTATAATGGGCCCTTCGGGGGCAACGCACCACGCTCTCTCTAATAATATAACAAACGTAACTGAGGGTTCAATGTCACCTCTCTATGAGCAGATGTGCAGGCAGAAAAAAATACCATTTTGATAGTGCAGTTGATTGAACGCGACTTTAAAGTAGAGTGAACCTCCTTTTTCTTCCCCATCCCCGTGACGACGGTCAGCTGCGCTAGCTTTTTTTCTTTCGACATGGAGAGAGGTCATCGACAGGTGGATCAAGCTTCACCTTATATTAACAGAACTACGGACGCGCAACATTCCATCCGGTGCAAATCATCATCATAGAGAGAAAAACGTTTAAATTTAGATGACCAAAAATAAGGAGCTCTCGCTGCCGCGCCGCCGTTCCGACAAAAGGCGTTTTTGTTTTTCGCCGAACGAAGGAAATTGCGAATTTATTGTGTTGACCTTTCGAATTTTTATGGCGACGTTAGCCTTGAGGTTTTGTCCAAGTGAATTAAACAAACAAAAAGAGAGGAACGTCGATATCTCTTAATGAACGAAAATTGTCAGTCGTCATCTCCTCATTTGCAAACTCGCACGCGTGTTTAGACGTTTGGTCGACTGATTAATTACCTTTAAACACCCCCTCTTCACCCCTCGCACTCGTAGAAACCAAAAGTGAACGAACAAAATTATACCCTGCGCCTAATTTTTATGGGTTTGTCACAAAGTAGAGTTGAACTTTGGACGGGCCTAACACAAAAGAACGTAACTAATTTGTTTACAACTAGAATTGGCACCTAATTACCTTTATGTGCAAACAATTTTCGCATATTCATTTTGCTTTTATTGAGTGGGTTCGGTTTAATTATGTTGATCCCACCCGAATTAAAGCGTTTTTAACAACTTCCCAGGAATACATCAATAAATTTATTCGGCATCAATGAGATGAAATTGTTCAATTTGAAAATGCACACTCATGTCCTTTTAGAGGAAGTAAACAAGTATAAATTGTGCACAACGCTTTTGATTTGACATCAACAATATTCCTTGCGGACGTCTCAATCGCCCTTTGTGAGTACCCTCTTCCGACAATTCGTTTTTGAGATATAAGGGAATACAGGGTGTTTTTTTGGGAGCTTTAGTTAAACGTTTCTGGGAAAGTAAAATAGGTAGGTTTTTGAAAATTTGTACTTAGGAGTTACTCTGAAGACCGAATCGATGTAAAATATTTTCAAAATGGCCACACTACCGGAAGTAGATAGTAAACTTCGTTATATTAAATGGCAACCTCTATTTTTTATTGCATTTTTGGATTCTACGTAAAATTTCAGTTCTTTTGATACCCACATGCCCATATCTGCCATTTATGGTTTTTAAGTTATTTTGACTTTATGAAAAAGAATGGCGGATGCAGATGGTACTTGATAATTGATTACTTGAAAACGGTTATAGTCAAGGCAACCCATTTTTATCAGTGCATAGAGAATGAATAGGGCTTTCTTTTAGTGTACTTAAAAAAAATTAAGTTGCGTACAACTGCACCTATGGAGATCCAAATTTAAGAAACTTCAAAGTCGAAAAACTCAGTTTTTTTTAAATGGAATGACCATGTTCTTAATATTGCATGAGATAGAGAATCGAAATTGGAATATTTTGATATTACATGTTCCTATAGCTATCTTTAACATTTTCTGATTTATTCCCATTCCATTGAATTGATGCCATTTTTTTTGCATTTTCATTTTAGTAGTTGGCCATGATTTTATAACAATCGAATTTTAAACAAATCAAGAAAAGGATTCTTTAATCATTGATTCTAGTCTAAATAATCATTAATAAATAAGTCATCTATTAAGGATATAGGACGGAAAATTTTTGAGAAATCTAGACAGAGTCGTTCAACTGAATTTCTGAAGTCTAAAAATTCAGAGAGGTAATGCGATATCTGCTCTAGCAACAAATTCCATACAAAAAATGTTTCAACGAAGTTTTTTATATTTTACATTGAATCTATTTTGTTAATCTTGCATTTGCAATTTAATTCATTTTCTTAAATATTCTCTTGTAGAGCTTTGTATCACTTGTGCTTCAACGGTTTGTAGTGCATTTGGGGGTACAACATTTCCAAAATTCATACAATTTCGTTCCAGTGTTCGAGGACGTGCCGCGATTCTGTCCATTTCACCATAAATAACAATTAAATTCAAAAATAGGTGAAACCACTGCGAGTCATTTTTCGATTTTTGAAAAACTTATGTCAACCTATAACAGTAGGTGACGGATTTAGTGTCACTAGAATTGTTTAAAATTCAATTGTTATAAAATCATGGCCGACCATACTAAAAAGAAAATTCGTTAAAAATAGTGGCAATTCAATAAAATGGGAATAAGTCAGAAACTGTTAAAGATAGCTATAGGAACATGTATTGTCAAAATATGCCCATTTCGATTCTTTATCTCATGCAATATTAAGAACATGGTCATTCCATTTAAAAAAACTGAGTTTTTAGTCTTTGAAGTTTCATAAATTTGGATCTCCATAGGGGCGGTCTTACGCAACTTAACTTTTTTTTAAGTACACTAAAAGAAAGCTGTATTCATTCTATATGCACTGATAAAAATAGGTTGCCATGACTACAACCGTTTTCAAGTAATCAATTATCAAGGTACCATCTGCATCCGCCATTTTTTTTCTTAAAGTCAAAATAACTTAAAAACCATAAATGGCAGATATCGACATATGGGTATCCAAAGAACTGAAATTTCACGTAGAATCCAAAAACCCAATAAAAAATTGGGGTTGCTATTTAAAATAACGAAGTTACTATCTACTTCCGGTGTTTCCGGAAGTGCGGCCATTTTGAAAATATTTTACATCGATTCGGCCTTCAGCGTAGCTCCTAAGTACAAATTTTCAAAAACCTACCTATTTTACTTTCCCAGAAACGTTTAACTAAAGCTCCCAAAAAAACACCCTGTATACCCGATCAAGATAAAAGATCGAGGAGGAGGGCTATGGTTGGTAGAAATTAATTCCTTTCGTTGAGACCTTTCATTAGAGTACCATGAAGTACCTCCACTCACCCCCCCCCTCCACCCCGTATTTTTATAAGATGACAGAAAGAAGGGCAGTAGTAGAGAACGGTTCCTGTCGTTGAGACCTTCAATTAAAATACAATGAGAGATAACAGTAATTTTTAACCTCCCCCTCAGGCCCCATCGCTCACTGACCTCGAAAAAGAATACCACGAAGAGTAGAACCCCCCCCCCCCCAGATTTTCTAAAGTTTGCACCACTAAAGGCATGCGTATGCAAAATCGGAGACCAATTGGTTGTCGTATGTAAAAGTTATGCACGTTTTACTTTCAAAAACAGCATCTCAGGAAATAATTCATGGGGGGGGGGGGGGGGCTATTAGACAGCGAAATTTGATGGCCGTCTGGCACACTTTCAAGGTATAGGCTACCTACTGCAAAAAATTCCAAGACTCTAGGACCATTTCTGTAGAAGTAGTTCAAAACGACAGAAGTGGGTCCGGACGGACGGACAAAACGCAAACAATAGCATATTTTTTTTAATCCTTAAAAAATGCGCTAAAACCACTGAAACGTTCACCAATCGACTTCTGCAAAAGTTGGTGCATGATCGATCACCATTTTGCAATGGTTCAAGTGGAACTGTACAGTGTGGCCCAATTTTACCGCCGCCAGAAGAAGCTGCAGGTTTTTTCTTTAGAGAGAAAAACTGAAAAATGATTCCTTCAATATGCTGTATCTCCTTTATTTTTGAAACTAGAACAAACTCGCTTTAGCATTATTCAGGCACCTTTTAACGCAGAAATCAAGGCCGTCAGTCGTTGGTTTCTAGCCGTTTTAGTACCTGCGCTGTACCTCAAAATTGATTTTTTTAAATGGAAATTATAGTTGGCCATGGTTTTAAAAGATTGCTTGTTTTATGAGGTTTCTTATTGGTGAGCTTCCAATCTACGTAACCAGTGGCGTGCTACTAGTTTTCATTACGTATTATTAATGTAACGAAAACTAGTAGTTAGTAGTTGTCATTTAAAAAATAGGCTCCCTGTGACCCAATGTTAAAGTACGTAGATTGGTAGCAAACTTTTTATAATTTTGGATACTACAAAAAGCTTCTTTAACAAAAATGTTGGTTTGAAAATGTATTCAGTGTTCCAGTCAAAATTTTCACCCTGTATATTTAATGAAAGTCGTTAATTTATGTTGCTTCGTTGGAAAATTCGGTAAAAGTGAAACAAAAGTACCCACGCAGACTTAATTTAAGTGGCATTTTCCTCATATCAGTAAAATTACATTTTTTTCTAGAAACACTCTGTATATGGCGAAATTAATTTTCGCCAACATTGCCTAATAATAAGAGTTCCAAGAATCAACAATACTTCCAAAATGTGAACTCGATAACTTTAAAAATACATCATGTAATGAGACGTAAAACTACCAAACATAATTTCGATAGCATCCAAATTGCGATCTGTACCACACCCCATAATGTACCGTGTGGCCTATGTATTTCAACTGTTTTTAAAGATCTTGCGGTTTTCGGGGCCCTGTGCCACTTTTTTTGTGAAATTTTTAATACCACAAACAGAATCAATTGTTTTTGATATACAACCGTTTCTGAAATTTAATCCAAAGTTGATATTTTTAAATGCAACACCCTGTATATCTTCACGTCAACTTTTGCATTCTTTTTCTGATTGAATTAGTGTATCACAACCTATACTTTTTTTTAGCCATGAAGAACTTTATTTTTTACGTTTTTAAATAGAGTACCTATAGGCCATGGATTCATGGAAATTTTCTTTTGTTTATTGTATCCATAGTGACAGACCAATCAATAAAAATCGCTGACTGTCATTTCAAAATTTGGAAAAATATCGTATAATATAATATACAGGGTGAATTATTTTCACTATGGGAATCTCGTAAACCGTCAGAAATACACAGTCAGTAAATGCGCAGATAATTTTCTCATTCAAAGTTTCTTGCAACTCTTGTGTGTTTCGAGTAAATCCTACCATCTTTCTTATTTCTTATGGATGCCATATTGGATTTTTATGTCATTCGATAGAGAAAAAATTACAAAACCAGTGATACTAAACACTTAGTATTTCATGTGGGAATTAATCTTCAATTTGTTGCTTTGAAGTTTATAGTGTATTTCTTATGGCAATAATTCCATGGCCGGTTGAGATTGAGATCAAAATTCAATCGTTTATTGCACGCATAGTAACAATCAACACGGTCATGGTATTATTGCCATGAGAAATTAATTTGACCATTTTTGTATCTTCTATGGCATAGGCTCCCAAGCTCTCAGTGGGCGCTGTACGATCCCAGAGGGGCGCTCAGGAGTAAGTGTAATGATGTACATACAGACGGATTGCCATTGCGTAACTATAAACTTAAAAAATTAATTAATGAAAGTGAATCATTTCGAATAAGCAGAGCATGTGCATGTCTATACAGGGTGGTTAGAAAGTATTGGGACAGCTTACCTGTTGAATCGGTTTGAGGTATTGATTTCAAGTTTAGAGGACTTCAATGAGACATTGATATCTATGTTTCGGAATAAAAGAGAAATTTCCTCATTACTTCAATTTTGGGGGCGTCCGCCATCTTGAATTTTTGTAAAGGGCAACAAGTGTCGTGTGGCACATTACTAGAAAGCGTCTTGTTTTCTCTTTCTAGTGGATGTATTTGTTACGCATATTTCGGAATAAAAAAAGAAATTTAAATGGTCCGTTGTCATTTAACAAAATTCAAGATGGCGGCCTACATGACACCCATTTAATAATAGAGTTGACCTTCGTATGTTGGTAGCAGCCATCTTGAATTTCATGTTGGGACCATTTTTTGAGTTTGTTCTATCAAAATGCGAAATTTTCATATGAAGCTGTTTAGCGCATTTTTGTAAAAAAATAAAAAAAAGTGTGTGATTATTTGTGTTTTGTCCGACTGTCCGCCGGGACCCGCTTCCACAATTATTTGCAACATGTATGTGCTAATCTTCAATTTTGATTTGTTTTATTACTAAAAAGGTATTTAATTTTGATTTAATGTTTCAAAAACATTCGCAAATTCAAAAATATTGGAAAATTTTGAAAATGCATCGGAAGTAAAGGGTGGATATTTGATATGGAAATCAAATTTTGAAAATATTGTCTAAAATTTGGCACCCTATCATACCAAAATTACTCGCAGTCGACGTACTTTTAACGTAATTACCAGAAATCTTAGCGTAATTCGAATTTTTGGCAGATTTAGAATGAATTTGCCAAATTTCTCCACAGTTAATTGGTAAGGGCACTACATTTTTCAAAATGGCCGCACAACCTCGGAAAGATTTATTTGTAGCTAAGAATTTTAGGTCGGTGTCCCCTCGCTCATTATTTTTAGATTGTTTATATCCCCCATTGGACATCTCTACGGTACTTAAAAAATCAGATCGAGATATGCGTGTTTTGATACGTTTAAACGAGCACACGACGCTATCGCATAATCTGTTTACGAGTACCTTCGAGTACGTAAAGTCGCTATTTTTGTTTTAATGAGCGGTAGCGCCTTGGCGGCCTCGTCTAATTCAATTTTTTCTGCGTGAAACTCTGTTTGGAAATAAGATTTCGATAATTTGCCATTTCCCAACAAATAATTGTCTTTTCTGGAGATTTATATTTACTGTCGTATGTCTCGTGTCATTTTTTGTTTATTTTCACGTTCTATTTATTGTGTAAATGTATTAATTTTGCACTGGAAACCATTCTACCTTTTTTGGAACTTCATCAGCCACCCGTATTGGACCATAAAAGTCCTTTTCCGACATCTAAATCCGACATTTCGCTCAACTTAAAAGCACTGGAGCATGGAAGCGAAGAGCCAAAAGATTCCGGTGGCACTAAAGTGGAATAGCCAACCATCTTCTTGCGTTTCAAATGCTTCCTGATTTTCTTGATGCCAAATTCTAAAAAGAATGATCAAAAATTCGACCACATCTCCTTTAACGTCAACGTAATTATACAGGGTGTATTAAATAAGTAAAATATTTGGGGGGGGGGGGGCTAGAAAGGACCAAACTTATTTTTCGAAGTCCCCTCGTATTCGCGTATAAACTTTTCCCCCGAATTTCGGATTGCGGTTTGATTTCGGGCACTTAGTAGTAGGTGGTCTGGCTATTTTGTTTGGAGTGTACGTGATCGGGCATTAAATATCGCTAACAGGAAACGGAAATTGTTATATACGCTTTTAATTATACATACTTCGTAGTACTGCAACTAATTTTAATGGTTTCTCGAATTCACACACGTCGTATTATAGTGTTGATTATTGCAGGAATTGTGTTTGTGACCTGCCCAAATTTCACCGACAGCGTGATCTGGGAATTTTGAGATTTATCTATGGGAATTTACAGATTTTTGTGGGACTTTTCTATCTGGGAATTAATTATTCCAAAGTTAGTCCAATACCGAGGCTTGTTCCACGTATGAAATACTTAGGAAATGTTCATAGAAGTAATAGTGAAAATGTCTAGGAAAGTCTGGTTAGAATTCTCGATTTTTTATTAACCAAAAATTTGACCCTTAAGGATAAATTGATTTAGGGAAGTTATGATTTAAAAATTACTAGGATTCGGAACGGTGACATTAGAAAAACATGGAAACTTCAAAGGACAACTTGATTTTAGAATTATTACGAAATCCCCGATTTCAAAATTCCTAGGATTGGGGACTGTTGCACTAAAACTAAGGCACGAATACTTAAAGCGTCAAAAGACTAGTTGATTTTATAATTTTTACGGAATCCGTGGTTTCAAAATTCCTAGGATTTGGGTCTGTTAACCCTAATTTACAGGTCTGGGGTGGATCGCACCCCACAGCCAGTTTCAATGTCCATAAATTTTTTTTCTTTCAATATTTTGGCCTAGGAGCTCGAGTACCTTCCAAGTTTAGTCTTTTCTATCGTTTTTGGAGTTTTTGGCGTTCTTAGGATTTGAGTTTTTATTTTATCACTACTTTTAGAAATACTTTCAAGTTTACATGTCTGGGGTGGAACGCACACCACAGCCACTTTCAATGTCCATAAGTTTTTTTTCTGAGATTATGCATGGAAACGCGGCGCGCAGGTGGCGACAGTTAGAGTGGGGTTCGTTCCACCCCACGCCCGTAATCTTGAAAGTTTTAGTGGCCAGTAAACTAGGGTTAATTTGGGTGCGTAGAATCCAAATCAATTCGTACTTTTTCGATCAGACTTCTCAATCAAAAGTTATAGACTAGAAATCAATTTCGAAAAAAAATTCAAAGGGCTGTAACTTTTGAACTAGTAGCCCAATCTTGGAACTGTTTGAAATTATGGATTCTACAGGCCACATTCTATAAGAACATTTTTTTTCCGGGTCGATCTGAGACAATTTTTTTTTCGGGGCTCAAAAAAAGGCAGTGTATAATCTTCCCATTTTACCAAAAATCGACTACACCAAAATTTCTCGGGAAAACATTTTTTCTTATTAATTTGGGTGCGTAGAATCCAAATCAATTCGTACTTTTTCGATCAGACTTCTCAATCAAAAGTTATAGACTAGAAACCAATTTCGAAAAAAAATTCAAAGGGCTGTAACTTTTGAACTAGTAGCCCAATCTTGGAACTGTTTGAAATTATGGATTCTACAGGCCACATTCTATAAGAAAATTTTTTTTCCGGGTCGATCTGAGACAATTTTTTTTTCGGGGCTCAAAAAAAGGCAGTGTATAACCTTCCTTTTTTACCAAAAATCGACTACACCAAAATTTCTCGGGAAAACACTTTTTCTTATTAATTTGGGTGCGTAGAATCCAAATCAATTCGTACTTTTTCGATCAGACTTCTCAATCAAAAGTTATAGACTAGAAACCAATTTCGAAAAAAAATTCAAAGGGCTGTAACTTTTGAACTAGTAGCCCAATCTTGGAACTGTTTGAAATTATGGATTCTACAGGCCACATTCTATAAGAAAATTTTTTTCCGGGTCGATCTGAGACAATTTTTTTTTCGGGGCTCAAAAAAAGGCAGTGTATAACCTTCCTTTTTTACCAAAAATCGACTACACCAAAATTTCTCGGGAAAACACTTTTTCTTATTAATTTGGGTGCGTAGAATCCAAATCAATTCGTACTTTTTCGATCAGACTTCTCAATCAAAAGTTATAGACTAGAAACCAATTTCGAAAGAAAATTCAAAGGGCTGTAACTTTTGAACTAGTAGCCCAATCTTGGAACTGTTTGAAATTATGGATTCTACAGGCCACATTCTATAAGAAAATTTTTTTCCGGGTCGATCTGAGACAATTTTTTTTCGGGGCTCAAAAAAAGGCAGTGTATAACCTTCCTTTTTTACCAAAAATCGACTACACCAAAATTTCTCGGGAAAACACTTTTTCTTATTAATTTTGGTGCGTAGAATCCAAAACAATTCGTACTTTTTCGATTAGACTTCTCAATCAAAAGTTATAGACTAGAAACCAATTTCGAAAGAAAATTCAAAGGGCTGTAACTTTTGAACTAGTAGCCCAATCTTGGAACTGTTTGAAATTATGGATTCTACAGGCCACATTCTATAAGAAAATTTTTTTCCGGGTCGATCTGAGACAATTTTTTTTCGGGCCTCAAAAAAAGCAGTGTATAAACCTTCCGTTTTTGCCAAAAATCGACTGCACCAAATTTCTCGGGAAAACACTTTTTCTTATTAATTTTGGTGCGTAGAATTCAAAACAATTCGTACTTTTTCGATCAGACTTCTCAATCAAAAGTTATAAACTGGAAACCAATTTCGAAAGAAAATTCAAAGGGCTGTAACTTTTGAACTAGTAGCCCAATCTTGGAACTGTTTGTAATTATGGATTCTACAGGCCACATTCTATAAGAAAATTTTTTTCCGGGTCGATCTGAGACAATTTTTTTTTCGGGGCTCAAAAAAAGGCAGTGTATAATCTTCCTTTTTTACCAAAAATCGACTGCACCAAAATTTTTCGGAAAAAACTTTTTCTTATTAATTT
>NW_022170249.1:31671303-31673577 GCF_008802855.1 Photinus pyralis
CCCTTAAATTTGTATATAACAATAGAAATATAAGAAAAGGTAACCCCATACAAAGTATAACTTGATTTTTTAAGTAGTATTAAGACTTTTATCTAGTATACTATTTTAAATTTGTAATGTATTTGAGTGACAAGTATTTGAATACTTTTTACTGTATTCGAATACTTTTCAAAGTATTCGAATACTTTTTATAATATTCGAATATATTCTAAAGTATTTGAATACTTATTTTTTTAAGTATTTGAATACTTTTCAATGTATCTGTATCTAGTATTCGCTTGTGCTGGACGTAAAAGTATTTAGTATTGAAATACCTTTGATTTGTGTAAAGTATTTACTATTTAGTATTCAAATACTTTTTGAAAGTATTCTGCCCAGCTCTGTTAATAATTTTTCTGATTTGCTGTTTCACATTTTCCGGCGCATATATTATCATCTCATTTGTTATTTGGTCTGGTCTAGTATCTTTCCTTTTTTTCATCTTTGCTATTTCTGCTTCCATTTCTTTTTCCCCTATTTCTTCATCTTACTTTTCACTACTTTCTTTTGTTTTTCCCCTCTGAAGCTTATCTGTCCGTTTAAACTTTGTATAAAGTAGTTTTTCCCTTCTTCTTCTCCAATGTCGTCCGGTATTCCTTCTTTATTTTTCCTCCCTTTGTTTATAAATTTCCACACTTCATTTTCGTTTTTGATGCTTTGTATTTCTTTTATTTCGTCTTTTTGTAATTCTTCTTTTGTGCGGTTGCATGTACCCTTATATTCTTTCTTTTTTGTTCTGTACTCTTCGCCTGTGACTTTTCCTGTTTTGCAATGCATTAGAGCTTTTTTTGTAATTTGTTTTTGTATGTATATTCTCCCCCTTCGTCTCCTTTCACGTTTCCGTTGAAGATGTACCAACCTTTTTCTTCTACGAAGTTAATCAATTCTTTCCCTTCTTTATTTGTCACGTTATCTTTTGATTTTCTTTTGTTTCTTCTCTTCTTCTTCTTCTTTTTCTCTTCTTCTTTCTTCTTTCTTCTTCTTCTCTTCTTCTTCTTCTTCCGTGCCGAGCGATCCATGACCCTTCCTTGCCTATCCGCGTTTTAAGATCCTCTCGCTTTTATTATACGCATCAATCGTCGCGATTTCTTCTATGTTGTTCAGCTCGTCCACGATCATTTTCATGTTCCATGTGATTGTAATAATATAAACACTCTCCATACGTACATCTTTTTTAGTATCATTTTTTCATTCTATAGTATTCCATTTTCGCTACAAGCGCCTACATTGACGTTAATATCGGCTATTTTTAAATTGTTAACCAATGGACTTTGTTTCAATCAAGTGCTTAGTTCAACGTTTCTCCTGAACACTCATCATGAGTCATTCAAATTCAGCTGTTTTGGTCAGGGTACACGAACATTAAGATAGCACATATCACTCGTCAGAACTGGCGCTGATGATTTTTTTCAGGGGTTATTAACGGCCCAAGACGCATTGCTATAACCGCAATGCCTCTTCAGTTCATTAAGAATCTTGACTTGAAAATAATAATGCAATTTTGGAATAAAACAGACTTATCCTGTACACCTTCTAATTACTTAACACCTACTGAGTTTTACCGGCTAGCGAAAATCATTAGAAAGCGTTTAAAAATTCCGAAAAGTAAAACCCCATTACAGGCTGCCGTTACGTCATTGTTTTGTCAGTAGGTTCCACCGCGACACGTTTAACGATTTGGAACAATTTAGCGTTTCCTTACTTTGAAACAGTTCTTTATAAAATACATTGTCTTAATTACTTAGATTTGAACAGCGTAACGGTGAAATTGATTGGCTCGTGTATAGGCGTATGGGCCTAAAATTTTAAATTTGAAAGACAGGTTTTAGATTTAGGTAATTTAAGTGCAATTTAAATAGAAACGATCTCGCGATATCCTTTGGTAAATTAAAAAAAACTTTCCATTCCCGCAAATTTGAAATCAACCCCTAATATTTTGTAGCCATTTCCTTTCTAATACCATATTTAGAATGTAAATGGACCAAAAAAATTATAGTTCCAGGAAATAGAGACTGAAAATGGACCATTTCCTGCAAAACGAGAAGTAGTTCCAATTTTTTTTGCATGTCATGAAAGACTATCTGGTGATTAAGAATCCAAGTTTTCGACTCCCCACCCCTTGTGCTTCCCCCGTACCACCCTTAAAACCAAAGAAATTTGGTTGGTTTTTTAGTTTTTCAATCATATCTTTTTATAAGTTCATTTTACAAAAAAATATTGTTATCAGAAATTGTA
>NW_022170249.1:31673677-31722998 GCF_008802855.1 Photinus pyralis
GGTAGTACATGATTTGTTTTTCTGTATTTCAGATATTTAGCAAGTGGCAATACCTTTACGGACTTGCATTATTCATATCGATTGGGCATTTCAACCATTAGCAGCATTGTAGAAGAAGTATGTACGGTTATTTGGCACCTACTCGGGGATGAATGTATGAAAATACAAAATGCAGAAAAATGGGAAGAGATTTCATTGGGATTTGAAGAACGTGCAAATTTCCCCAATTGTATCGGGGTTGTCGATGGAAAGCATATAAGAGTTATCAAGCCAATAAGAAGTGGATCTCTATTTTACAATTATAAACATTTCTATTCCATTCTCTTAATGGCAGTTTGTGACGCAAATTATTGCTTCACATATATTGACATTGGAGCATATGGGAAGTTTTCCGATTCAACAGTATTTAAAAGTGGCCTCTTTTGGCAAAAACTGGAAAACAATTCGTTGAACATTCCAGTAGGGAAACCATTACCTGGTGAACACAATACTGTTGCACCTTATGTCATAGTGGGTGATAAAGCCTTCCCATTGACAAAAAATTTATTACGTCCTTATGCACGCAAAAATTTAAATTAAAAAAAAAAAGATATTTAACTACAGATTGACTCGTGCTAGAAGATACATCGAGTGTACTTTTGGTATCTTATTAAATAAGTGGAGAATTTTGCACAGACCACTAAATGTTAGTTTACGCCTTTCACAGAAGATAGTAAAAGCATGCTGCATTTTGAACAATTTTGTCCGTGTGCGAGATGGTTTTCAATTTGAAGATACATTAACGGTACATAGATTTCAGGATGGTGCACCACAAATTCCTCAGATATCTACCACGAACACAGCAAGAGACGTATTTGCTAATTATTTCATAGGCGAGGGGAAAGTTCTTGGCAAGATAGCAAAATATAGCAGCACGTGCTTCTATTGCACAACATTGTTTATAAATATTTGTAGTAGTACCTACTATTTAGTTTTTAGCGATATTTTCGGTAGATACTTGATTACAATACAATAAAATTCTTAGAAGACTAACTGCTTACCTTTGTCCTTTTTTTCTTGTTCCGGTAAGCCATCAAAATTAGCAATTCTTTCGGACCCGACTTTTATCTATTGCACAAAAAAATTATTTTACGAGATTTCCTTGTTCAATAGGTCTTACTATATACAAAAACACAAAAAAATTTGTTTTGAAAAATTTTTTCTAAAGAAAAAATAGTCCCTTCTAATGGACATCGGGTCTTTCATCTAAAATGTTTATGTACACTTGGGATACTTACATATGACTACAACAGAATTGAAATTTCTAAATCTATAGATTTTAACCTGTGTATAACGCACATTTAGAATCAAAATGTTATTCATTTACTATGAAAATTTCTAAAATAGTTCCTATTTTTCACAAAACAAAGATGAACATTGCATTTCACACAATAAACATGTGTCTTCCCTTTGCAATTGGTTTTTTTGCACCTTGTTGCTTCCTTTTTGTTGTCCATGTCTGGCATATGATCAACCATATCTAATTGGATTTCACGGAAGGGTCGTACCTCACCCAATCCCCGTTTTTTTGTTGGTGGTGGCGTACTGGGAAGTGTAGAACTACTTGGGCGACCAATCCTTTTTTTTTCCATGAACTGCTGGCTTTCCTACAACAAGTCAGTACATACATCAGACGAATCGATAACTTCCACATATTAAAATAAAATGATCAATACTTATATGCATGTTACTTCACGAACAAGACCAAGTAATCAACATCAATAAACATAAATTAAGCAAGTATTACACCAAAAACGTAAACAATGACAAACAATAGCATAACGGTATCACACATGTGATTCTGCATTGCGGTTAAACCAAGTAAATTTCAAAAACAAAGATTGAAACACAAAAAATATAAAATGCGGCATACAAAACACAAATACGATATAAAGAAATGCAAAAATTACTACCTGCATTAAATAACACAAAATAACACCAAAGGTTATTTATACTTACTCTTCCGATCACTTGCAGAATAAGTGGAAGAGTCTGCTGCGAACTTACAAGTATATCAAAGACCATCATAAGGAAACAGGGACTAACAGGAAAAATTGGCCTTACTATGACTTGATGGATGAGTTATTAAATGACAATCCTGCCATTGTTCCCCCTTTATTAATAAATAATGGTGTAGCAGACCACACTGAAGAAGTTATACAATTACGGGAACCAAACACACCAGAATCGGAAGGCGAAGGGTCTGGAAGAAGTACCCCAAAACGTAAAAATACTGAGTCAGTAGTCGACTTGCTGAAGAGTGTTTAAAATCGCAGCAACAACATGAGGAAGAGTTGCTGGAAAAAAAAAAAGATTTAAGAATCTCTTGGAAACATTAGTTAATCATATCACTAAAAAGGACTAACCCTTTGTGCCTTAAAATGTTCTATTTCATTTATGTTCAATGTTACATTATGTTAAATTCCTCTAGGAATAAATCTAAAATACATAAGTAAAATTATCTTTGCTGCAAAGCATTTGTCAGGGAAGCTTAATGGACTGTAATTATAAATAGGTGACAAAAAAACGAATATGAATTAGGCGAAATTTATTAACGAAAACACAAAACAAAACGAAATTAAATTGAAGGCTGAAGGCACAACTTTACGTCAATAACTGGGGTAATACCAATTCTCATTCTCTGTACAACTTGAACGTGAACGAATATGATAACAAACTGGCTCTTAGGTTATCAAATACAGAAAGTAAAAAAAAATACTGTAGGTAAATTCGTTATTTTAAAAACAAAAGAAAAATGTCATTTTTCAACAGCATTCATTATACAGCGTGTTTCAAAATGAATAGAGGGGTTTTAACATGTTATAATATTTAATACATCAAACTTACAGCCACAATTGTTATATCAAATGAAAGAGAAACTCAAACAGTTTTACATTATAGCCTACAAGTGTTCAATGTGAGCACCATTCGTCACTTGGCATACGTCAAGACGGTATGCTAGTTCTTCCCAAACTTTGATGAGTGTCTCATTAGTAATTGCTGCAACAGCTGTTTCAATCCTGTTTCTTAAATCGGGAAGGTCGGCTGGCAGTGGAGGCACATACACACGGTCCTTAATAAACCCCCAAAGATAAAAATCACACGGGGTTAGGTCGGGTGACCGTGGAGGCCATGCGAAACAAGCCCTGTCATTAGCGCTTTCTAGCGGATTGCGGCGGAAACATACGCACTGATGCCAACAAACAAAAACTGTTTGAGTTTCTCTTTCATTTGATATATCACTTGTGGCTGTAAGTTTCATCTATCAAATATTATAACATGTTGAAACCCCTCTATTCATTTTGAAAATTTTGAAACACGCTGTATTATTTCGCTTGTTTACTGCTTCTTTGTTATCCATTCCATTAAACACATTTACCTCCTCTATTGACAAACCTTTTCCTTCAGAGAATGCCATTTCCTCACCTTGTCTTTGACAAAAATTATGCAACATGCAAGAAGCTGAAATTAATGATGGGGTAATTACTGACATTATGCAGCTCTAAATAATTTAAGCGCCTCCATCTTGCCTTTAATATACCGAATGCTCTTTCGATAGCAGATCTGGTACTTGCATGGCAAATGTTATAAAACACTTGTTTCCGAGTCAAATGGCCATTATCTCTAAATGGTGTTATTAAGCGGTTGCATAAGGGATACGCAGAATCTCCTAATAAATGTGAGTTTTCTGGAAAGTGATCCGTCTCAATTTTCCACCTGCAACAGCATTACCAGGAAGAATACGACCAGTACCGTATGTAATTGTTGCAGACGATGCGTTCCCACTCAAAGATGCAATTATGAAACCATATCCATTTAGGAGTTTATCTCATGACGAACGAATATTCAATTACCGGTTGTCTAGAGCTCGGAGGATTATTGAAAATGCCTTTGGCATCTTAGCTAATAGATTTAGAGTTTTGCTTAATCCTATACATCTTCGAGTCACCAAAGTTGAAACATTTACTCTTGCATGTGTGGCCCTACATAATTATCTGGCTACAGAAAATGGAAATTTATACACTGACTTGAATGCAAATGATTGTACTAAAGAAGACATAAATAAAATCAGTAGACAAGGTGGTAATAAATCGACTCAGAATGCAAGGGACATTCGGGAAGAATTTAAACAGTATTTTTGTTCAAATATTGGAAGCGTTGAGTAGCAAGAAAGAGCTGTGAATAGTGAATAACTATAACATGTAACTGATCTTGATTTCAAATGGAGGTTGTTAATAAACATTGTTGTGGAATTTATTTTTATTAGTCATTATAATAATGAGATATTTCTTAATTAAGTCCTAGTCTCTAGTTGCATTGAATAGAAGTTGCACAATTTGTTCTTGCGTATCAAGTTTCTGTATTAAGTTTCTGAAATGGCCGCTAGGGGGCGTAACTGCAATCTGGAATCTAAAAAAGTGATGTTTCTGAGAATTCCACTATATTAACCTAAGAAAAAATGTCAGGTCTTTGAAGACGACGATAATCTGAACCTTTTTTGTTTGACAATTTTTCCTGTATCTCTAAAAATGAAGTGGTGGTGGGTATTCAAAGGTTTCCGTGAAGAACATCCTGTATCTTCGAAACGGCTGAGCCGATTTAAACAAACTCGGGTTAGTTCAAAAGAGCTATTCTTCAGCTACAAATATTATAATATTGCCGCATGACATAGATAGATAGATATATATCGTGATGGTCAGCATTTCGAGAATTTACGGCGGCATTAAAAGCTTCCTTTTTTAAATCGATCCACCTGAGGGCCACAAATTATATAATAAAAATAATTCCGGAAAAGTTAGCTTAAAAAAATAAAATTTTGAGGGTATAAAATTTTCTTTGGCCTAAATTTTAGGTTAGGAACAAGATATCGAGATGCGGTTTTCGCGAGCTTGTTTAGGCATCATTTAGCTACTTTTTCATTTAAAAAAATCAAACCAACGCATTTAATTTTTTTGGAGAAAATTAACCATTTCTGTAGGAACGTCGAAAAAAGCCCTCAAGCGGCGATATGTGAAACTAACAAAACTTCAAATATTATAATATTTATAGCCGAAGAATAACTCTTCAATTAACCCAAGCTTACCGTTTCGAAGTTACAGGGTGTTCTTTACGGAAATCTTTGAATACCCCCATCACTTCATTTTTAGACATACAGGAAAAATTGTCAAACAAAAAAGGTTCAGATTATCGTCGTCTTCAAAGACCTGACATTTTTTTCTTAGGTTAATATAGTGGAATTCTCAGAAACATCACTTTTTTAGATTCCAGATTGCAGTTACGCCCCCTAGCGGCCATTTCAGAAACTTAAACATATTTTCCAGGTTTTTCTCGTGGCCGTTTTAGTAATAACTTTTTTACCGCAAGCCTCTACGATGGACACGTTCCCAGATACAGTACCTCGCATTCTTATTTGGCCACCCTGTACATATAACTCAATGTAGTACCTAGTCCATTTGTTTACACTTCCAGTTTTAGGATTTCATGAACACTGAGGAATCTTTATCCCAGGTGGAAACTTATCTTAAATTACCTCAAAATTTGAATACTTTTGTAAGATGATTATACTTATTTCATTCTTCTTGTAGTGTATATTTGTATTCCTAAAGTTGTTCCCCTCGAATACAAAATTGACGTGTTCGAGGATTTTTCGAAATTTCTAAATTTAACACCCTAAAAGCCCTTTGTATACTTCTCGTTGGGCCACTCTGTATATCTGGTTCTTATTCATGGTAATTTTGTAACAAATTAGACAATATCATTCATCATGTCCCATAAACTTATTTATAAAAAAATGCAAATTACAAGTAAACCACAAATATATCGCAGAGTTAGAGAATCTGTAAATAAGACTCTTCAGAAAGTTCATCAGTTTGAAAAACCTCAAGCTAGCGAACCGACTAGTAGTTTAAGAAGTATTTCATGTGGGAATAAATTTAATATTAATGTAGATCAAGGTATATCTCAAATATGTCCTATTGATACGTGCACAAGTATAGATGACAATATAAACTGTCAGAATATTCCAAATACCACAGATATCTGTTCTAATATTCTTCCTTCCTTGCAAGCATAATTGAGGATTTGGGCCATAAAAAATCAAATACGCCATAATTCTGTTGATGATCTGCTTCAAATTCTTAGCCATTACCATAAAAACCTTCCACTAAACAGTAGATCACTATTAAAGACTCCTCGTTCTACAAATTTAAAGCAATTAGAAAATGGAGAAATGTGCAACTTTGGTATATTAAAATCATTAAATAATATTTTGTCAAAAAATCCACAAATTATGATCGGGTATGTATTTTAACTTATAAGATAAATGCTTATTTTCTGTTTATACTGATTTAGATTGCTTGCCAGCATCAACGCCCATTACTCAGAAGCCTTCAGATGAGCACGAGAATATAAAATCGTGGCTAAAGTACAATAAAGAAAGTGACTGGGACACAATCTTTGAAAAATGGCAGATCACTACGTATTTTAGAACAAAAGAGTGCCAAACAACTGCATTTTCAAAAACTATAGAAGACTGGCCTTTGTACAAACATGGAACCAAAGAGCACCTGCTGGTATAATTTATTATAGTCACGTTAATATTAAAATATTAAATCTTGTAAACTGTAGGTGGAACATGACTTTTGTGCCATGTTTTCTGGCAAAGGAAACAAGATCTCTAAATGGGCAGCATTTGTAGAAGCAGCTTTTGAAATTTATGGGAGAAATATTAAAGACAAGAAAGGGTTAGAAGAATTTAATACATTAAAAAAATGGTTCGATTAGTGAAGGTATGAACTGCGAGTACAAGTTAACTAAAAATAAAAATCCAATTCTTTAGATAAGCGAGATTACATACTGGTGAAACTGCTGCACTGTATGGTAAAGCCCAATTGTCGAATAAAGAAAACGGGTGGTGGCATTTGGAAGCCCAGCATCATTGATTCGCAATATAGTCAAATCCTCGCCATCAGTTCGGTATCCGATATTCAACGAAAAGTGGCAGAAAGGAATGAAAAGTATGCCTTAGTGGGACTTAAGGTACAACCTTTTATTATTATTATTGAAAATGATAGGGATTAATTTAGAATATTTTGTTTGGTTTGAAGCAATGATTCACAAGTTTGACAATGTTTTCAAATCTGTTGACTTTTGTTTTAAAACGTTTCATTGTTTTAATTTTCAATATCCAAAAGAATGTGAATTAGTGTGGACATTCGTTCAAAATTTTTTTTTTGAAATTGAAACACCACATGACAACAGTTGTCCGCATTTGTTAACATTAATATCTGCTTTTACAAAATAGAAAGAATGGAAATATGTTTATATGTTACATGTGCGCATCTAGTTTGGAAAACCCTGATCTACTTATTGACCAATTGAAATATTGCCATAGTCAACCAAATCAGTACATATGTAAACAAGATAACTGTCCTCAACAATATACTCGCGCATCGAGTTTCAAAAAGCAATTAAAAAAGCAACATCTCCTGACTTTAACCCATTTCGACAACTACGAACAAATTTCTCAAGATACTGTGTGCACAAAAGATCAATTGGAAATTGTACAGGGAGATGCTGGACCTATTCCGTACGGTGATCATCGTCTATATAAACAATATAAGAAACTGAAATACTATAACTATTTGTTTGAGATAAATACTTATCGTAAGGCTCATATTGTTATTGCTTATTGAAAAATGGGATTGTAGTAGAAATACACAACATTTTGCAAAGCTGTTGTGATAATTCTTTGTTTATTTATGGTAGAAAATATAGCTCATATACTGTATATTATGATTATCCTTACGATTCAAAAAACTTAAACATTTCTTTGGTAAAAGATCAATTGGTTGATTTGATTAGGTGGCCCATAAATGAAATTACTTCCAAGTGTTTTTTAATTCCTGTCCCAAACAAGGCTGAATCATTTCCCTTATTACATGATAATTCCTAGTTTTATGTTCATTTATTAAATTGTACCACGTAGCGTTCCCATTATGAGTACATACAGGGTGGTGCACGGTAAGTAGGAACCATGGAAGTAAAAGATAAGGGGAGACGACACCAGGCTTGTGACGTACATTATGAACTAGTATCAGTAGGCGGAGCCTATAGTCCAGGGAATAGAGGGTTTTAGCATGCAAAATGAGAAGTAGTTCCAATTTCTTTTGCATGTCGTAGGCAGTCATCTGGTGGTTAAGAATCTAAGTTTTCGACCTCCCACCCCTTGTGCTTCCCCCGTACCACCCCCAAAACCCCTGAAATTTGGTTGGTTTCTTAGATTTTCAATCATATCTTTTTAATAGTCCACTTTAGGAAAAAATATTGTCATCATAAATTGTAGAGCATAAAATTCTACACAACTTTGATATACACTATTTTTTTGTGAAATTTTTATTAAAAAAGATATAGAGCTTGAGAGTTGGTTATATTTTTAAGAATTCTGAAATTTCTATGTAGGTGTTTTAATCAAATTTCATACTTTTACACTATAATTAAGAGTTTTATGAGAAAAAACTTGAATTTATCGTGGTATAAATCCCTCTACCCTGCACCCTTACCAAAGGGGATGCATAATAATGAAACTTGCAACCCTTGCTAGTGAGGATATTTGAATTACTGTGAGATTATAGCCCTTTCTAATATACTTTTGAAATGAAAAAATTGTCTCACTTCAGTTCAGTTTAACCCCCCTCCCCCTCTCCCCCCCGCGCGGAAAGAATAGATATTTAAACGCTCTTGTGGCGATTGTGAAGTTAGTCAGAGAATACAACGCTTATTACATAATATTTTCTATTCCTCTTAAATATCTATTCCTACCGCGGTTGGGGGGAGGGGGGGGGGATGAAGGATGAAGCTGAACTGAAGTGAGATAATTTTTTGTTTCAAACGTATATTAGAAAGCCCTACAATCTCACAGTGATTCAAATATCCCCACTAGCAAGGGTTGAAAGTTGAATTATTATGCATCCCCTTTGGTAAGGGTGCAGCGTAAGGGTATTTATGCCACGATAAGTTGAAGATATTTTCTCATAAAACTCTTAATTATAGAGATAAAGTATAAAATTTGGTTAAAACATCTACATACAAATTTTAGAGTTCTTAAAAACATAAGCAACTCTGAAGCTCTATATCGCTGTTAATAAACATTTCACAAAAAAGTAGTGTATATCAAAGTTGTGTAGAATTTTATAGTCTACAATTTCTGATAACAATATTTTTTTGTAAAATGAACTTATAAAAAGATATGATTGAAAAACTAAAAAACCAACCAAATTTCTTTGGTTTTAAGGGTGGTACGGGGGAAGCACAAGGGGTGGGGGGTCGAAAACTTGGATTCTTAACCACCAGATAGTCTTTCATGACATGCAAAAAAAATTGGAACTACTTCTCGTTTTGCAGGAAATGGTCCATTTTCAGTCTCTATTTCCTGGACTACTATGGTCATACCAACATGGACGACACGCCAATAACAATAACACTTGGAAATACTTAATCGTCAAGCACCAATTAACTAATAATAGCTGCCAGCTACTGACAATACCTAGATGACATTTGTGTCACACCAATATGGCTAATCTGCTGTCGCGCGGTAACTGTCGTGTCGTCTCCCTACTTATTGTACCTCCATGGTAGGAACATAGGGATTTAACATGAGAAATTAGTTTTATGCAAAATCCTGGCCTCCTGTACATTTTACAGAGAAAACTGTAGAGTTTAAAGTTGTTTAGAATTAAAAGGTGCATACAAAACTTTTTTTACATGTTTTATTAAACTGTTCGTATATCCGGAAATTTAAAAATAAATTTCAACATTTCAACTTCTGCTATTAATGGCAATTCATAAAACAACAAAAGTCATGGCTATTGCTACTAATAACAGAAATGTTGAAACTTATCAAAAGCTTACCAAAAGCTTAATAAAACATGTAAAAACAGTTTTGTATGCATCTTTTAATTCTGAACAACTTTAAACTCTACAGTTTTTTCTGTAAATTGTACAGGAGAGCAGGATTTTGCATAAATCTAATTTCCCATGTTAAATCCCTATGTTCCTACTTACCGTGCACCACCCTGTATATGTTTTTAGGTTTATATATTTACAATTTTTATGCAATATGATATTTTTTTTAAATACTTCTTTTTAAATTTAAGAAAGTTCATATATATATATATATATATATATATATATATATATATATATATATATATATATATATATATATGGTCATTCTTGACGAGCGTCAGTTTAAAAATGAAGATAAACTGATAAGTTCTTTACGGGTTTTAGCACATGATGAATTGAACTAAAATATTTTCAAGATGGCGCCACTTCCGGAAGTAGCCATAAACTTTGTAATTTAAAATAGGGACCCCCTATTTTTTTCTACGTTTTCGGTTTCTACGTCGAATTTGGAGTACAACGATACCCCATAGTTGACCCTTTGCTCCAAGGGCTTCGCCGATATTCAAGTTTTTATGTCAACAATTGAATTTGCAGGGGTAATTTTAAACATTTATTATTCGAAAACGGTGAGACGGCTACTAGAATATGGTAAAGTTACGAAGGGATAATGTAAACAAAGGAACTTACGTGTTGTTTCGAAGTCCATTAACAACGAAGGCGATGTTGCAATGGCGAAGATTGCGTGTCGATTTTGTTACAACGAAATCTTCTAATTGATGTGCGGTGCTTTGACGTTCTGCTTGTTAATAACATGTTGCGAACTGCACGGCGACATCTTGACCCGTTGGGGATCGATCGAGATCTATATGCGAACGACGAAGGCTAATCGGCCATTGATTAACGGCGACTTCTCAACGTAGTTGAGTCGATGGCTTCTAAGCGAAGAATCGGACGAATTCTGCGCGACGAGTACACATATTGCGCTTCTGCGGCTCATGCGCGCACACGTAACAAATAGGAATATATACAGGCAAGGCAAAACGGTTATGTACAGGGTATTTTCATTAAAGGAAAAAAGTAAGGATATTTTATTCTAGTTTGGGGACGCAACAGATTTATTAAAGAAAGATCGAATTTTCTTATGGTATATAATGGGAAAGTTATTCATAATAGTTAATGGGTGGATAATTTTGGAGCCTTTTAGAATTTAGGTGAAGGAAAAAACTGTTCCTACATTCTATGGAATTAAGAAATTTCAAAGAATCGAGCGCATTAGTTGTGCATGTCTTTGACCTATTATCATATGTAGGGGAGACCGGGGCTAGTTGTCACAAAATATGCATTTGATTTTTTTTTGTTGTTTGTAATTGTACAAACCATTTATTTTTTAAATAACGTAGTTGCGTGTCTAGTACTTATGATAAGAGTTACAAAATTGCAAAATATGAAAAATGTTTGGAGTATTGTAATGTTGTGTAAGTGCATGATATGTGTGACAAGATGCCCCACACCGGGGCAAGTTGTCACAAGCATTGGGGTAAGTTGTCACGTGTTAAAGGATAACTCAAACAGCTACAAATATGAAAATATATTTAAAAACCAAAATACACAATATGTTTACATATCATCATTCGAGTCACAGTTTTGACAGACGTAGAATGGATCTTTATTGGCGCACTTCTCGTGAGCCCATTCCTTGCATTGGACACACTGCAGCCATGGGTCTTTTGAACCACTGTAGGTGCCGCCACACACTAGGCAGAAGGTTTCATCTTCCTCAGAGAATGAATCGGACAAAGGTTTCTTCACCCGTTTCTTTTTGGTGGATACATGGACTTTCCCAACAAAAACCTTTCGTTTTACCACTGATGGTTTAGTTTGGGCTTTTAAGGCTTGTTGTGCTTCAAGTTCATTTTTTATCGGCGTATCAGTTAAAATGGCTGATTTACGTTTTCTTCTTTGTTGTCTTCCAGGTTTTCTCTCTCCGGCTTTTGGAAGTGGACGAATGGTTTCCGGAGTAATCAAATGGTTCGTCTTAGACACAGCAAATGAAGTAGGTTGAATAGACAATGACGACTGAGAAGAAGTTGATGGCGTTGCGTGAGTAGAGGTTAAAAGTGGAGGTGGGGTAGACGGTGTAGGTGGTGATGGGGCAGAAGTTACAGGAATTACTTCAGTAGATTGTATAAATGGCGGTTCAGTAAACAGTGGAGATGATAATGGGCCAGATGTGGATGGTCCAATGTGAGGAACAGCCGTGTTGTCGGTGTTTTCTTTTTGATGTTCTAACAATTTGTCAGGTGCCGTCGTTGGATTTTCGCGGTCGGTAACGTAACTGGGCAGAAACTCTTGGTCCTCAAAAATATCTCTGTTAAACGGATAAACTCCAGTTACTCTGAAGCCTGCTGTAACGTTGTTAGGAACAATTGCTAGTGGAAGAGCAGCTGCTACAATTGCTGGAATATTGTATATGCTAATGGTCTTTCCTGGATTCGTTTTTAACCACGATGCACAACCACTATTTATATATTTTTTTAATGGACCAAAAACGCTCCTGTCAAGCGGTTGCAGCTTATGACTGCAATGGGGTGGAAACGATAGCATTACCACCCCATTATCTTTCGCATAGTTCAAAGCCGGGATGGACAGGTGTGACTCGTGGTTATCTAGCAACAATAAAATTGGGCTTTCCTTCGTACTTTTTACTGTAGTTACTAAATGTTGTACGAACGTCAAGAATTGCTCATTTTTCATCCAACCCGATGGGTTAGCTGTTCCAATGCTTCCCACAGGTGCACCTTGCAGAAAATGATCTTTAAAATGCACGCGAGGGAATACAAATAAAGGAGGAATACTATTTCCGGCAGCAGATACTGCTATGGCCATGGTCACAAGTGTCCCCCTTTCAGCAGAAGTCAACGAACCAATTTGGCGGAATCCCTTCCTAGCTACTATGCGATCAGGACGTTGCACGGTGGTGATTCCCGTTTCGTCCATGTTGTATATGTCACTTGGCCGAAACTGGTAACGATCATATAAGTTGCCCAAATTTTCAAAAAAAGATGCGACATTAGTTTTGTTAAACCTTGTTGCTCTCGACAAACTTGTAGCCTGCGGGGTTCTTATTGATAGCCTTTGGTGCCTCTTTAAAAACCCAGAAAACCAATCAGACCATGCCATGAAGGTATTGCACCAGGACGGAGGCAGGTTTTTTTTCAGAGCAAGTCCATAGTCATAGGCCAGTTTCCTCACTTCGGTGGCCGTTAAACCGAAATATATGTCGGATGCTTTTTTAATATAATTCTCCAATTCTACCTCTTCTTCATCATTAAAAATTTGTCGAGGTTTTTTATACCCCATCCGAATATGAGGCACGCCATTAGCGAGATTATCATTATTGACCTTTTTACAAAATCTTGCCAAAGTTCTATAATTTATATTGTAATCTCTAGCCGCATCCCTTATTGAAATTGGATGGTCCTTATCTTTAACGGCTCTAGCGGCGCTAAGAAGAACGTCATCAGCGGGAGCAGTTCTATTTGTTTTTCTTTGATACTTTCGCACCATCTATAAAAAAGGCGCGTTTTTTTATACATGGGTAAGTACATGCATACCTATAGAAGTAAAGTTAGACAAAATCATAATCTACGAATCTACGAATGGGCGCACTTTAGTATGCATTGATTACCATTCCAACTTTGTACTGTTTACGGGGCATCTTGTCACAGTGACAACATGCCCCGTGGAACGCGTGACAACTTGCCCCAAACGGCCATTTTTAACTGAAGTGATGTAATCTCTGTTACTATTAACCGAAATCATTGTTATGATGGTACTGTTTAATCCACAAGAGCTACACTAAATGACAAATAACTTATATCTTACCTTGCCATTAAAATCCCTATATTAACACACAATATTGAACGTAGCACGAATTTACTTTGCCAAGCTTCAAACACACTTTTAACAATTGATGAAGTATTGAGAATCGGATGGCGGTAAAACTCCGTGATGCGATTCTCAGCTTACTAAGGCACTATCCGGTAGATGTCACAACCGTGCAAGTTTGAGTGTGTTCCTTTAATTAGCGTTGTGACAATGTGCCCCTGTGACAACTAGCCCCGGTCTCCCCTACTACGTAAAAATAGACGTTTTATCTCCGCGAAGAACTTATTCTCAATCTTCATTTCACCTTTATATTGAGAATATTAGAGTACCTACATTACGGCCGGTTGTAAGACGGTTGGAATATACATGAATTAGGAAATCCTGAATTACATATAAGCCGAGATTAGTACACGATCGGGTTTCTCGTACGTAATCGAATCTTAGATTTTGAAATTCTAGAATTATTATAATCCCACGCCAGGTCATTGTGAATTCACCCCTATTTTGACACAATACTAATTTGACGTTTGTGAGGTGATAGCGTAGTGTTAAATCTGTTGATCACGGTTACGGATCACATCAACAAAAATGAGGAAGGAGAAGTGCAAAAATTACACAGAGGTAGAGAAAGAGTTTCTATTAGAAACGATCAAAAGGTTAGTAAGTATAATTAGTATAGATATTGTAATTTTATTGTATAATTTCTTTATGTATAACTGATCATAAGAAAATAATATACCTATACATTTCAGTTTTTCAACAATAGTAGAAAATAAAGTAACAAATGGGCCATCATGCGAGAAAAAAAATGATGATTGGAAAAAAATTGCCGAAATTTTCAACGCGCGGTTCCTTTCTGGCGAACGTACTGGAGAACAGTTAAAAAACCTCTATAAAAATTTAAAACAGAAGTTAAGGAAATATGTGGCGGAGATAAATGTACGTTGAATCTAATCAACTTAAGCAAATTTCAAGGTAATTTATGATATACTTTAGAAAGAAGACTACTTGAAAGCAAAGAAAGATCGGACTCATGATAAGGTACTGTATTTCTTGATATACAGATACACAATAGTGCCATATACCTATTTTAACGTATCTTACTTATTTTTAGAAAGAACTTGTAAGGACAGGAGGTGGCACATATGCTTCCCGATTAACGGAAACTGGGGCAAGATTGTTGGCGATATGTGAGGAGCAAATAACTCCACACCAAAACATTTATGATGATAATGCTCTCTATCACGGTATGATCATTTTCAAGGGCCCCTCCATACGAGACGTTTTGCAGTACGGCAGAGTAGCGCCGAACCAACGCAAGCAACGCGGGTTTATAGTCCAGCCATTCTATGCCTAAAAGGCCTAATAGAAAAATAATTCGTGTACAAGTTCTAATTTTTTCGGGAATGTGTGGTTGAAGGTCTCTGATGATTGTGTCGGTAATAACGTCCCAACAAAATTTCCAAATATATCCTAGAATGACTGGACTAAGCAAAGCAAAGCAAAAACACAGTTCATAATTCGCTGCAGAAAAATGACATTGTAAATTAATTAATTAATTTTGTCATTAATCTTCCAGATAGAACCCAACAAGATGTGCTAGAAATGATAGAAGATCTGCCGGAGGAAGATATAACAATAACAGAAAATGTGATGGCGAAGGAAATAGCTGAAGATGAGACAATGGCCGCAAATACCGTCGTAGCAGATAGGGCGTCAGATTCAAATGTATTGGTTCGTCGTTCTGGATTGAAAAAAAACAGAAAACTAAAAAAGAATGTTGTGAATGCGGAAACCTTAAAAGTCGTTTATTTAAAAAAAAAAATTAAACATGCAAATTTTTTGTGAAACGCAGCAAGGCGGGAACATGCCATTACAATGTTAATAAAAAAAGAAAAACTGAAAAAATTAAGAGAAAATTAACGATACTCCTTAGTTTTGTAATTATTTTATGATAATTAAAATTGGAATTGTCTATAATTCTTGAATTCTTCACTCATACAGCAAACACCGTATTCACTAGTGCTGTTCTCACCGAAGAGTCATCATCTACATCAACAATTGGCGCCTCTAGCTCTTCGGGTAGGTCAACATTAAAATCTTCTATTATGTCACCTTGGGCAATAGCTATATTGTGCAAAACACAACAAGCTACAACTATCGCTAACGCCCTCTCAAGTCTGCATCGAAACCCAATACTTAGGCATGGAAATCTTCTTTTAATTACCCCAAACAAACGTTCTACGGGATTTCTAGTTGCAATTTGGGCCCGGTTGTACGCCCTTTGGCTTGGACTTGCAGGGTTTAAATAAGGCGTTAATATGTAACGTTTGCAAGGGTAACCATTATCACCAAGAAGATATCCATTACCATACAGTCCGCTTTCAAAATCCACCTTCAACGCGCTATCGTTAAATATGGTGCTGTCATGTACTGAGCCAGGCCATCGTGCGATTATGTTTTGAATTTTTAGTTTCGCATTACACACGGCTTGTACATTAACAGAAAAGTAACCTTTTCTGTTTCTGAACCGCTCAGCATATTCTCCTCCAGGCGACTGAATTTTGATGTGTGTGCAGTCGATCGCACCGAGAACACCTGGGAAACCAGCGATTTGGTAAAATCCTGAAATTGCCAGGTTTTGCTCTTCAGCTGTGTTCGACATCCCTATCCAATCTGGTCGCATGAGTGCGATGTAATGCGTAACATTTTGAATTATTCTGCACACACTACTTTTGTGAATATTGAAAGTATCCCCAACCGTCTGTAATTAATAGATCATTTTGCTTATGAACGTTGGTAATAAGGTTAATTGGAGAAATTGAACCTTACCTGTTGGAAAGATCCAGTTGCATAATATCGCAGTGTAATCAATCAATAACTGAAGAATGGGTGGTATGGCCATACTTCGGAGAGTTGATCTTTTTAAATTCTCCCCAACAAGGTCCAACATTTCCCCTACTGTGGTCTTTGAAAATCGAAAGCGCTGTTTGAAGTCAAGATCATCGTAATTTTCCATTGGATTTGCCCTGTCTCTAAAAACTCTTGGCCTAGGCAAAACCAATTCATCATTGTCGCTTTCCAGACTTGATAATGATGTATCTGACATTTCTACGTTCTGTCGTTATAATTCCAGTTTAATCGTCCGATTTGACGAATTAGAATAATTTTGATTTAATCAATGACAAATGTAGGATTACAGGTTCATGCAACCCAAAACCAACGTAATCAGGGATTATAATAGGAATAAACTTAGATTAGAATAATCAAGATTAGTTTAATCCAATACTTGATCATGCAACCAAAATTTTTGTTTAATCTCAGATTTGGCAAATAATCTTGGATTTCGATTATAATTCGCTTTCTTGCAACCGGCCGTTAGAGTTACATTTTTAAAACGTATCACTCGTACAAGTAGTATTTAAATATAAGTAATTTTAATGAACTTATGGTACATTTATTCAAAAGAGTGGTACTTTAAGGTAGAGCACAAATGTTAACAATGGCCCGTATGAATAAAAGTAAGCAAATGCTTATACTTGCAAAATTCAAAGTAAATACTCGCAAGTGCTCCTTCACACTGGCCGAATTAGCAGCGCTTCTAAGCAGAAGGACAGGACGCAGTGCAGCGCTGCTAAACCACGCTAAACAGACCAGTATGAAGGGGCAGTTACGAGTATTTACTTTGAATTTTGCAAGTATAAGCATTTGCTTACTTTTATTCATACGGGCCAATATTTTGTTTAAAACCTAACAAAAATTGCTCCGATACCTAATGTATATTTAGCGGGATTTACTGCGATGCTTTTCGATACAGCGGAAGCGATGATCCTACATTACCAGCGTCGTCTTTTCATGAGAAAATGTACTACTGCATCTCGTTAAGACCGCCGGAACGCATCAAAAACAGACCATCGCCATTCCAACAATCCTGCTTTTATTTAACAAAATTACAGTTACATATTAGCTGATATTGATCTAGAAGGTTCAGTGTTGAACCTAATATACTTTGTTTGTTGATATATTGCACCATTTTGTCGTAATTGTTGGAATTGCGAGATACAAAATACAATGAAGCGCAGACACACACCCATGTCCATTAATTGTAAAATTTTATCAGTCCGTACTGTTTCGTAGTTCAGCCACTATATGAAAGATGGCATTATTATCGCGTTATATTTTTACTATTCGTATTTTGTAATTGCCGCCTCGAATGAAAAATAATTTAATTCATATTGTTCTTCAGTAAACAATAAGCGTTTTGTAGTAGGTAGTAGGTAAATGTTTTAGAAACAAATGCATGCGTTGGAAAATCTAAAATTTTCGCAAGTAGGAATTAAAAACTACATGAGCTATTTTCATATTTTGACCAAGGGCTCGTGCTTGAAACAAAATATGGAAATAACCAAATGCAGTCTTTTACTTAACACTTGCTTGCATCAAAAATTATCATGTTTATTTTAAAGAACGAGTCTAATTCGGCACAATATTTCTAGAATCTTTGATTTATTTCAAATTAGCATAAACCTCATTAGCACAGAAAGCACTCGTTGAAATTATTTTCCCTTGTTACTATAGACACGGGGCCTATAAGAAATTATTGCCGGGATCTTTCACATAGAGGGAAATTATCACTGTAATTGAGCGATAATTGCCCGCTTCATATGGGATTTATTACGCATGAGGCGCTCTTCTCTCTTCAGTTTTTTAGCGAATTTTTTAAGAATTAAAAAAGATGTGCCATGTATGCGTTTTGTCCGTCCGTCCTGGAATTTTTTGCAGTATAGGTAGCTTATACCTTGAAGGTGTGCCAGATGCACATCAAATTTCGCTGTATAAAAGAGGGGGCCCCGCACGAATTATTTCCTGAGATGCTGTTTTTGAAAGTAAAACGGCAATAGCTTTTACATACGACAACAAATTGGTCTCAGATTTTGCATACGAATGCCTTTAATGGCGCCAAGTTATACTTTAGAAAATGGGGGGGGGGGGGGGGGTAAACACATGTTCTACCTTTCGTGGTATTATAATGAAAGGTCTCATCGAAATAAATTGATTTGTACAAACTATATAACTTTCCCGTGCGACTCTTTTTCGAGATCAATGAGCGAAGCGGCCTGAGGGGGGGGGTTAAAAATTAATTTCATCTCTCATTGAATTCTAATTAAAGGCCTCAACGAAAGGAACAAACTACTGCCCTTCTTTCTGTCCTCTTATCAAACTACGGAGTGGAGGGGGAAGGGGGAGGAGTGGAACTAGTTTTCCTTCACGGTACTCTAATGAAAGGTCTCAACGAAAGGAATTAATTTATACTAACGATAGTCATCCTCCTCGATCCCTTGTCGTGATCGGTTATAATTCCTTACATCTTAAGAGTGAATTGTCAAAGGAAAGTACCTACAAAGGGCGATTGGGACGTTTGGAAGAAATATAACCATTAGGCATTTAATTTAAATAAAATTTGATACATATCCACTTGGAATAAAACTAAATTTAACGCCAGTTTCAAAATTTGGTTTTGCGCATGCGCAGTGCTTTCTTATTCATGGAGGCATTTAAATGAAATTTGATACATAGCCACTTGGGATAAAAGAAAATTTAACACCAGTTTCAAAATTTGGTTTTGCACAAGCGCAATACCAACTTTCTTATTTATGGAGGGAGTTAAATGAAATTTGATACATAGCCACTTAGAATAAAGCAAATGTAGCGCCATTTTTCAAATTTGGTTTTGTGTAGGATGTACAGTGCCAACTTTCTTATTTATGGAAGAAATTTCGTAGGGGTGTTTTAAAAAAATGCGCTTTACCAGGGGTTGTGCACAATTTGTACTTGTTAAACCTAGGGAATCGTTTGCAATACAGATGCACGGTTTTTATTGCACGCGAGGTACACTTGCAACATATCAGTTAATTGACTGAAATCCATTAAAAAAAATTAAGCCAGCAACCACAGTAAAGTTTCTCACGATTTCTGTTACATTCGATGCCCCCGATAATAATAATTTAAAACCTAGTTTAAAACATTTTTGTTGCATTGAATTCGGACAAAAACTGTAGGCGCTACAGGTTGAAGCGTTTTTTAAACTACCCCCTGTATTGTATCCAGACGTGAGACGATCCATTTTGCCTTTGTGGATGCTCTCCTCCCAGATATCCCAATCGGCCTTTGTTGAGTGCCCTCGTCCGACACTACGCTCTTAGGATATAAGAAATTATCACCGATCACGATAAAGGGTCGAGGAGAACCGGTTAACCCCCCCCCGGCTCCCAACTCTGATAAAATGTGGGTGAAAAGGGTGGTAATTGACAGGGAACAGTTCCTTTCGTTGAGACCTTTAATCAGATTACCTTGAAAGGTAAAAACATTTCCGCCCCCCCTCCCCCCAACTCCGTCTTCCCACGTCACTCTTATCTCTAAAAGCAGTCGCGGAGGAAAGTGGTAGAAACCAATCTCTTTCGTTGAAACCTTTCATTAGACTACCATGAACGGTAAAAAGTGTGATTACCCCACTTCCTATTTTCAAAAATTTTGTTTGCCAGGCGTATACAAAATCTGACACAAAAAGACGCAAATGAATATTATACACGTTTTGCTTCCAAACCGCATCTCGGAAAACAATTCATGGGGGGAGGGGGCTTAAAACAACAAAATTTGAAGACTCTCTGCAAAAACCCAGCACAATTACCAAAAAAGTTCAGTACCGCGGAATTCTTCTAATTTAATTATTCTAATTTTGTCATAGTCAGTATGCAGTTAATTTTGACCTATAAAAGGTGGCGTAAAAGTATTTATTGTTTTAAATGGTCCATTTGGCTCCAAATAACATGTATTTGGAGAGTGCACACCATTTGTTTCCCGGCACAACTTTTGGCAGCCAAAAAACCTCAAAATGTTTGGAGTTCTTTCAGTTTTTCGCTTAAACCTCGAAAACGGTCCATAGTTAATGAATAACACGTATTTAGTGAATTAAAGAAAACAAAATTCTGCGCTGATCAAAAGATGAACAAACAAAATCGGTCCGATAGAAAAATTTTTACAAGTGATCAAAGAACACCGATTTTTTCCAACTTTTCTAAAAAAAACTGAGTTAACCTTTTTTTAATGCGTTGTGGCTCCTTGCTTGTTTGTTTGTTCATCTTTTCACTTTTGATCGACGCAGAATTGTGTTTTCTTTAATATACTTACTAAAGAAGTTTTCTTCATATAAAATATGGACCGTTTTCGAGTTTTAAGCGAAAAACTGAAAAAAATCCGAACATTTTGAGGTTTTTTGGCTGTCAAAAATTGTGCCAAGAGAAAGTGGGTGTGTACTCTTCAAATACATGTTATTTGGACCCAAATGGACAATTTAAAACGATAAAATCGTTTACACCACCTTTTGCAGGATTCGCCCCTTCTGACTGCTCGGGCCGTAGCCAGATCAGTTACTAGCGAGCAGGAAAAATATTAATAATTTTCTGTGTTCTGGTGAAGGAATTCGTTTTTAACGCAATCCACGAAAGTGGAGCGCTGATGACTTCACATTTCTGTCCGTCTGCGTGTCGTTTCGTACTATAGCTCAGTCGCTAGACCTCGTATCGACTATCAAAAATTTACTTGTCCATGTGTATTTTTGTTCACAAAAAATGTCAAAATCGTTATTTATGTACCGATTTTCTTGGGAAGACTTCTAGTTTTCGCTATAAGAAAGCTTATGGTTCCAGAAGGACAACTATCAAGAATTAATTTTAGTAGCAATCACTTTATTACCCAATATCGATCTAAATCCTTATTTAATCACCAATTTTTTTGGGAAAAAGACCAAACTCGATGCCCAAGAAATGTGTGTATCGTATCGACTTAAAAAGTTGGAGATAATTTGTAGATCTCTCCTCGGATCTCTCTTATGCCTGTACTACGTATTGCAGGTGGTAGGTAACAAAGATGATAAAATGATAATAATACAGGGTGAGTTTTTTGGGGATCTCGTACGAGATGCAAAGTCGCTTAAATGGGCAAAGTTACGCACGCATACTAGACTAGGTTGTCGTATGTAAAAGTTATGCACGTTTTACTTTCAAACCAGCATCTCGGGAAATAATTCGTGGGCGGCCCCCCTTTTAGACAGCGAAATTTGATGGCCGTCTGGCACACCTTCAAGTTATAGGCATACTGCAAAAAATTCCAGGACTCTAGGAGCATTCCCCCCAGTAGTTCAAAACGGCAGAAGTGGGTCCGGACGGACGGACGGACGGACAAAACCCAAACCATAGCAAATTTTTTTTAATTTTTAAAAAATGCGCTAAAAATGGTTTTTGTGCACTGTTTTTACCACCCGTACATTAGTAAGGGAGTTATTGCATCGGGGTAAAAAATGACTCCCCACTTTTTTGACGGAAATGCACGTTTTGAAGCACCGGGAATCTGAATCAAACAAAATATCGATGATGTCTGTCTGTCGGTCCGTCTGTACTCTCATTTCCGAGTTATAAATAGGGTTTCTGGACTATAGCCCAAGGTGCCACTTTCAAGGGAGCGGCAAGATGTGCTAAATTATATTTTTTGCATTATTTGCAATTCCCTGCCTCTGTGGTTCTTGGTGAATTTTTTTTCAAAATCAATACAGATAAATAACCGTCTGAAACTTGGTCACTAAGTAACAATTTTACTAATACAAACATTAGTTACGGGGGCCGTCGAGCTAAATATAGCCCAGGACGCTAAAAACATAGCCCCGGGTCTGACTGTTGTACAGATTATTGAGAATGAAGTAAACATGCGATGCGTTCTTTACCTTTAATTTTACCACTGAATAAAGAATCTGAACTTTATTCAATAACCGGCATAATAAATTAATAATTTAGCACCTAAGTAGCGTTTTTTCATGTGAGAAACAGTTTTGGTTTAACCAAATTTTAACATCGTTGATTAGTTCGATTAGTTGATTGATTAGCAAAGGCGACCGGGAAGCAAATATATTTTGCTTGGTCTAACAAAAAAGTGTAGTACAATTTTTTAAATAATGCAATCAACCAAATGCGCTTTATAACATGACAATCGTTATCATTATATAAAAAATAATCGCGTACAAGAACCTGCAGAACAAGCGTGTCGCTAAAAAATCATTCCGAAATATAGATCCATAATGGTATTTGTCCCTTTGATAGTTTATAAATTCGAGAATAAATAAATTACCACTGCATGAGTGTTCACATAATATGCTCATTCGTGCAGACGCACAGTGCGGCCGAAGGCCACGATATGCGGCCAAAATTCGAAAAAAAAAATAGTTTGTAGATGTGACTTTTTCATCATTTAGTTTGCTACAAGGATCCTTTAAGAAGTGAAAACCGTTCATAGTATGCCCCTATACCCTAATTCCCCTCTTTAACTTTCAGTCGGAATGTGACCTTCGTCTAAGTACAACATTATTGTAGATATAAAGGCAAAAGTTATAAACGTATAAAAGTACTGGAAGTAAAGGAAATCCAACAAAACCAAATTAAATTTACGTCTGAACGTTAGTAAAATACGTAAAAAGTTTTGTGTATAACAATATTGTAACAGAAAACTTGTAGAAATAGAAATATAAGGGTATTTTGTTTCGTTTTTTTAACAAAATTCAAGCTGTTAATTGAAACAGTAATAACACGCTGTGGGATGCCGCCTTTAAACCTATTGGTAGTTATTGAGAAAAGTATTAGCTACTGAAAAAAACAAATATCAGCTGCTACTATCTGCTACTTCAATCACAATGAATTTTTTCTCATGAAAGAATATTCGATAACGAAGTTACAACGAATGAATGAAGTACAGCGTGTGGGTGTGCATGAGAGAGAGAGCGAGAGAGAGAGAGAGAGAGAGAGAGAGAGAGAGAGAGAAGAGGGGGAGGGAGAGGGAGAGAGAGAGAAAGACAAAGAGTGCGGGAGAAATAAAAGAGGGCCTTAGAAAATGAAAAAGAGGAGGGATAAAAGATGATTGTATAGTGAAGCAGTGAGCTCTGTTTACCACCAATAACATGGCCGCCTATAGTCCCTTTTCGTAGGATTAAACCAGCTACCGTACTGTACCATTTGCACAAAATTATAATAAAGTCAATTTATATGCTTACAATCACGCACGGCCAAAAATGCAAACATCTGCAGGACATAAACAAGAAGTAAAATCGCTTTGTTTGCCACCAAGCCTTGGGAAAATTTGCTTCGTCCCACAGCATGTCATTTGATTGGGTATTATGGGTCCCCTCCTTCCATAGTTTCAAAAGGGGGCGTACATCGTTAACAGCGGATCCAGTTACACAGAAAGGTAACTTTTTGTAAACTGTGGATGTGCTTGTCTGTGTGTGCCATTAAACCGCCCTTCATTGAAAACAAACAATAGACCAATATTGAGATTATACATCGTAGTAGATTTACACTGTGGAGCTGGTCGGCCGCGTGGTATAATTACCTATTTCATATTCGGAAGTCGGAACCCTGCAAAATTAAGGTATGATTATGAATTAGAAAATATGTGTGCGCTCAGTTTTTATTTTTATTTAAATGGCCGCGGGTAATTTCGAACTCCACTTTTTATAAATTTACTCTCGTTATTATTCAAAAAGTACACACAGGTAGGTAATTTAAAAAAATAAAACTGTGCAGGTAATACGATTTTCTTCAATTTTGCTGTAAAATCCCTGGTAAATTCAAGTTAAATTTAAGATATATATATATATTTGTAGGTTTCGGTATGTCGACTACTGGTGATTTAACAAGGCTGGGATTGTTCAATACAATAAAAGATATTTTGAAGGATGACATTCATCAAATTTATACAAGGATGGAAACATTTTTGTCTGAAAACCAAAACTCAAATTACCATTTATCGCATGAAGAAAAACGGCAAATATCAGATTTAGTGTCCAAGATGAAATCTAGATGGGATTTAAGTACAAGAGTGGAAGAAGTTTTTAAAAAAAAATCACGATTGGCTGCTGAAATCCGTTGAACTAAAAAAATATGACAAAAGCAATAATGATTCAGAAGAAAAGAAAGATGTTGAGCAGAATTCCAACGTAGGTCGGCCAGAACGCAGTTTCTCAGACTCTTCAGAACGAACTAAGCGCAGGAAAACAGCAGATCTACGGGCGAATGTATCGACTGAAGCACTCCTATACTCAGCAACAAGTAAATTGCGATCTGAAGGTAAGACTGATTTTGCAAAAGTGGTGCGCGATATTTCCGAAGGGAGTCCTACTAAAGCTTCGAAATACAGAAAGTCTTTGGAGTCTGCAAATACAAATATACCTTTCACTAATGACGAAGCCTTATCATTGTTTATTGAACTTGGCTTATCCCAAGGTAAATATCAGCAGCTGCGTAATGCTCATGTGCAAAAAAAATCAAAGATGATTCCATCATATAAAAAGCTACAGACAGCAAAATTACAATGTTATCCAGCTTCAGGTCTTTCTTTCACTGACGATGAAGCAGCAGTAAAATTGCAATCTCTATTAGATCACACAGTGGACCGTATTATTCTTTTCCAAATGGAAGTTGTAGAATGTTTATCTGGAGAAAAACTCGAAAATTTAACCTTAATTGTTAAATGGGGTTGCGATGGCAGTTCAGGCCACAGTGAATATAAGCACAAGCTGGATGAAAACAGTCTAAGTGACGAAAGTGTTTTTTTTACCTCTCTCGTCCCATTACAACTGGTACACACAGACTCTGTAACGAAAGAAACTATTGTAGCCTGGAAAAATCCAAGACCATCATCACCAAGATATTGTCGACCCATTAAAATTCAATGTGCGAGAGAATCGGTGGACTTAACAAAAAAAACAACCAATGACGTAGAACAACAGATAAAGGATCTACATCCATTTGAAAGAACTGTTGCTGGGAGAAGCGTCCGCGTTACATATAATTTGACTTTCACAATGGTAGATACAAAGGTATGCAATTTATTGACAGATACCACATCTGCAATGCGTTGTTACTTATGCGGTTGTACATCAAAATATTTCAACGACATAGATGCAATGCTAAGCAAGGAAATTTGCGCAGATCATTTAAAGTTTGGCCTATCATCTTTACATTGCTGGATTCGATGTTTCGAATTTTTATTACATTTGTCATACAAATTAGAAATCGAGAAATGGCAGGCTCGTACAAAAGAAGACAAAGAGTCGGTTGGACAAAGGAAAAAAACAATACAAGTTGCATTTAAGAAAGAAATGGGTTTGGATGTGGATAAGCCGAAAGCTGGAAGTGGAACTTCGAACGATGGTAACACTGCTCGTCATTTCTTTGAAAAGTACCAATTATCTGCAAAAATAACTGGAATTAATCAGGACATTATACATCGTTTTTATATTGTATTGCAATCCATCTCAAGTGGTCACGAAATTAATGTGGAAAATTTTCGGCAGTACACTGTGGAGCTAGCTAAACGAATTGTACAAACTTATAGTTGGTATTGCATGCCTACTTTAGTGCATAAACTTTTAATTCATGGTCCAGAAATTATACAACATTCAGTGTTACCTATCGGCCAAATGTCAGAAGATGCACAGGAGGCCTGCAACAAGTTTTATTCGATTTATCGCCTGAGATTTGCTCGAAAGAATTATCGTCAAAAAACAATGGAGGATATTTTCAAAAGATTTTTAGTAGCTTCTGACCCATATATTTCCAGTTGCCGAAAATTGCCAGTTAAACCACTCAAATCCTTATCCCCAGAAGCTGTTAATTTATTGTCCTCTCCATCTGTCACTAGAGAAAAGGAAGAACCAGAAAGCATTGACAGTAGTTCGGCCTCTGAGTCAGAAACAGATGTAGACGTTGATGACCATGACAATGAAAATTTTTTCATGTAGTATTTTTTTTTATCAGGAAATATTTTTCAGACGTGTAGCTATAATGAATATATTTTATAAAAAGTTAATATGGTTATTTGTACCAGTTATACTTACTATAGTTCGAAACGCGGAAAAACTTTAAAATTTTTTCGACGCCATATTGGATCCGCCATTTTGAATTTTATAATTCTGACATCGAATTCGTAATCAGCGACCCCAAAAACCCCTTGGTACAAAATTACAAATCTTTCTTTATAGTTTCGAATTTTGGCCGCAAAACGCGGCTTTCCGCCGCACTGTGAGACGGCGAGTTGAATTTCATTTTTACAATCGTTATAAATAGGTATAATTTGCGATCAGCATTGAGTGCAGCTATCAGCTTTCAAGATAAATTTATTCAATGTTATCTTTTATGCAGCGCCAAAAGCGGCATCTAGTTTTGTATAACCATGGTATAACCCAAATATTTAACATTTTACTTCGCAACTGCCATCTGTATATGTATAGTACAATCTTAATGTTTAGGGTAATTTTCCACGCTTAGCAAGAAACACGAGGGATCAGGACCGCGGTCTTAATATCCGCGGAGTCTCCCTGAATTAGAAACACCTATAGTAGGAATGATGGTTAGCGCGGCGACCGCGGTTTTGCGTGCGCTATTAAGTGTACCTTATTAGAGAATGCATTAACTGCATCCGTACAGACCCGCCGTGTTCCTCAGCTAGCCATTTTCCTATACTTAAGCAAGATCGTGGGAGTAAGCGTTATGCAAACTTCTTTTCTATGCGATCACTAATAAATCTACGTATTTATGCACTGCTAAAATCGAACTATTTATGCTCATCTTAAAACGCAAACGAATTATAAGTTGCTCGTTTTATTCCCTTTAAATAAAAAATTAACCGTCTATTCAACTACATTTATTTCTCTAAAAGCTATACAAATTACAATTCAATTACATTATTTTTCTAAAAGCTAATTATTTACAAATCTATTTTAAAAAATTAACAAATTTTTCAATGTATGCCACTTCTTCCTCCAGACGTCGTTCGTTGAGGCGTGCTGCCGCAACTTCTTCTTCCAACCTCCTGGTTTTCTCTTGCGCCTTAAGATATCGTTGTTTGAATATGGGCGTCTTCTGTTCTAGCCATGCCAGCGACGCCCTGCCTAATTCTCGAGGCGTAGAGGGCTCGAACCAGGAGGGAGCGACGTCTGAAGGTTGTGGCACTCCTGATGTTGAAGGCGGCTGGGAGATTGTTTCATATAGGCTTTCTTCGAAAGCTTCCCTCAACACTTTCATATCCTTCTGTGCGTGTCTGTAATAAAGAGAATAGGAATATTAGAACATTCTTTTCACTCAAATTTCAAAGCAACACTTACTGAGGATGCGGACCTGTGCTGGTGGTACTCGTTTGTTGTTTGGAATCTTCTTCTATCGGTGGTGGCGGGGGTGGTGGGATTATGATATGCTGAAGTATACGCGCTGTTGCCTCTGGGATACTGAAACAAACACACAAATATTAATGTTAGGTTAATTTTGATTACACCTCTTGCAACTTACTGTAATTGATAACTGGTAGATGTTGATGGTAATATTGGAGCAGGAGGCGCTGCTGCAGCACTTGTATGGTGTTGATAATGACTGCAAATATAAATTAAAAGTATTAGACGTTTTTTCGGTGCACTTTTAAAATAACTTACAGCATGTTATTGACACTGCTTGTTTTTGGGCCGTGCTCCAACGATGGGTCACTGAGGTTTGGTGTAGGTATAACTCTAAAGAAAGGGAATAAATTAATTTCATGCTATTTTTTACATCATGAATTATTATTTACCTTTGGGGTGCGTATACATGATGAATGTTACCATCCAAGTGGTCAAGCAACTCATCTAGAGTACTGTATGTGCTGTCATTGCGTAGATGGGTAGTTGTAGTTCTAAAAAAAAAAAAAATACGGTAATGTTATTATCATGTCTTGAACCTATTGGTAAGACAATTACACACAAAAAAAATCATATTTACCTCTCAGTTTGACCACCCTCGTCTTCGGTAACCAAATTGATGATGTCTTCCTGTGGTTGTGCTGCAGTTTTTGATCAGCATAGTAAGTATGGAATCTGTTTCGAGTATCAGCAGTGAGATCGTTAACCTAACTCGACATTCCGCAAAACTCTTAAAAAAGAAATCTGAAATTGTTAAACACATTTCAATCGCTAAAACCAACATCCGAATATTGCAAAGAGCTATTGTTAATCAAATTCATTTGAATAATCCGAATGAAAATTCTTCGAGACTCGAATAATTTGGCTCTCTTGAAAACCTATTTGGCCACGTTACAAGAGCGATTAAAGAATTTTTCCTCGAATAAAAGGGGTTGTGGGATCGATGTCAACAATAAAAATCGATCACGTAAACTAGCGTGGTACACATTAGACTCTTGCTTCAACGGCCGTTTAATTACTGGTGTTATTGCTAATTTTGATTATAAGGATCCCCTAATTTTTATAAATCATGCGTACGATTGTTTTTTACGCAAAATTAAGTTAGCTTTAACACGATCTATGTTAAAAGTGAATAATGATTAGTTTTGTTTTCTGTGGTCAATAGTCGCCGCTTTGTACCCTGTTGATAAAAATGCTGATAGAGTAAATAATTATCCTCATTTTGATCAAGTATTAAAACGTGGATCGATCAAATTTCCTATTAAACTAACAGATATTAAGATATTTTAGGACTTAAATGACATTTCCATTAACTTATATTGCGTAGTTAAATAGTTATTTGTATCACAAGTCCAGAAAATGGATGTTTGCGAGTGTGAGTAAGCTTGCAGGCCGAAGCGGAGCTGAGGCCTGCAATACGAATACTCGCAAAACATTTTTATGGACGTGTAATACACAAGATTTTTTGTGTCGAAGTAAAAAATTTGAGGGAACAACGTTCATTTTAAAATTTACATTTCTATCTTGTATAATTATAAGCAGTCATACTTTCATTCAAATTTCGAATATTTCGATGTTATGTTGGTAGCACAGACCAGTTGGCAGTTGGTAGCACAATCATGTCAATTCACAACCGATATTTACCAGTTTTTAATTAAATGAATAAACAAAGCATTTACGTTAATTTAATTATTATTACAAATTGCTAAAGCGCTTAGCGCAGTCTTAAGAAGCTCATAACATTTAAAAGAAGCTACGCTAAAACTAATAAGTAGTAAGTTGATTTCAATGGGAAACAACCTTGAAATTTATTTCAATTTCAGCTAGTGCTTACACCTATTTTGGGAATTGGGTTGCAACGTTTTCATTTGCAAATTGATGATAATAGAAAAACTATCAATTTATTGGTGTTGGTTCCTAACAAAAGCGAGAAAGTTCACAATTCGAGTAACAGCTACTACCATTTTGCATGGATTAAAAATATGTCAGCATTGTTATCTGCACAGCTGTCCCGCCGAGGACATAAAAAATTCTTCTGTAATATTTGCTTGAACCATTTTTTATCTAGTGATTTATTAAAAAAGCATACGCTTAAATGTCACAAAGTCAATAAGTGTTCACGTAAAAAAATCGTTTAGGAATTTATCTGACAAGATTCTGGTCTTTATTGTTTTGCACTATTTCATACCATTATTGTGAAATGGGACACACTTTCCAACACACCCTTACTAACACTGTAGTAAGAATCTTTAAGTAATTGTGGTTGAGTATGTGTGGTGTAATTTACCATACATGTAAATTTATTCACATATGTCATTTTAGTACTATTAACACTATTGTAGTAATTCACGAGGTAGTAATTTTCTTAACTATGAATATGAATCTAACGTACAGGATTTGTGTTATTTTCCAACTAGCAAAGTTATATATGCAAGTATGGTGTAGGGATAAGTTTAAAGAATTATAGACAGTAACTCTCCATGAAATGGCATATTTAGTTATTATGATGTTGTACGAATCAACACAAATTGTTGTAAAATTTTAAACTCAAATGTTCACAGTTTGTTGATATAAAGCACTGCTGTCTGTGAGTTCCACGATAGGCATTAGTTAGCAAATACTATCGTAAGAGACTGAGAAGTACAATTTAAATAAGCCCTATTTATAACAGTCTGTATTAATTTTTGCAACTTTGTTGTAAATGTAACAACAGCATTTAAGAAAACGAATCAGCATTGACTATCTTTTGCGCGTGTACATTTGTTGGAAATAAGTTAACGGAGTGGGGGCTGTATAATGAGTTACAGGAGCGATTTAACGGTAAGTGACTAAAAAATTACATTATTAAGTATGTCATTCAAAATTGAATTGTATCAATTTTAGCGCAATTAGTGGATGAAGAAGTTTTTATGAGTTTGACGGAAAAAGACATCGCTGAATTAATTCCTATAATTGGATTTTTTTTACCTTGAAAGCGATTTTGATTATTTGTATCCTGAGAAATAGAATGTTTTATTTTCCAAATGGCCACTGTTGTACCCTATAATATTACATCTGGCAAAATCTAAGGACAGTTTCCTCAAAGATTTAATAAGCAAACGGCAGACACAGACATCAGAAATAAAAATGGTAATAATTATACATTAAATATGCATGCGAAATACGTGTGCTCATCATGTTCTTTGATTTCAGATTCAGATGATAGCGTTTTTGCATTAACGATTTTACCATTATTCTTCCATTGCGTCAATATCAAAAGTAAAAAGGCAGGACTGCATTGGAAATTATCAAAGGTGGAGATTCAAAATGGATTTATATTGCATGTAAAGGTAACGTGTAAATACAATTAGAATATGCCTAATTGTTTCACTTTTCTATCTATAGCGTATGGATGATGTAGAAGAGGCACTTCGTACAAGAAGAGAAAAATATATTGCTTTTAAATTAAGCGATCAACCAATTCCGGTTATTGTCGGTGAATTAACTAGCATTGAAGCAAGCTACGTGTATATAGAAAATATTTGTTATAAAGTGGATACCCCTCTAAAGGCAGTAGATCTCTGCTTCAAACTGTTCCATGCTGTTCAAGCAGAATATCCAAAGGAAAGTGAAGTGGTATGGACTTTCATACAATTATTTGTAGGGGAGACTGGGGAGGTTTGATACACGGGGAGGCTTGATACATCTTCAAACTTCGCGCTTCGGTTTCGTAAAGAAGGCTTAACTTCGTGCAGTGCAGACAGTGGGTGTAAAAACAGTTAGTGATAGAATCCCAGAACGATCGCGTGTTGTTTGAACGTTTTCAAGGTTATAGTGTGTTTTCTGCCCATTCGATGTAAGTTTTTTGATACCAAACGTAAGGATTTAGCGATTTAATAGCAACATTAAGGACATGCTGTCCTATTATGCTTCAAGCGCATTTCATTTTCAATATTAGGGCACCAGTACAGATCTTTAATCCAATGTTTATAATACTTTTATGCTACGTATTTCATAAATTGACATTCCGGGAGGTTTGATACATTTTGTATCGGGAGGGTTGATACGCGTATCAAACCTCCCTATTTGTATTTATTTATTTATTTATAATTATTGAACAAGTATTTATGTGATTTTCATGGCAATTATAATATAGGCTAATTAAGTAGGTACCTATATTGTTATAGATGCCGTTTAAATGGAAATCTAAAGGTCGCACAAAGTATTCTCCAGGCGATTTAAAAAGCGCAGTTATTGAAGTAGTAAATGAAAATAAAGCACTGAGGACTACTGCCAAAAAGTACAATGTTGACAAAATGACACTGAGAAGATATGTCCTAAAATACAAGACGGACAAAGAAACATCTTTTACACCAAATTTTGTCACTTCACAAATTTTTTCATGTCACGAAGAATCGCTTTTAGTGGAATATTTGCTCACTTCTGCCAACCTCCACTATGGTCTTACGCCTAAGCAAACAAGGAAGTTTGCGTATGAATTTGGTCAAGCAAATAACAAAAAGCTACCAGAAAACTGGAAGAAAAACGAATGTGCTTCCTACGATTGGCTAAAAGGATTCATGTCACGTTATCCCCAATTATCACTCAGAAGTCCCGAAGCCACTAGTTTGGGCAGAGCCACTGCGTTCAATCGACATAATGTGCAAGAATTTTACAAAAATTTGAGCAATTTATTGGAACGGGAAACTTTTGGCCCAGAATCCGTGTACAACTTAGATGAAACTGGAGTGACTACTGCCCACAAACCTCAAAAGATTATTGCGCGTAAAGGCCAAAAACAAATTTCAAAAAGTACTTCAGCAGAACGTGGTACTCTGGTAACAGTTTGTTGTGCTATAAATGCAGTAGGAAATTCTGTGCCGCCATTTTTTATATTTCCTCGTGTGAGAATGCAGGATTACATGATCCAAGGTGCTCCTTCAGGTTCCATTGCTGTGACGCATGAAAGTGGTTGGATGACTGCTGATAATTTCGTAAAATATCTAGATCACTTCATAAAACACGCAAAATGTTCCAATGAAAACAAATGCATATTAGTCCTTGACAATCACGAAAGCCATATTTCACCCAAAGCCTTAGACAAATGTAAGTTAAATGGCATTCATTTACTAACTTTACCACCTCACACAAGCCACCGCTTACAACCTTTAGATGTATCGGTTTTTGGTCCGTTTAAAAGATATTATAATGAACAGGCAGATGCATGGATGGTCAGCCATCCAGGACAAACAATTTCATTAAAAAATATACCGGAATTAGTTGGATTAGCCTATGTCAGGGCGTTCTCGCCATCAAATATAACCAAGGGATTTTCAACCACTGGAATTTATCCTTTTAACCCACATTTATTTGAAGATCTCGATTTCGCAGGAGCAGAAGTTACAAACAGACCATATGAGGAATTAAGGGAAAATTCTGAAAAAGAACTCGATAGAGATGACCCAATAGCTCAACCTGGCACATCATATCTCAGCAAGAGACAACACCACCACCTGGCACCTCTTTATGTCAACAGAAGTCAACTTCAAATCCAATAGAAACGTTTCTACAGGATAGCACCACAATCCAAAGCACCTCATCTGTTTCATTTAAAACTCCTGAAGAAGTTCGTCCTTATCCCAAGGCACAACCACGATTGAAAAAAGGAGGCAGAAAGCCTGGTCGGACAAGAATCTTAACCGACACCCCAGAAAAAGAGGCCATTGAGGCCGAGTATAATATGAGGGAAGGAAAAAAACGTATGAAAACTAAAGTTGAAATGGCTAAACGAAAAATAAGTAGTGAAACTGGAGAAAATAATCACTTTGAAAAACTCAATGCTGAGAGTACGGAATCCCAACCCAAAAGAAAAGTTTTGGATAGAAATGCAAAAACAGAAAAACGTGTGTTCGGTGACTCGGATTCTGAGGACGAAAAGGATCCATTTTCTGATGCAGATGACGATGACGATGCCGCTTGCATCTACTGCAATTCACTATTTTCAGCGTCTCGTTCTAGAGAAAAGTGGATCCAATGCCAGAAATGTCTCAGATGGTGCCATTCAGCCTGTGCTGATGTCAAGCATAATACAAAAATGTTTTCTTGTGAATTATGTATTAATTAAATAATGTTCTGATAATAATAGATTGCAGTCCTTTTAGTGTTTTATATTTAATTTCTTATTGTATCAAACCTCCCATTCAATGTATCAAGCCTCCCTTGTATAGGGAGGTTTGAGACACTTTGCATCGAGAATTTCAAAATTGTATATTCAAAGTTAAATATTTAATTTTCAGTAATTTAATGTTCCCAAATTTCTAAGCAATGTCTCTAAATTGAGCTCTGACATAAATGGATTAGCAAATGATGATCATAAAATATTTATTAATTTTTTTCTAAAAAACGTATCAACCCCCCCCCCCCAGTCTTCCCTATATCAAATCAGTACCCAACATGACAAAAATTTTGTATCTGTCTCCTCGTTGATATCTGACATTGAAAAGCTCCAACAATAATTTTGGTGCATTTGTGCTATACCTACTTAAGAACGTCGCCTTCTAAATATCACCAAATTTTCTTTAAATAGGGAAATAAATATGTTTAAATGCAATCGTTGTTCAAAAAGTTTCAAATTTTCTAAAGCGCTTGTATATCATTTAAGATTAGATCATCATATTAAAGATTATGGAGTTTTTTCATGTAGACACCTAAATTCACATGTAGATGTAGTTGCCCCCAACCTGCCTCTTGCTAATCTCACGGAATCAGTTGAGAATATTTATGAAGATACACAGATTACAATTTCAGAACATGACACACTTAATAGTGCAGAAAATGATGCGATAACACATATTCGTAAACCGACTATTTCTGACATAAAAAGTAACTTAAAAAATGATATTAAACAATATATCTCCAAAATGTACAGTAATTCATTAATTCCGCGGAATGTTATTCAAATAGTTATAGACGAAACATCAAGTATTTTTTGTCAAGGTATGATACACAATATAAAACATACTATATTAGACAAGTTACGCTATTTGAATGATTCTGAAGGTTTAAACGAAATAGAACAATTGTTTGATACGTATGAACATTCTTTCGATGGTCTTGAAACAGAATATAAAAGATTTAAGTCATTTCAAAATTCAGGGGAGTACATTGCTCCAAAAGATTTCTTTATAGGTCATCGTATTATTTCAAAACGACGTGATTCGAACGTAACATTGGAACCTGTATCTGTATATGGAAAAATTATTCCTCTACGAAAAGTTTTGCAAAAGATATTTGAGAAACCTAATGTTTTAGTAACTGTTAGAGAGCATATAAAAAACCTACGCTCATCAAGTACTTATTGTAACTTTATTCAAAACCCTTTATGGGCGTCTAAAATAAGTAAATTCCACAAAAAGACGGTGTTTCCTTTGTTTCTTTTTTTTGATGATTATAATGTCGGTAATCCATTGGGATCGCATTCCGAAACTAACAAACTGGGAGCAGTATATGTTACAATACCATGCATACCTCATGGCCTATTCACTTCTTTAGGAAATATTTTTCTCTTTGCTCTTTTTTATTCTAGAGATAGAAAAGAATTTGGCAACAGATCTGTGTTTTCGAGTATCATAGCAGAATTAAATTACCTTCAAAATGAAGGGGTATCCATAACAGTGGATAATAAGACAGAGACGGTATATTTTGTATTAGGTTTAACCTTCATAATACCGAGCGGGGTACAAATGTACCCCACGCGCACCTTATGAGCTATAAGTCATAATTATAATTTTTTCTGCTATTTCTCCGGCCTCCTATCTATTATCTATGATAATATATATGTACCTAAAAAGTGCGCGTAGTTTCCTTCTATGAGTCCGTAATTATAATGAATTTTTGTTGCTGGGGTACAAATATACCCCGCTTGGTACTTAAAGCATGTGTTTTATTGCGCCGGCGTGAAATACCGCCCTAAGTACGTCGAATTACTGAAACGATGTGCAGTCAGTTCACTGCGTGTTTGTGCGTCTATTGTAAGAGAAATAACCGTTTTATTTTATAATAGTGTCAGATTTATAATAGTGTGAGATTTGATATTCCTGAAAATGAGTGAAAAACCTAAATTTCGTAATGAAAACAAACTTACCGATGACGAGTTGCTTCGAATATTAGAGACAGAGGAATTTGATTACTACTTTGAAAACGATTTAGCCTTGGAAGGTGCTGCAAGTGATATAGAAGAGACTGATGTTGTGGATGAAAATGATGAAGTCGATGACCTCTTGCTCATTGGTGATAATGAAGTGGATCTGGTAAGCGAATCTGTTTCTGAGGGCGGCGAGAATTTACGTTATATAGCGAAGGACGGTTCCGAATGGGCTAAAATACCGTACGTTACGAGAGTAAAAAGGGCAAAACATAACATACAAAAATTGCCATCGGGTCTAACACAATACAGTTCGAAATTTACATCTATAAAGGAGGCGTTTGATCTATTCTTCTCTGAAGATGTAATAAATATAATCTTGAGAGAAACTAACAGAAAAGCCGAATTTGTGTATTCCAAAAAAAAACAAAGCGTTTGTTCCAATAGTAAAAGAAGAGATGGACGCTTTTCTTGGTCTTCTTATAAATTTTGGAGCTGTTCATGGTAACAAGGAACCAGTTTATGTTTTATGGAGTCAAGACCCAGTTTTGTGTCGTCCAATAGTATCAGCTTCGTTGTCTCGCAACAGATTTCAGCAAATAATGAGTTTTTTGAGATTTGATAATTTTGAAACTCGCGAAGAACGAAAAACTGTTGACAAATTGGCACCAATACGGGATATATTCGATATATTTGTATCGAATTGTAAAAAATCTTTCAATCCGAACGGTCATTTATGTGTTGACGAACAGCTAGTTCCATTCCGAGGAAAGGCTCCATTCAGGGTTTACATGAAGAGTAAACCCGACAAATATGGGATCAAAATTTGGGCTCTTGCGGACTGTGAAACTGCCTACACAGTAAATATGCAGGTTTACCTAGGTAACACTTTTCTTATAAAAATCTGTTGGTGTTTTTACATTTTGTTTTTTTTTAGGAAAAATTGGTAACAAACCAGAAAAGGGTCAAGGTCAGAGGGTGGTCTTGGATATGGTAAGCCATTTAGGACAGGGATATGGAATTACTACTGACAATTTCTTTACCAGTATTGAACTGGCAGATAAATTGTTACAGAGGAACCTAACACTATGTGGAACTTTACGGCGAAATAAGCCATATATACCTAGCGAGTTACTTCCCGCCAGGTACAAAAAAGATTTTTCAAGTATGTTTGCCTTCATGAAAGACAAAACACTGGTCTCGTACGTTCCAAAGAGAAACTCCGCTGTCGTTCTTTTGTCAACTGAACATCGAGACGACAAAATAAGTGGTGCTGATAATGATTATAAGCCTGATATAATACTACATTATAATAAAACCAAAGGAGCTGTAGACACGACTGACAAACTTGCTAAAGAATACACCACCCAAAGGAAGACCAACCGGTGGCCTATGGCAATTTTCTTCCATTTGCTGGATATTGCAGCTATCAATGCTTACAAACTGTGGATTCATGCTAACCCAGAGTGGAAAAAAGGTCGTTTAGATAAAAGAAGAATGTTTTTATTGGAACTAGGTCATCAATTAGTAAGAAATAATATTATTTGCCGCTATAATAAGGATCGTTCATTGCACGAAAAAATTAAGCAAAATATGGTAACCGTTTTACCTGAACTGAAAACAGATAAGGAAAATAGAGAGCAGGTTCCAAATCAGAAAAAAAGTGGCCGATGTCACATATGTCCGAGGAATGCTGATAAAAAGTCTAGAAAACATTGCGTCCAGTGTTCAAAATTCGTATGTGCCGAACATTCTAACATTACAACAATTTGTAATTCATGCAATAAATAAATTTATAGTTAAAAATTAATCAAACATGTACTTTTTTGTCTGCCCTTTATTTAAACAATAAATGTTTAGAGCTCCTGATACAAAAAAGGGGTGGGGTATATTTGTACCCCGCTTGGTATCTAATGAAAGTTTTTTACCATGGTATTACGAAGGTTAATAATTGGAGATAATTTAGGAATGCATTCCATGTTAGGTTTAACTGAAAGTTTTTCGGCAAACTATCGGTGTCGATTCTGCAAAATGCCAAAAGAAAATTCTTTTAATGCTTGTATTCAAAATGATAGTTTACTAAGAACCAAAGAATGTTATGATAATGACTTACGAATAAATAATATAACTGAAACGGGTGTTAAAGAAAATTGTATCTAGAATGATGTTCAAAACTTCCATTTAACCTCAAATTGTAGCGTCGACATAATGCACGATATCTTTGAAGGTGTGTGTATTTATGACATAACGTATCTTCTTAGTAGTTTAATATTCGATCTGAAACTTTTCATCCTCGAAATTTTAAATAGCCGAATTAAATCTTTTAACTACGGTGAGTTAGAAAGCTCTAACAAACCTCCTTTATTAACATTGGATCGTTTAAACTCTAAAATTAATATGTCTGCAAGTGAGATGTTATGTTTTACTCGCTATTTAGGAGTTCTAATTGGCGATCTTGTACCAACAAATTTAGATATATTGAATATTTGGATCACTCCTAGAGAAATTATTGATATCGTTACTGCTCCAAGTCTACAATTTTCGGAAGGTACAAGGTTAAAAATAATTATTGAAGAACATGTTTCATTAATAGTTAAATATTGTAAAAAATTAAGACCTAAACACCATCATCTTATACACTACGGGATGGTTTTCGATAATGTAGGCCCTCTAATTCATCTGTGGTGTATGAGAGCTGAACAAAAACACAGAGAGTCTAAATTAACATCATATGTGTAGGGTTCTTTTAAAAATACGATCCACACATTAACATCAAAAGCACAACTCAAGTTATGTCACCAGCTTATATCACCTCTCCGTTCAAAATTTGAAATAGGAAATACCATAGTTCCTGAAAAACACCTACTAGATACTCTATTTCCTACAGTGATAGTGACGACATTCTCGAGATAGATTGGGTAGAGGTTTGGGGTACAAAGTATAAACCCGGTACCATTATAATACTTAATTGCGAATTACTCCCTATATTTGCTGCTATTGAAAAGGTGTTCATATTTAAGAACACTGAAATATTATTTGCCTATTATGAAATGAAAACCATAATCTTTAATCAATATATTCATGCGTATTAAGTAATTCCAGGGACCACTTGTTCCAAAAATAACATTAAATTAATAAACTATGATGCATTACACGATTACATACCATGTTTATTGTCAAAATTATTCAATAACCAATGTTTTGTTTCTGTTAGACATGCAGTATGATATTCAGAAGTCAACTGTGTCCGGTTTTACTTCATACAGCTAATTAGAAGTAGGTATAGTACTAATTATTAATTATATGTAGGTACATACAGTGAATTTTTTTCAAATGCGAACACAGGAGTTTGTATGCAATGTAATTTCCCTATGTTCGATTGTAAAAAAAACACATAAATCTATTGAGTAGTTCAAATGAGTAGTAGATACAATTGACAGCTGTCACATTTTTAAAAATACCGCCGTCCAATTTAATTACGAAATCGGTTAGGTTATTGCTTAGAATGTCAAGGAGGACACTTCGAACATTTATTGTAATTGTTTGCGTTATTTATTTTCTTATTTTCTTCATTTATGTATTGAATAAATCAAATTAGTAGAATACCAGGTGCACATGAACTACAAATAATTGAAGGTTGGTTCACAATGAATTGTGATGTCAGCGCGTGCCATGTGAAGTCAAGTTATCGTAAGTTTAAGAAAAATGTATCCTAAAGTTGCTATGGCCTCACATGGCTTATTTAAAAAAATCTTACCGAGTGCTCTTCATCATAAAGACTATGAGTTGTTGTTCATAGTCACACAAGTTGCGCGTTTTGGGAATGTGAACCGGGCACACCTCATAGATTGATGTGTTTTTTTTTAATGGAACATAGGGAAATTACATTGCATGCAAACTCCTATGTTCGCATTAAAAAAAAACTCACTGTATGTAGTTTTTTTAGTTTTGTAGATATTTATAGAATTTTGTTTTTGTATCTACTTTAAAAAATAAATAAAGGTATTAATTAGGCAAGTCATTTTTATTTACCTATTTCCCTAATTCATTCTGATCTTTAGTGCCACTTTTTTCTGTAATGAGTAACGCAACACTGTTGTGCAGATTGTTATAAATCGAAGCTACATAGTAAATTGCAATATGGAAATAGTCTATCACAATAGAAAATAGTAAATAGCCCCACACTTTGTGGTGATTTTCCCCCTTTAAAGTACGGAGCAGCTTAACACGCTCAATGTGTCATTGCGACATCACCATTGTACAATTTGCAATAATATGGATGTTACTATGAATACTGTTGTAATAGACGTTTATAAACAGACTTTACCAAACACTATTAAATTGTTGTCACTGTTACCATCCTTTGTCGACCAAATCTGCTACTTAAGTTTGATCTTTTACTTCACAAGGTGTTGTATTTTACATAACTGGTCATTATCAATAAAGTTTTAGGAAAAGTTACTACAACCTGTTGCTATTTCTATATGCACTATAATTTGTAATATACAGTGACACAATTGTGCGGTGCATAACAACTTTTTTTTAAGTGTTCCATTCGACTGAAAAGATTCTAAAATTTACACATTATTCTAACATGGAGGAAGTACCATTTACTATTTACGCGGACCTCGAGTGTATCTTGGAAAAATGTGATAAAGCCAATCTTCCAGATGCCAATACCACACTTTACCAAAAGCATACTCCGTTTAGTATTGCCTTTTACCTTAAGGTTGTTTGTAACTATCATTCGACTTGCACCTGCGGGGCAACGGTAAAGGGAATACAGAATTAAGGCGGAAAGACAATAACCAATGTAATACGCGCTAGTCAATTAGAACGTACCTTTTTATTCCGTACAGTATCCGAATAGTACCGAAACCCTTCTCCGCGGTTTTCACGTATATTGGAATTGGGAAAGCAATGCGTTGACTTTTTTGCTTGTAAATCGTTGCTAAATGTATATGCGATTTGAAGTTTCAATTAAAATGTGCAAAGTAAATGAAATTTTATCCACCTCGACAAACTCACTAAAATGCAAAAATAAATATAAAGTCGTAACAAATTTTTGCCTACCCACGCTTCGGATAAGAAAAGTGTTAAAATAATGATCGTTCAGGGTTCCTTATGGATAAATTCTTAGGAAATCTAGGGTCGATAATTTCGGGGAGAAGACATGTTTAATAAAAGTTTGATAATTTACTTTTCATTTTACTTTCCCAAAACGTATTGTCCCGCGATATCTAAAATGGTCATGTAAATATAATTTTTTTTATTTTAAAATTACCATAATAATGATAAAGAAAAGAAGGTGAAGAAATAAAAATTCTAACCGAATGTGCTCGCAACTCGCATTGTCAGTGGTGGGAGTAAGCGGCGGAGTTAACATACACTAATTTGATATACTGCTAGAGGCAGCACCGTCTGTAGCAAAATTAAATTAAACCTTTTTTCATAAATTACAGATTTATTTACAAAAAAATGGAAATTTGTCATTTCATAAAACCCTATTATGTTTCATTGATAGTACGCGCTGAGATCTTCGATTTTTGATATGTCTATTATTTACAAAAATTTTTGCTTGTTTTTAAAACTATTCAATTTTTGAGATCTCAGCGCAAATAGTAACAGTTAACTGCACAAATGTGCAAAATTTCAAAAAAATCGGACTATAATTACGCCTGAAATTTATGAAAAACGAAATAGTCCATTCACAAACAGCCTTAAGTGTTCGTATGATGAATCACTTTCAAAATTTTTTCATACCGAGGTCAGGATTGTATTCAATGGTTTATTAAGGCTTGCGTGAGATTGCCGATTGGGCAAATGAAATTGTGAATAGGGGAGAGGTGGGTAAAACGGGATACCCTGTTTTATTTGAAAGCAATTAGTGCTACCTATGAGGTGTGAGTCGAACTTACAGCTTCGGGTGTTTACGTGCATGAAGCAAATAAGATACCTACTTTATCTTCAGTATACGCGGTAAAAGATGCGAATTTATGAAAGTGTGTGGTTAGATTATTGTGTTTTTGGTTGCTGAACATATTTATTTTTCGGTTCACAAGGAAACTAATTTAAAGGTGAGTGGTTTTAATGCATAATATGTTTGTGTACTATAGTTATATGCACTAGGTTTTAGAATCGCTTTTTGTTTATTTACTAAAATATGGTCACATGCATTAAAATCAAAAGTTGGGTAAAACGGGATACTGTCGGTTGGGTAAAACAGGATGGTATCTCGTTTTACCCAACTACATCAACAATTTCTTTTTTGAGTGCTTAGGTAGCAAATTCTTGTTTCAGTTTTTAAGTGCGATGGGAAAATATACAAGAAAATCAGATAGGCAATCTTGGGACGAGAACAGTATGCATCTGGCTGTCGAGGAGGTACTAGAAGGAAGAATGGGGTACCTCAAGGCATCGAAAGAGTATGGGGTGCCTCGATCTACTATTGAAGCAAGGGTGAAAAAAGTTAAGCGAGGCGTTCTGAATAGGGAGGATTCATCAAAAAAAGGACTAGGGCGTCATAAACCAGTTTTCACATTGGCTCAAGAAGAGGAATTAGTGGAACACATTTTGAGCATGGAAGCACGTCTGTTTGGATTAACGCTCGATCAGTTAAGAAGTTTGGCTTTTGAGCTAGCCCATCGCAATGGCATATCTCATAGATTCAATATGGAGAAGAAAAAGGCCGGCAAAGCATGGCTGTATGCTTTCTTAGCTAGGCACCCGAATGTCAAACTTCGATCACCTGAGCCGACGTCACTTGCTAGGGCAATGGGTTTTAATAGGACTGCGGTAGATAAATTTTTCAATTTACTTTCTGGAACACTAGAAAAATTCAAAATACCTCCTGAGCGTATTTATAATGTCGATGAAACAGGAATTATGACAGTACCCAAAAAAAATCCAAATGTTTATCATTACGTGGGAAGCGACAAGTGGGCTCCTTATCCTCGGCGGAACGTGGAGTTCTCGTTACGGTCGAAATCTGCATGAGCGCTAGTGGTGTATTCATGTCTCCAATGTTCGTGTTTCCAAGAGCTAGAGCGAAACCGGAACTCTTAGATGATGCTCCTCCTGGAAGTACAGCGCATTATCATCCTTCAGGATGGATGCAAAAAGAAATATTTATAAGTTGGTTTGATAAATTTATCACATTTTCTAACCCTTCCAAAGACAATCCCGTTCTTTTACTTCTGGATGGACATGCGACCCATACCAAGAACATATAGCTAATTGAGAAGGCTAGGGAAAGCGGTATAGTGTTGCTATGTTTCCCACCGCACACAACTCATCGTCTTCAACCTTTAGACGTAAGCTTTATGTCACCGCTTAGCACATACTACAGTTCTGAAGTACAAAGGTGGATGCAACAGCACCCAGGTAGGCCCGTTACGATTTCCCAAATTGGAAAACTTTTGGAAGTGCATTCATGAAAGCTGCTAGCATTCAAACAGCAGTTAATGGGTTTAAGAAAACGGGCGTGTACCCACTAAATCCAGATGTCTTTCCGGATTGGATGTTTGAACCGGCGGAAACCACAAATAGGCCTGCAAAAAATGATGCAAATACCCAAGATGGAACAAATGGTGGTCCGTTATCTCAAAGGCCTAGAACACCACCAAGAACACCGCCCAGAACACCCACTGAACCATCACTGATTGCCCCCCTCAAAAAAACTTTCAACTTCAGGTGACGAATTGGATTCTGCAAAAACACCTAATTCTATGCAGAACACTACAAGCCCAATTAATGTAAAGCAATTTTACGCAAATGCCATTTCATCATGTTCCAAAAACACTCAACATTTTCTAGTTGCTCCAAAGGACGTTATACCACTTCCACATTCTGATAGGACTTTAAATCCCAATGATAGAAGAAGGGGAAAAACTGCTGTTTTAACATCGACACCATACAAAAACGAACTAGAAGAGTCTATGAGTAAAAAACTTACAAAGAAGCCAAGATTTAACGCTGAAGGTTCCAAAAAGGCGGCCCTCAGTGCCAAAGTGAATAAAAAAGGGAAAATAAGTGCAAATAAGCAGGCAATCAAACACGACATAAAGGCAAAGAAACGAAAGAGAAATGATAGTAGCAGTTCAGAAGAAGAAAGCAAAGAGGTGAACTGCATATTTTGCAACGAAAGTTTTTCTAATTCAAAGTCAGAGGGTTGGATAAGGTGCGAACATTGCAGAGGATGGGCCCACCAAGCATGTGCAGGAGTGGGAGAAGATGAAGACGAAGTTTTTGTCTGCGACTTCTGTCAATAGTTTCTTTAATTCTTTTAAAAATACAAACGAGTTGTGCTTTTTGTTTACCTACTTACGTTTTTTTTTTTGTTTTAGCAATATATTTTTAAAAGTTCCTTTTGCAGTTTTTCCTAAAGTATGTAGTACAGTGTGGGTCTTAAGAAAATTATTAGTATCTTGTTTTACCCAACTAGTTGGCTAACACGAGATAGTTGGCACTCAAACGAAAAAAAAATTTTTTCTGATAATGTAGCTGTTTTTTTTGATCAGTAATGGTGAGTAATAAATAGGTTATTTATCACTGAAACATGAAGGAAAAAACCGTCCTTTGCAATAGTTTCATAAAAAAAAACTACGAGACCTAAATAACTAACTATCCCGTTTTACCCAACTCTCCCCTACTATTGTTCCCATGGAAGTTCTTAGTCCTCTTCAGATGCAAAACTATTTGAACGCTATAGTGTGTCACATTTGCGAGAAACTTTTTACGGAAGATCAAATAAAGTACGCGATCACCATCATATCGTGGGTTATCTTACATAATGGCGTAACTCATTATTTGATATTTTTCAGTAGAGGGTGTTTAATAGTTATTTATGCAATGAGTGTATAAATGAGGCGTTTTATTGGTGAGTGAGATGTTTAGTCCACGAGCGCAGCGAGTGGACTAAATTCGAACGAACCAATAACCGCCGATTTATACATGAATTGCATACAACGTTTTTTCGTCGACTTCACTGGGGCAGGTAATTTTAAATTCACTACTACAAGAAATTACAAACGAGATTATGAGGTACGATTTTTCACTAAATTACAGCTACTGTCGTTGCTATAGTAATGTGTTGTTTTATGCTGTGCCGTCAGTCCTCATCGCAGTGGAAGATTATGTTGCTTGCTCTGCTGCGGAGGCGATTTTAACATTATATCCACTCAAATCAAAAGAAACTTATTGGAACGGTTTCGATCAGTTCGGCAATTGATGGAATACAATGAATTTGAAAGGAGATATTTCCGAAAATGTCATGTTGACATTTTACCTTGAAAAGGTATGTGAAATTAGAATGTAATTAATTCTTTTGCAACTGTACTAAAGTACGTGTATTAACAGTTAAAGATATGGAAAAGTTCATCTCTGTGGTCGACGTACTCAATGTTGAAGGTAAAATAACTTAATACCTTAACAATACCTTATCCGAGAAGCTACACAGGATATGCTTTGCTGAGATCGTTGGCGACCATACTGGCTGCTGATCTCACTACATTAAAACCGAGATTAAAATGGTTAGGTGGATGGAAGTTCTCAGCTGTTGCCGAAAGTGAATTGTTATATAAATGTCATTTCCCTCTAATAAAATGGTTATTATGTATAAGTTGTTGCTAACGATGAATGGTTGCTAATGCATAATGGTTATGTATAAGTGGTTGCTAACGATTAATGGTTGCTAACGTATAATGGTTTCTAACCATTAATGAGCTTGATTACTACACCCGTAACTAAGGTGTAATTTATGCTGTTATCGAGAGGTCGACGAAAAACAATTTTCTTACCAAGTTAATTCGTATAATGTTGTTTTGTGGACGTATTTATGTGTGTATTGACTTGAATTCTGGTTATTGACTTTTTAGTACCTCTAGTAATGGTATGAAGAAACTTTTCTTTAACATGCTCTTACCAAAATTTTGAAAAATGAGATACACCTTTTTTGTTAGAATTTAATTTAGCGTTTGTGGAGTTATGCTAATCATGTATTTCTAGTTATTGAAAGGTAATAATTATAAAATAAACTAAAAGTGTTTATATTTACTTACATAAATACTATAAACAAAAAAAATATCTTTCATGGAAAACTTATAACACTTTCTGTCAAATTAATAACGAATTGCCTAGTGCGGTAAAGATTTATAAAATTTTACGAATTCGGGATTTTTAATTACAGGCGTGTCCCCATTACACAAAGCAACAAAGTCTTTGTATTTATTTTCTGACACTTTTGTCGGTTCTTGGTTTAGCTTACCAGGCACAGAAATTTTCAACTGTTGTTCAACTGAACGCTTAAGAGGTAACGATTTATAGTCCTTGTCCAAGTGACTATTTTTAAAATAAATCCTAGTTGTGTCTGCTTTCTCAACTTTCTCTAATGGTAGTCCAGTTAATACTCGTTCCAGTATCATCCTTCCTGGAATTCAAAATTCTTAGATCCTTAGAAAAAGACTTAAAGTCCAAAAAATCTGTGTAGGTTAGCTGACGTACTTCATAGGGTTGTTTCCTTCTCGCAAGTTTCATGACCGGAATCAGCTGTGACGGTAGAAATATCTCCCCAGTGTGCGAAATTGCAGTAGGGTAGACCGGGGCAGGTTCGGACATGGGGCACCTCCGGACAATTTGATTTTACCGCCTTCCATAGCGAAATGTGATTTCATATTTTAACAGTTGGTTACAGTGCTTTGTTCAATCCGTGTGTCAAAATTTCGTGCCGGTATTTTAAGTGATTTTGAAGTTATTATTAAAAGTCGTAAAACGCTACCTGAAGTAAGTATTATGGCCATCTACTCCTAAGGATTTGCACTATTTAGTTTTGTATTTTTTTTATTGCAAAGTATATTAGGCATAAAGTATCATATTTTCACATTACATAACCTATATTTTAAGAAGCGGCAAGTTCAAAATTCTCAGATTTTTTAAAGTGTTTACATGATGTGCATGTGAGGCACAACCGGACAGTATAGTGTGGGGCACATTCGGACTGTCCGGAGGTGCCCCACTTTGTTGTTAAGCTTGTTTCATTTGGATTATAATATATAACGTTTATTTAGCATGGTTAGAAATTACGTTAAAAAACGAAATCGACCCGAGGTTCCTGAAGAAACAATCCAAACAGCTGTTTCAAATGTAATTCAAAATAATATGTCGATACGACTTGCTGCTAGCACATTTGGTGTAAAAAAATCGACGCTTCATGACAGAGTTTCAAAGGCCAAGAGGCAAATTGCCCATTCTGATTCTGGAAATGACAGTGATGAAGGCTCGTTGCAAATTTCAGGCCTTTCAAAATATGCTACTCGGCAAATATTTTCTGTAAACGAAGAAAATGAACTTGAATCATATCTTAAGCAATCATCACAAATTTTATATGGTTTGACATATCAGGCAACTCGGAAATTGGCGTATCAGTATGCAGTTAAATTGCAAAAAACTTTTCCTATACAGTGGAAAGAAAACGAAATTGCTGGCGTCGAATGGATGCGGTTGTTTATGAAGCGCCATCCAAGACTATCATTGAGAAAACCCGAAAACACCAGTGTTGCACGGGCGTCGGCTTTTAATAAACATAATGTTGATGAATTTTTTAATAATTATATTCAGGTACAAGACAAATACAAGTTTGATCCGAGTCGTATTTGGAATACAGATGAGACTGGTATATCTACAGTCATTCAGGCACCTAAAGTGATAGCAGAAACTGGCAAAAGAGTTGTTGGTCAGTGTGTTTCTGGGGAAAGGGGCACATTAGTTACATTTTGCGGCGTAGTTTCCGCTACGGGTAACACAATCCCTCCGATGTATATATATCCTCGCATCCGCATGAAAAATCATTTTTTAAATGGTTCTGTACCCGGTGCCATAGGTTATGGCTCAAAATCAGGTTGGATGACTGCCGAATTATTTGTCAAATTATTAGAACACATAAAAATTCAAACTCAGAGCAGTAAAATGCATCCCATACTTTTGTTAATGGATAACCATGAGACTCATGTGTCAGTTGAGGCTATCAACTATTCACGCGAAAATGGAATAGTATTGGTATCGTTTCCACCACATTGTACACACAAAATGCAACCTCTTGACAAAACCGTGTATGGACCTTTTAAACAAAAATGCAAGGTATCTTTTAATGATCACATCTCGAGCAACCCGGGAAGACCTGTAACAATTTATGATATTGCCAAACTGACATCAGAACCCTACCTGCAAAGTTTTACGCCTAAAAATATTATAAGCGGTTTTTCAAGCACCGGATTGTGGCCCATCAACAGACTAATTTTTTCAGAGGAAGACTTCTTTGGAGCATACGCTACAGACCGAACAAACCCACAACCTGAAAGAAACGAAGATTCTGAAAAATTGGTCACCATTGTCGATCCCAGTGTTAAATCGGTTGACCAAGATGTTAACCACGTTGACCTTTCTCCATCTGAAAAAGACAATTTCCATATAAATCAGGCATCTATTTCTTTGTCTGCCAACAATTTATCGACCAATTCTGAAAACAAATTCACACACGATGTAACAGCAATGATGCGTTCAATAGTTAATGAAATTGTGAAAGAAGCAACAAAGCCATTGATCAATATCGTTTCATTGCACATATTGAAACCATCAGATATAAAACCGTTCCCAAAAGCAGCGCCTCGAAAAACAAACAGGAAATCTCGTGTAGGAAAATCAAGAATTTACACAAGCACGCCAGAGAAAACTCGAATTGAAGAATTAGAAGAAATAAGGAAGTTGAAGTTAGACAAATCTGGAACCAAGAAAAAATTAGTAATAAATAAAACCAGCATTCAAACACTTAAAAGTAGAAAACCCACAATAACACAGAATATCCAGAAGAAGGGAAATAAGAATAATACCAGAAAGAGAACGAAAATACCCAAAGAAAGTGATACATCTTCAGATTCTAATTCAGAATCTTTTAAATTTATGACAAAAAAGAACAAATTTCTGGACTCTTCATCTGACTCAGACATTGACATGACGGAATCTGATTGCGATGAATTCTCTAAGCTTTTAGGTAAAAAATAATTAGTTTTTTTTAAATTGGTCTACCTACTACTTTTTTGCAGATG
>NW_022170249.1:31723098-31810434 GCF_008802855.1 Photinus pyralis
TGGAACTTTTTTTTCGAATTTTCAAAAACTAATTCCAGATTCGTGATTTTTATGTTCAAAAACCGCCAGGCACCAAATTTCGTCGAAGCAGGGGTGCGCCTTTCCGTGATAGGAATTTTGAAAATTTTTTCAAAATCGGAAAGGGCATACCCGAAAACCTAATTAAAAACGTGTCACTCATCTTTGTAACTGTTGTGTAGTGATTGTTTCAGGTACGGTGAAAATTTTTTTGCAGTTTTAGGTCACTAAGTAGGTCTATTTTAAGAATCCGCCCAAAAATGTCTGCAAAAAATACAAAAATTAAATTTTTTAAAAATATGGGCGTGTAGCACATCGATTTTAGGGTTTTGAAGTTTTCTGAATTTAAATTTTTAGTTAAAAATGTTTTTGGGGGCATTTTGGAGGAGTGGGGGTGTTTTTAAGGGGTGGGTTTTTATATTTTTTCAATATTAACGTGTCGCTGTCATACATCGATTTATATGTTTTTATGGATAAGGATCTCGAATTCCATATCAAAATGGAGGTACAGCAAGTTATTCAATGTTAAAAAAGTAGAACGACGCCGACAGACGGCCCGAAAATATCATAAAACGCGCGGTACGCCTCGTCCGCGCTGCACGACATCATTTTAATAACCTGTATAACCAACTTTAAATGACATCCTTACCTTTCCATGTCTGTATATATTAGAAGTTTTAGTTTTTGTTAAGATGAATTCAGATATTTTCAATCGTCTGAACACTAATTGATATATTTCTTGCAGACGTCTCAATCGCCCTTTGTGAGTACCACGAACTTATAAATTAAGATGGACTGTTAATGCTGAATTGACAAATGACACCTACAAAACCAGTTCCACCCCCCTCCCCCTCTGATCTCGAAAATGAGTCGCCCGGAAAAGCTATAGTTTGTACAAATCAGTTTCTTTTGATGAGACCTAAGCGTTCACTTAGCCCCAGGCTTAGCCCCCATTTGAGTTTTCCTAATATCTCCGAAACCAAAAAGGCACAAACGATGAGTATGAAAGCACGATTAAACACAATCGAAGTACTACGCAATACCGTCGATGAACTATCAAAAAGTTTAATTTTTGGGAGGGCTAAGCGTTCACTTAGCCCCCATTTGATTTTTTCGATTATCTCCAAAACCATAAAAGCACAAACGGTGCGCATAAATGCACAATTGAGGCACAATACATAAAAAAAATTGGTTCATTTTTGGGCTAATGGGGGGCTAAGTGAACGGACCCTATGATAAATGTATGTTCTCTTGATTTATTTTTTGACGGTAAAAAAACATTCCATTGAATGCGATTGACGACTGCGTCTTTTCTCTTGCTATGGAAATTCATAATAGCTTTGAAATTTCTTATTCGATCCGTAAACTCGAGAACTTAAGCCGTTCTCTGCATACGACTAGGAAAGCGCTAAGCGCTTCAATAGAAATTATATGGGTCGAATAGCGTGTCTACGTGTGGGACTTGTATAACATTTTGAGTAAATTGGATTCTTTCTATACCGTGTTGTTAGGTGCCGATGTAAAGATAAAGGACACATCTATGCCTCTATTGTAACAGATTTTTGATTTAATACTCGAATTTTGCATAAATAATTGTAGAAGTACTTGATATTTATGGTATTTTCAGGTGCCGTAATTAGTAATATTTAAAAAATATCAAAAATATGTTACAAGAGAGACGTAGAAAAAGGTTTAGAAGCAAACGTGCCGGCATGGCGTTTTCGAGTCTTCGTTTCGTAAAAGTGCAATACAATTTCTTTCATGAAGCCGATTTAAAAAACCTTTCATTTCACATCATAGGTAATAGATTATATTGCACTTCTCTCATTTGAATTTTAAAGTTGTTGTTTAAAGTAGTACTTAATTTCAAATTTTGTCTCAAAAACATGTTATTTGTGCATTTATATACGGAAACAGCAATTAAACAATATCTGTAAATGCTCGCACAACTGAGACTGATAGTATATTGCATATTCTGAAATATCCCAAAACATTGTCTATAGGTACAATAATAGTAAAGTTTAATTTCGATCTCAAAGTCTACATAAGGTAAGATCGTTGGAATCAAGATTTACTTGTAAGTTGATAACTTTGACGTCATTTCCTAAGAGGTGTGCAAATAATAACATGTATTACGTAAGCATAAGTTTGTAAATACAGAGATAATATTGCAATACGATCTTCACCTGCTGTTATAACATAACTCCCACGCAGTCTACGAGATAAGTACGCGAAAGTAGCGTCATCTAAAGAAATCTAATCACTTTGATTCAGTTGAGTAGGTGGTATAAAACCTCGATTAAAATTTAGTTACTTTTGATAGTTATAAATTCAATGCTTTTAATAAGCGGAGTTTGTCCCAGAGGGCAACCTACGGAGAAACTCCGTTAAAGTGGACCCTTCAAAAAGCATTGCGTTGTCTTTCTATTCAGATTTATTATTCAATGCTCATACTTAAAACGCAAACGAATTATACTTAAATTGCTCGTTTTACCATTCTCGTTGGCAAACGAATTATATCATTATAGGTTGCTCGTTTTATTCCCTTTAAATAAAAAATTAACCGTCTGTTCAACTACATTTATTTCTCTAAAAGCTATACCTGCAAATTACATTATTTTTCTAAAAGCTAATTACCTATTTACAAATTTATTTTAAAAAATTAACAAATTTTTCAATATATGCTACTTCTTCCTCCAGACGTCGTTCGTTGAGGCGTGCTGCCGCAACTTCCTCCTCCAACCTCCTGGTTTTCTCTTGCGCCTCGAGATAACGTTGTCTAAATATCGGCGCCTTCTGTTCCAACCAGGCCAGCCATTTTGAATCACAAGGAACTTTAAAAAAAGATTCAATTTCTGTATAATATTTAGCAAAACAATATATATCATCACATTTTTGTTCGATGTTTCGAATTTCAACAATTTTACCATCCTTCAACAAACAACAATTTTCATTAAAATTAAGTGAAATTGAGAAATCTTCTAATTCTATACCAAATATTTTTTCATTTTTATATATAACTACTGGATATTTTTTAATTTCACATTTTTTCTTGCTGTTTATTTCCTCCAAAATTCTGTTGTGAAGTTGACTAAGCGGCAATCTTGAAGTTTTCAACATATTTTTAATTTTAAACATGTAACTTTCAAATTTAAAAGCGCTAAACTGATCTAAAGGTCCATGATTTTTAACATCTTCCGCTAAATGAATGAGGTTATGCACGTTATAAGTAACATATTCTTTTCCATAAAATTGGGGATATTTTTTTACGAAATAATGCAACAGCTTACTAGCATACTCAATATTGTTTAAAGTTGGATTTCTCTTACCGAGTAATCTAATTCCAACAACTAAGGATAAAAAGTGGTTATAACGATTTATATCAATGATATTATTTAAAATTATAGGTCCCACATATAGGAGAAATAGCCTAAACTCTGTAGCTTTCCAACACTCAACATCATGTAAACTTCGTACCTTTCTTGCAAAATCGCATGTAATAAATCTTTTCATATTAAGATATAACTTCTCGATTTGATCAATTTGATTTTTCTTTAGACGTACTTGCATATTACCTTTTAACCATAACAAAAGTAAACGTTTTGTTACACCTAATAAAACCAGATGCATGTAATCCAAAGGTATTTGTTTTATCATATCAATATTTAAACTTTCCAAAATGCTATTCCCTTTATGATGTTCAGGATTTGTTCTATTTCTAAATGACTCATTAGTTCTCAAAGTGGAAGTGGTAGACAGAAACACAACTCTTCTTTCATAATAATCACCTTCACATATGCACTTTGAACAACCAAAGTACCCCGTGTGACTTTTCGTACTTGTTATAAAAGATTTGGCAGGAGCATCACAAATAATGCAATTAAGTTTAACAGTGATAGTTTTACTATCAATAGATATTCCCACACTTTCAAGAGTTTTACATTCATCAACAAAATACTTTAAGAATTCGTTTACGTCATCAGGTTTTTGTAACCCATGGAAAATGCCAATTATAAAAGGAGTTGTGTATAAGTAATTATTATCGAACTTTAAATCTCCTAAAATTGGCCAAAATTGACTTTTCGAAGACTTTGCTAAAGGAAGGCCATCAATGTTAACATTTAATTTTACTTGACTATTAGTGATCAAAGATTCCCTAAGTAATATACGTTTAGGTAATATTATCGTATAAACCAAAATGTATGTACTTGCCACCTTTCATATCAATAATGGCTTTACTACAATTAATGGGTGTTTTCATTAATGTTCTAGAATCAACAGGTAACTCTTTTAATCCATGGCTACGTAAGGTAAATAGTAATTCATGTATTAAACGATGTGAAGCATTGTGCTTCTTAAAGCAAACTGCCAGGTCGTCCGATAAAGAATTATTTACATTCCTTGAAACCTCGACTGGAACTAAGACACTGTTTTTATTACCGTTATTACTCTGAATCTCAATCATGTTACTTTCGTCGAATTCTTTGCTTTCGTTATGAGATACAGTAGCTTCTTGCACATCAGAATTAGGGGGCTGCTGTATGTTATCGGAAAGCAAAAAAGTAGTTTTGTTGTCGAGGGAAGCATTGCTTTGAGTTAAAGTGTTTTTAACATTCACAGTTGCGTTAGCGCCTATTAGGGCCTTCGCGTTTCTAATGCAATTAATAATTTTTGTTTTTTTCAATTCTTTATGCACAATTCGTCGTTTTTGAGTTCTAGACAAGTTTAAAAATAAACGGGGCATTATACAACAATGAATAATAACGATAAAACTAAATACTTTCCTGATTTTTACACAAAAGTAAATCACAACGTTAAAAAACTGAAGCAATCAGCACACAAACTACCGCGAAAAGTGAACAAGCTCACAAAGCAGCCATTTTTCCACCCGCTAACCTCAGATACTTACCATCCATACCACACCACCGATATACCGAACAAAAGTTACTAAAGATATTGGCGGTAAATTTAAAATAGTAAATAAACACCGACATGGCGACTTCCAAGTTCACCTTGGTAAGAACAGAAAATTCTGTGCATCGCATTTACGTCTGTTTAACACACATGTTATTATGAGTTTATGTTATATTTCTCATCACAAGTAACGCCAAGTTAACATTACGACATGTTGATGTGCATATCGTTTACGTTAAACGTAACATTATAATACATCGCACGAACGCCTGTATTTACGTTAGAGTTATATAAATGTAATATTTATGTAAACGTTACTTTATTGGTTAAATCAGAATCGTCTCACCCGTATAGCAGCTACGTACAAACTTAACGTAAAATTGTGCTGCCAAAATTATGTAACTGCGAGGTTAATGTCACAAAATTGTTTACTGGGTAATAATTCTAATTTTCTATTGATACCACCACAGACAACATATACTACAGACGGTCAATGCAATGCTGTAGAAATAAACGCAACACCTAATAGAGTACGGTTAGTGTGTTGTATACCTTGAAGCAGTCGAAATAATTTTTTGTAAAATGTGGTAGACGCACAGAAAACTGTTGTGTGTGATAAAAGTGTGTAATAGATGGAGTCATTTTTGTAAAAATAAAATACATATACTCAAACCTTACTTCCTCGGCTTCAACGCCGGCCTTTACGTAGATAAGATAAGCGCTCACCGCTCACTTGTATAACATCATAAATTACATGAAAGAGAATACATTTTAATTCTTCATTTTTCGCTTTTCTAAACATTTAAAAAATTGATGGAGCGAATTTGGTTATTATACACAAGGGCGGAAACTAAATTTAGCCTCCACATATAAAATTATGAGGTTGGACAAGGAAAGATTTTATTAGAATAATAAACATAATTTTTGTTTTTCCATAATAAATATATTATTATACCGGGTGGTGACTTGAACAAGGCACCATAGGAATTGCAATAGTAATTTTTTCATTTCTGATTATTGACTTCTGTAATTATTTTAGAGAGAAAGTCTATTTAGGTTTTTTGTAGGGAAACAAATTACGAATCCATGCATACTATAGCTTTTAATTTTCTGAACTTTGAATTCCAGAAATTGGATAACTAAAAACTTGCGCTTTTAAGAAAATCAGTGGTGCCATGGCCATTTGAAATCAAACATGGCAAATGCAGGCGCTTTTGTTTGATTTCCTAACTCCATGGAATTACCGACTTTATAAACGCGACAGTTTTTAATTTTTAAATTTTTACTGATTCTGAATTTATCAAATACGAAACAAGAGTATTTACCGATTCGTTTATATAATTCGAGGTAAATCTTTCACTCACGCCTTTGACGCTCCCGACGAAGGCGACGACGGGCGACTTCACTTCAGCGCCCCCCAGAATTGGCGTCCAGGGCCTGGGCCCCCTCTCGCCCCTCCCCCTCGCACGGCCTTGCCTACCTATATGTATATGTGATATTTATTATAGCATGATCTGTGATAATAACATCACAAAATTTTTTGATTAGGGAAGGGAGCACTTAACGAACTTTATTTATTTTATGTCAATGTGTAGGGTCAACATAGTCCAGCCAATTAGCTCCAAAAGTATAAAGCCAACTGGATGTTGGCATTTCACACAACGAAACCAAGTGTATTCTAAGTAGTTCCCTGCCCGGATTCTCCCGGAACATATTGCTATATACACAAAAAAACCAAGAAAAAATGGAAAAATGCAGTTTTTTTCGCATTTGACTTCCAATGATCTCGTCAACTAATGCTCGAGCTCATAGAAATGAATTTGTTTCGAATAGAATTTTCAGTTGGTACAGAACCGTTCATTTTTAAATGTTATTGTTTTTTCTGGAAAAATACAAAAAAAAATCCCAAAAATTAACATTTGTTTTTGTTGATACGCCCTTCTCGATGCTTTGTCTTTCAAACTGGATGACTCCCAGAGCGTTTTCAATATTTTTATGGATGGTGGAACCGTAAAACAACCTATTCCAACAATTGTCTCTGTTGTCCCGATGAGTTTTGCAAATCGACGGACTGTGGAATTAGTTTAGTGGAAACCCCAGAAATAGAACAAGAAAGTAACTTTATAATAGGCCCTTGGCACTCTGTTTAATAAAAATCATCCCAACTGTATCTGATAGAAAAATCGATTCTAAACAAATCGTTCTCTTCATTTTTTCCGTAAGAGGAATAGTTAACGAGATACCTAATTAAGTTAAATGCGAAAAAACGATATTTTCCCATTTTTTCTTCGTTTTCTTGTGTATAGCAATATGTTCCCGGAGTTTCCGGTCAGCTAGACTGTCATTTACGGATTCAGGGGATTTTTTGCATACAATACACATGGGCCCGTATGAATAAAAGTAAGCAAATGCTTATACTTGCAAGATTCAAAGTAAATACTCGTAAGTGCTCCTTCGCACTGGGTGACTTAGCAGCGCTTCTAAGCAGAAGGACAGGACGCAGTGCAGCGCTGCTAAACCATGCTAAACAGACCAGTATGAAGGGGCAGTTACGAGTATTTACTTTGAATTTTGTAAGTATAAGCATTTGCTTACTTTTATTCATACGAGCGCTTGTTTCGTTGAGTGAAGTGACAACACACTAAACCGGCAGACAGTAATAGATACAAAACTATAAACCATCTCGAGGATCGCTATTAAAACTTTGCTTTGTGACAATTTTCGTAGGTAATTGCACAAGTGCATCAAAATGCTCTTTTAACAAATTATGAAAATAACCGAACGCAGTTTTTTACTGATAAGATATTTGAATAAACAAGTAAAAAGGTTTTCGCCCTAAGGCGAGTAACTTCAGCGCATTTTCCATAAATTGATCAATACTTCCCCAAATGCCATACCTATGTGCGCTACGTTTTTCATTACTAGATGCATATATGGTTAAAATGTTAAAGAAATATCTTCATAAATAAGGAAGTTGACACTTTACTGCGCAGTTGATATTGCGCGTCCTGCGCATGCGCTTATTAATCTGATATTTACAATATGCAATACGTTTGCTTTTACTATAAGTATCTTTGGTTAAAATTTCAAAGAAATATTTCCATAAATAAGAAAGTTTGCATTGCGCAGTCTGCGCATGCGCACATCTGATTTTTACTATATGCGATATATTTGCCTTTGCGCAGTTCAATCGTCAAGATTTTCTTTGACTCAGGTGCCAGAGCGATACGCTACCGAATGCTAAAAGAACGAACTAAATATCTTGAAAACTGTAGGAGTAGTTAAGGCCTCGGACAGACCGACGGACAGAGAAAGTGGCTGCAGTAGCGCACCCAATTTCGTTGGAAAATGCGCTAAAAATTATCAGGTTTATTTTGATGCACGAGTGTAATTCGGGGGAATATTTCCCGAATAGACATTACAAACTCACCTTACCTACTTATCAAATTGTTAAGTGTATTCCCATGAAATGTGCAATTAGCGCAGGGCTCTTTCGTTTTCTACAATGCAATTACCGCCGTAATTGACCGATAACTGCACACCTCAAATGGGATTTATTACATGATGAGGCAAATATTCATTCGAAAATTACTTATGTTTAGGTTTTCTTTACCCAAGTTAAATGAATTTAAATTGCTGATTGCAAGATTTATTCCACAAACGGAGAGACAAGTAGGCAAGTAGAGTACGTAGGTATATAAAAAAAACACGGAGATTACACTTTTTTCGAGAATTCGAAAAGTGGTGCAAGTTATATCGTTTCTTATGCACCCAAAGACAACGAGTAATACGTAATTGCGAATATAAAGTGATATTTGCTTTGTATGTGTACCTGCAAAGATTATCAGCACTTCGCCCAGATGTAAATATGGGGATTTCTTGCGAGAGTGGGACAGCTTTCTAACAATAAAGTATCAATACTTCTTTCCCTAGACAATTTGCAAAACCATTCCAAAATAAGAAATCTGTAGAAGAACCAACACATTGTTGTATGCGCTAATAGATAGAGCAAAATAGAGGGATAGCAGGTTTTTAAATAAGGGGACATGTGAAACAAAACTTGGCGTGCTTTTTCCCCTTAAGATTGACCGTCTGTAGTATATGTTGTCTGTGATACCACATACCAAATGTATTGTTCCGCAGAGGCGAATACTGAAATTGCTGCCACGTTGTGGTATTTGGAGTTTCGCCTTTTTCGATTGCTTCTTCAACACGTTTTCGGTTGAAAGGTGGCCAATAGCATATGTTACCACACAGCCGCGTACTTGGCACTACAGCCACTTTGTTTTCTTTTGGGAATTTTATTACCGACCACATTTGATCGTTGGTCATCCAGGCACTAAATACAAATGTATGTGATTGTTTTTATGACACAAGAACGAAATATTTTTGAAATCACTTATATACAACATAGGTACTAATTCTAACATTATTATATGTAGTTAAGTCATTAAACCCCACCTGTTTTCTACCTTTCTGAGCCAAGACTTTCGAACATCTAGATTGAACCGTTGTCCAGTTTCGTCGACATTAAAAATTCGGTGCGCTGGAAACTTATGCTTATTTTGGACCTCAATCAATAAACTAAAAAACTTTTCAACACTAGGGCGATTAAAACCTTGAGCGCGTGCAGAAGAAGTTGCTTCGGGGGATCTCAAAGCAATTTCCGGATGACGCAAACGAAATCCTCGAAGCCAGTCCTTCCCAGCTAATTTTGTTGTTTTGTTGAATGTATGTTCCGCATTATTCTTTTCGGCTAACTCAAATGCTAGTCTTCGAACATCCATCAACGTTAACCCGAAAAATCGTTTCTCCATTTCAAGGATATGTTCTACAAGTTCTAGTTCTTGGGATTCGTTAAAAACTGTTCGACAACGGCCCAGAATCTTTTTGCCCTCTTTAGCATGGATGTTTTTCTCATTCACTCTCCTCTTTCGGGTTGTTCGAGGAACTTGGAATTCCTTGCTTGCTTTTAAATATCCCATTGATCCGCTTCGTACGGCCTCAATTGCGTGCTTCATTGAATTCGAATCCCAACTCTGCTGAGTTGACGTTCTTTTGTAGTTAGATGGCAATCATTATCTACAAATATGAACCAATGTTGTTATTTAACGTAAGCCCGACCCAATGTCCGGGTCGGGCAAAGTGGACATTGGGTCGGGCAAAGTGGACCAGGGTGGGCCGCTTTACCCGAATGCGTTATTTTTAGTTTCATTATTTATTGGAAAATTTTGTGCTAACCAATCAAACCATCAGAACCACAGATTTATTTGTAAACATTTAAAGTAAACGTACCCGATAGAACACACTCCTAGATTATTTACAACACTCGAAAAACGATGATAAAAGTATGTACCACAGAATAAGACCTTCACAGAACAGAAACATAAATAGCGCTAAATTGTCACTGATTACAGCGTTTCCCGTGGTTGTACGGAGAACTATTTATCGCAGACCCAAATATTTTTTTGCAAAACCTGTAATTTTGCTCGTTACAGGAAATATTTTTACCGTCGATTTTATACATACACATGGTTTTAAGCGGGGTTCACATTTGTGCATTTCCATGCTGCAACTGTGATGCGGCATTAAAATGCTTGCATTTTTCCCCTTCACATTATGCATTTTTTCTTGCAATTTTTGATGCGCATGGAAATGCATGCTTTAGACCACGTTCTATTTTGTATGCATTTTTTGGCGCATCTTTAGTAATATTTTTAGGAATATTTCTCTTGCCAATAGCTAGAATTAAGTTTGCAACGAAAAGTTCGTTGACTCATGGCTGTTTATGTTTCTTAACCTTACATTTTAATTTTAAACAGTTTGGAATTGGGTTAATTATTTTATTTAGTGTTAAAAATGAACCGTGAAATACGTGCTTTTCCATGGTCGCGTACCTTAGTGGAGGACCTTATAATTTTGTACGAAGCGCAACCCTTATTGTATACAACGAAAATGAAAGAATATAAGAATAAAATGAAACGGCAAAATGCAATACAATCAATAAAAAATGAATTGATGAAAAAGTATCAGGTTGAGTGCCGCAATTTAACGGACCAAGACATAATTAAAAAAGTACACGTAATTCGGACGCAATTTAAGAAAGAGGTGGCACTATTAAAAAAATTTTTGTCCAGTGGTTGTTCAGCAGATTCCTACGAACCGAAACTTTGGTGTTTTGACATGCTGCAGTTTTTAAACGAATGCGATCCAGTGAGGGAAAGCCAATCAAATATTGAACCATCAGTAAGTATTTATTTATAAGGTTTTTAAAATAATCACATTGTAATTGATTTTAAGGAGACCCAAATATTCACGCCCAATGGTACTACAGTTACATATGATGAGGATATTGTGTTTGAAGGCACGCTGGAAGACCTGGATGAATATGAAGTTGATGCTTTCAATAACAGTCCATGCACTTCACAAACATCGACATCAAGGGCAACTACACCTACAGTATCAAAAAGCAAGAGGAAAATGCAGAACTCTGTGGCAGACCTAATCCAAACCGCTGTACAATCCCTCGAAAGTTGCAAAAAAAGGCCCCACATTGAAGATGAATTTGATATATTTGCAAAGTAAGTGTTTTAAATAGCAATTAAATAAGTTGCCAGTGATAAATATTAAAAAAACTATCAATTTTTATTATGTTGTAGGACAATCGCAACAGAGTTGAGGAAAGTCGAAGACCCTTACAAAATACGGATGTTGAAGAAGGAGATATTTACAAAAGTTGTTGATGCTCAATATGATTAGATTTTATTTTGTACATTTGTTTATTGATAATAATAATGCTATGCTAAGTCATTTTGCCATTCTACTGCTCCTATACCATTTACATATTGTACAAATTCATTTCGATTATCAAGTGCTGATGCAGTTGACCTGTTGCCTGCTTGTCGACTTAAGGTGTACTTAAATGTGAATCGCCTATCAATGTTCTGTTCCTTAACATCATAACCATTTGGGGACCTTGTTCGCAAAAAATTATGTAGCACAATGCATGCTAGAGTTAATGTTTGGGCCTTACTTGGGTCCAAACTTATAATGTTCAATAATACACGAAAACGATTTGTTAATATCCCAAATGCGTTCTCCACAACTCTTCGTGCTCTGCTTAGGCGATAATTGAATATACGTTGTTGCCAAGTCATATTACGAAATGGAAACGGCTTTAAAATATGACGGGATAATGGAAATGCTGCATCAGCAACTATTACATATGGTACTGGTTTGGTACCCGCTGGCAATGGTCTTTCCTCTGGAAAATTTAATTTGTTTGTTTCAATCGCTGCAGCAAGTGAACTATTCTTGTATACACCCCCATCTGAAATTTTTCCATTTCTACCCACATCGACATATAAAAAGCTATAATTGGCATCAACCAAAGCCAATAGTACGATACTGTGTGTGTGCTTATAATTAAAATATGACGATCCTTCATTTGCGGGAGCTTTTATAACAACGTGTTTACCATCTAATGCACCTAACACATGTGGCAAGTTCCATCTTTCTTCAAATTCATTAGCAATTTTTAACCATTCTTGGGTTGTAGTAGGCATCTAAAAATATTATTTAGTTAAACATCATTTTTATTCATTGTCGAGTGTAGCTGTATCTACCTTTAAATACTGATTTTTTAAATTATTGTAAATGGCAATGCAAACTTCTGGGATTATTCCAGCAATTGTTGATTGTCCCATTCTAAATGAAAAGGAAAGACTTTTATAAGACTCGCCAGTAGCTAGATAGCGCAATGTAACAGATAATCGGTCTTTGGCCGAAATTGCATTCCTGAATTTAGTGTCCTGTTTCTGTATATCATTTTCAATAAGTTTCAATAGATCATTGAAAGTATCTTCATCCATTCTAATAAAATTCTTGTAATTTTCTTTATCCAGCACTGCTAATTCATTGTGCAACAAATTAGAATTGCCTTGACTATTTGTTTCCCGTTGCTCAATCCATGGTCTTACCCACCACCGTCTCTTACGATTTAATAATAAAGCTGCAGATGCACCAATTATAAGTGTTATTAGAACAATTTCTTCCACATCCATACTTCAAGTATTTGAACTTTGAGGGAAAAATTTATAAGAAAAACACTTTTATTTTTTACTCCAGAATGCCAATTGAGGAGAACTGGGTTGGCAAAAAGTAAATTCCCTAACTAGTGATATTTGTAATTGCATCAAAAATTGCAGTAATCTGAATAGCTACGCGCGCATGAAAAAATGCAGCAACTTGATGCGCCATCAAATGCAGCATGAAAATGCACAAATGTGAACCCCGCTTTACACATGTCAATTTTGACTTTTGAAAGATTTAAAATATGAACAAGTTATGTGACCGTAAAACGTGTTGTGTGACGGATTGTAACGATAAAATATCAAAAAGGCATCGTTTCCCATATTTTGCAACAGACTGTTGTGTGCTTGAAACGCGAAGAGGGTTGAAATGTGCTGTTATTTCTCTCCTATTTAAGCAAGGTATGGAATTTATAAATTGCCAGCGCAAAAGGGTGTAGACTTGAGTTTTATATTTAAGTATATAGACGTAGATACTTATATTGTAATTCGTTTTAGATAATTCAACAACTTCCTCTCTCGCTTCTCAAGTAACAAGTAAGCACCAGGATCAAGTTAACATTCCCAGTCTACACAGTCACAGCACATGTATATAACTGTTACATAAAATTAATTATGTCAATGTTATCTGTTACATACCATGGAACTTACATGTGCTATTGTGGGACTACTCAATGTCAGCAACAAATCACTTGGAAAATCATGTACCTGCTACATTACTCTGGTATATCTCAGGTATAATACAAGGCGATATTTTTTACTTAAACACTTTCACATATTAATTACATCAGTATGTAACGTACTTGCGACATTGTAAAGTGCCGTCTACATTACATTCTCCCAAAACATTGCCTGCATATAATAGAATGATGTATTTGATATATACACAGGGTAATAAAATTCTATTTATCTCAAAACCGCATTTATTGGTCAAACATGTATGATATTATATGAACTAGTAAATAAAAGTGAGGACAAATAGATGAAAAAGTAAGTTTCATTTTTTTTCTCGCTGATAACGTTGGCGCGCATGCCGAAACCACTCTGACGAACAATTTTCTATAAGTTTTTGTTGAATGTTGTGTTGTCCAATGATTATTTCTAGAATAAAATTCTATTATTAACAACAAGAAAAACATTTCATGAAAGAAGACATGGTTATGTGAGGAATGATGCAAATAGATGCAGACAGTGCTTAAATTTAAGCCAAAAAATTGTCTTTTATTATGAAATATCTCATACAAGAATGAAAGCGCATTTTTTGCAAATTTAAGAAAAAAAATTTTTTTTTAATTACGTAGTGTCTCGCAAAGATAGATTTGTGCAATGCAAATGCCTTTAAAAAGTTTCAAACTTATTTTCCCAAAAATGTCCATATGCCTTATTGAATGGAAAAAACGCGCTCTTCATAATATTCAGAGATAAAAGATGAGACAACTCCTCCGATCATTATATTCGTTTTGGAGTAAACACATTCACAAACACACCAACACACTCATGGTCATCATTGCAAAAATACATTTTTCTGGATGTAAATAGCGTATCAATAGGTATATCATGAGCACTTTATGAAGGACAACTAATCATGATGAGAGTAGCAATGACCTTATTATTATTTCTAAGGGATTTAATGTAAATGCGCTATACAACATAAAAGGTTAAAGTTTGCTAAAATATTTACCTTTAACAGCAGCAATAATTTTTAAGTCTACCATACGCTTGTTATTTCGCTGGCCCAACCAGGAACAACCCATTCCCAATTCATTTGTAAACAGTATTTTATAAACTCGGTTTATATTATCTTTGTAATCATTTCCACCAATTGTAGTTAAAAATGTTTTCTGAAATAAACAATTATTAGCATTAAAATTATATATACAGGATTGTTTGGAAATGAATTTTGAGCATCTGGGGATCAGCCTGGTTTGTTTGGAAACTCATTATGGCATAACTTCAGTTTTGAAATTTTCAAAAAACGACTTAGCAAAAGTGCTCTTAGGAGACGAAGTACACACAAATGAAGAAAAGTTTTATTAGAATGAAAAACGTACAAAATTTCAAAGTTCTAAACCTACTTTGATTTTTGTAGTGTTTTTAGCGCATTTTTGCAAATTTATTTTGTAAAAAGGTAGCTTTTAATTTCACTTTGGCGGATGGCTGGCTGTAGCAAATGAAGGTCCGTAAAAAAATGCTTGTAGAAAGACGAGGAACATAAAATGTTGATTAAACAATTAATGACCGACCATGTAGCAAATTTGAAGTAGATAGAAACATTTTGATATGTTATCTAAAATATTCTATGTAGTAAATAAAATTGAGGATTTCATAAGAAATTCAAAAGTAGACCTATTTGACTTAAATTTTACACCATTACTAAGTTTTTCAATCAGAATAACCTTTCTATAATAACATTTGTGTGTGCCTCTCATCCAAAAAACGGTTCAATGGCAGACTTGATTTTTCAAAACTGAAATCATGTCACAAATTACTTTCCTACCAAATAGGGCTAATTCCCAGGAGCGCAAAACTCATATCGAACAGTTTTTGTGAGTAGTGTAAGAATATTTCTTTTTGAATGAGTGAAATAATACTTTTCTACTTTACGATTAGCGTACAACAGATGAATAATCAAAAACTATTTCATTGTTTGAATAATTTATCCCTAATTGAAAACGCATCATTCTATATATTATTTAACATGAGTAGAAAAATACAATCAGTACATTCACAGATATTCTATACTTAAGAACCTTCAACTAGAAAGATTATGCAATTATTAACTTACAAATAATTTGTTGATTTCAAGGTCGCTTATTAATTCCTCAAACTTCTCAATCGCTTCAAAACTATTTAAGGGCAGGCATTTGGTAAATATGTCGTATTGTTCAACGGGCTGCTTGTCTACTTTGAAACTCTGCATATTTCTGGCAATATCGTTGACTTGAATTTTTATTTCTGTTACCATTTCTAATATTTTGTGCATCACACTGATTTCTATAAAACAGAATTATTATCAAAATGTTGTGTAATATTTTTGACTTACCATAATTTCCATTACGATTAATGGATTGGGAATTAAATTGGTTTACTGGTACTTCTTGGGACTCGGCATAAGATTCCGCATACTCCTCGACATACTCATCTTCTGCATATTCTCCGTGTGGAACTACCATTGATGGCGAAGTAAATGTATGTATTATGTATGAGGATATACTTACATTGTTCATTCATTGTATCAATATTTGTATTTTTGTTTAAAATAACCATTTCCATTGAGGATATGTCAAGATCCGGTGGCAGCTCAGGAGGTGGGGTAAGTATTCCTAAAATTAACCGAGTATTAATAAAAGTGAATAATATTTAATAGATTCTTACGTTTCGTTCTAGCTTCAACATCACTATCGCTTGATCCATTATTAGAGCCATCGATGAAATTGCTTAGTAATGTGCTCCGTTGTACCAATCGTTTTCCACGTCCCCGATCTTTATCTTCACCTTCACTGTAGTGAATATCTTCAGCTTTCTTCCTTGCTACTTCTAGAGAATCTATAAAGATCAATTATACGCCACGGGAACTATAAAAAAATGTAGGTATCTTACCACAAATTGCTTCAACGGCTACCACACTGTATTTACTCCAACTATCTGGGTCTGGGGGTGAATAACGATTAATGTAGCTGGTCGCAACCTTTGAATTGCGCGGCCACCAACTACTGCGATTATTGTCGAAGAGCCATGTAATAGGGACCTCCGATACGGACTCGTCGTCGAAGCGAACTACAGCATACTGTTTGGAACTGGTGTCTTTTTTCCATTGTGCACAACTATATATAAATATAAATGAGATTACAAAAGTAAAAGCGATTAAAGTTATTTGTTGAAATTTAAATAAAAAGTATGTATAGGCAAAATATATTGATCTAATGTACACATTCACCACATAAGTATAACACTTTTAAACCCATATCTAATTAATTTCTTTTACTCTTTCTGACCGTCACTATGAATTAACGGAAAAATAGCATGCTCATTCACACTGCCGGAACTATTTAAATATAAAGGTAACTTCAAACACTTTCTCTTTACACATTTTTTGTCAATTGTGTCAATATCCTGCCTTAAATCGGATTGTTTCACAATACATATTCCTAATTTCACAGAATTACATGGTGCAGTAAAGAGCGGCTCTACTTTCTGGTATTTTTGAGCATTAATCATGCAATCTTTCATTGAAATGTTCACAACTTCCATTACATCTCCATTTTCATGTTCAAAGCAGTTATCGTGTGGTTTTTGGGAAATTGTGAAACCCTCAAATGACAGTTTGGAAGTCATTTTGTTTGCTTCAGATGTACAATTTGACTTCCCTTGTAAACTTTCTTCTTCCATTAATCGATTAAACAACTGTTGTAACGGACGACTAGAATTCTTCACTTTCTTCTTAATAATTTGCATAAAATTTTCAAATTTAAAAGCACTATATTCATCTAATGGGCCAAACAATTTACTGTCATTTGCTAGATGTAATAAACTATGTACATTGTAAACTATATGTTGCTCACCATACAAAATAGAATATTTTTTTACAAACCATTCTAGGATCGTGTGCGCATAATTATTTAAAACTATGTACAAATTTTTATCACATAAGATTCTAATTGCCACACTTAATGATAAAAAATGGTCGTAATAATCGCCCGGAAGAACTTCTCGTAATACAACTGGACCAGTATACAGTAAGAAAGTGCGTAATTCAGTAGCTTTCCACCGTTCATATTCTGTAATACTGCGAGGTTTTCTACTAAATTCACCAGTGATGCTCGGTTTCAATAGACTTAGATGATTAGTCACATTTTGAATATCATTAGGCTTCAAACGCACATCTTTTTTCCCATTTATCCAAAAGTAAATTAACTTTTTTGTGACTCCAATACAAACAGCGTGCATGTAATCAATAGGGAATTGTGTTACCATTCCTATATTCAGACATTCTAAAATATTTGCTTCCTTTGAATCTTTATGATGTTCAACATGAAGTTTATTTCTAAAGGATTCATCAGTCCTTAAAACCGAAGATATTTCCGGGAATGTCATACGATTGTCAACATAATCCCCTTCTTGGATACATTTTGAACAACCAAAGTACCCGTTATGTCCTTTTACACCACTAATATAGGACCTGGCAGGTGCATCACATATGATTGCATTTAACTGCACATTAATGATACTTCCATTGTAGTTGATCCCATTTTCTAAAATATCTCTTGCTTCTTGTACAAAATAAGAAAGGAAGTCTTTGCTTGATAAAGGCTTGTGAAAACCATGATATACACTAATTACAAATGGCTTTGTATAAAATGAGTCCACTATCGAACCGAGAATTGGCCAAAATTGACTAGACGAGCTTTTTGTTAGTGGTAGTCCATCAATGTTTAAATTTACTTTCACTGTTGTTGGTAGACAGGTGTAATGTTTTTGTAATGAAGATTGTAAGCTTTTAACAAATCCCATATGCACAAATTCACCGCCACCCAAAGCAATTATATTTTCCGTTGCATTTCGGGGTGTTTGCATAAGTGTTCGTGCGTCTTGTGGAAGTCCACTTTGTAACGGCTTGTTTGTTTTTGGGGCTTAATTCCCTTAAAGGGTTGTAATTCTTTATTGGGACTTGGAACTTAAATTTTGCGTTCTTTTGTCAGATTTAGTGGGATGCAACAATTACTATTATATTTATTACCATCGACTAGCTCAGATACACTACAATCCCTCTTGCTTTCCGGGATGCTTACTGCAAACCTCTCCCGGATTCGTCGTACGAACTCCTTTAAACTCCTTCTAGGTGGGTATATTTACTTGTTCAAAAAAAAACCAACAAACACTAGGCAAAATTAACCAGTATATTGACTGACAATTAAAATACGAATTGGTCACCGAATAGGCTTTTCCTTTCCAGGATTTCTTACAAAAAAAAACACTCTATTTGCTAGAAATACCTCCTAGTGAGATATAATAAAAAAAAATAGGTGGCCACCCTACCGTTGAAACTCTTATTATAAAGCAAAAAATCCACCTATTAACGAAATATACACATACCTAATCCTACGTAAATCTACAGACATGAACTTAATAACGAACTTATAAGGCATTTACGATAATTATACCGGTAGATAATTTCTGGTGCAATGCGGTAACCAGCTGATTGCACCACTGCATACCGTTTACCATATATTTGCCGAACGCAAAGGCAGCAGCTGATTTAAATGTTTTCAAATCCATAACCTCTACAAAATGGATAACTTGAAAAGAAACGTAATTATTGGAGTACTTAATGAAGTTTTAGATGATGATAGTGATGATGAGTTAATTGCAATAGTTTGTAGTAGTTATAACTCGATTGAACGTAAATCTCGTGTGTGTATTAGAAACTATGTAGAAAATATAGTGCGCGCTTACAGTTTTGATGGTATGTATTAGCAACGTGTAGAATTTATTATTCCATTTCAAACTTATAGATTTCAAAAGCCACTTTAGAATAAGTAGAATTACTTTTGAAAATTTGGTGCAAGTTTTGGGGCCATCTCTAAAAGAACGTAATGTACAAGGGATAGGACGGCATTGCCATTCGCCTGATTTGCAACTCCTAGTATCGCTAACCATGTTTTCAAACCAAACAGTGTACAGGTTAGTAAATTAAACGTGAATAAAAATTCGTATAATATTTACAGACTATTATCTGACAAATTTGACATCTCTAAATCAACAGCGTGGTTATATGTTCGGAAAGTAACAGAAGCTTTAAAAGAGGTGTCCTCCATTTATATTTCATGGCCAACAGGTGCTACAGCAAATAATATAAGTGAGAAATTTAAAGAGCGTCAGAACTTTCCAGGAGTTATTGGCGCCATAGATGGGTGTCACATTTTAATTACACCCCCTAGAAATGTCCAAGGTTCTTATTGTAATCGAAAGGGCCAACACAGTATAATATTACAAGGCGTTTGTGATGCAAACTACATGTTTCTCGATGTTTTTGCAGGTGAGTTTTATTACTGTTATTATACGGATATTTATAATTTCATATATTAACAGGTTTTCCAGGCAGCGTCCATGACGCAAGAGTTTTCTACAATTCTCCATTAGGTACAAAAATGAGAGAAAACCCTGGTGAATTGTTTCCCAACAATACACATATCTTAGGAGATTCTGCATATAAGTGCTCTAATTACTTATTAACACCATATCGTGACAACGGCCATTTGAGCAGAAAACAAAAAAATTACAACTTCAAACATTCTAGTACACGAGTGTACGTGGGACAAACTTTTGGTTTATTGAAAGGGCGGTTTCGAATTTTAAAACATGTTCATATGTACAATGTAGAACTTATCCCTGATTTAATCTTGGCATGTTGTGTGTTGCACAATATATGTATGAAAAACAATGATGAAATTGATGTTGATACCTTTGAAGATAAAGATGATTATTATAATAATGGAGATGAAGATTTTAGAAAAGTGGGCAAAAGGGAATATATTGCTGATTTATTAATGAATTAATTAACAAATACATTAAGTTTAGTTGTAAATTTCACAACTTCATTTTAATAAAATCAAATATTTTTATTCTTTTTTAAGAAGTCCTATTAACTCCCGTAACATTGTCATTTTTTCATCATGACGTTCCTTGGCCTCTTTTCTTAGAGTCGATACCCACGCAGGTTCTTCATTTGACATGTTTCGACGTTTATTACGAACAGGTTCAGGACACTGAAGTACCATGCATAAAATTATTAAAACCTATAATTGTGTTATAATATTAACTTACCTCGCTTTCATTGCTATTTTCTACTTGCGTAGAAGAACCAGGTGATCCTACCGAACTTGTGGAAGGTGAGAGATAAGGTAATGATACAACTGAATGGTTATCTGTTGAAAGGTTTGCTGATTTTAAAGTATTTAATGATGTGGCAAATGTTGACACAGTTGCCTTGGGATTTATGTCAGGTGCACTCCCAAATACTCTTTCAAACATGTCCATATAAGGCCACACAATTGCCCCTCTTCCTGATGACTTATTATTATCCTTTATTCTTTTATAGGTCTTTTTTAGGTTCCTAAATTTTAAATCGCATTGATCTCCTGTAAATAAATACCCTCGCTTTGACATCTCGTTGGCTATTCGAAGCCAAACTGATTTATTAGTTTTCTTTGGCGATTTAAAAGAACCAATATGATCTTCATATAAAGACAATAAAAGCAGAGTGCTTTCATGGGTCCATCGTTGTGTTTCTGCAACAATATGTATATCAATAATGCAGCAATTACAATGCAGAATTATATTTCAGTTTAGGACACCTTGCACTCGCGCGACTAATTTGTTAAAAAGCAAAAAATTACTGCGCTACAGTATTTGGTACATTAAACATGGTGGATAAATAACCAGGTACTTAGTATTTTTATGGCATAAATTTAGTGGGTATTAAATTAATAGAACCTATGAGTGCAATGTGTCATAAAAGGAGGCAAAAATACCTTCATGTTGATCTGTATCATCCGCGGTAACCGTTAAATTCTCTTCATTATCTTCAGTAGTTTCTCGCAGGTTTAACGCTGCTCTCGTCTCTTCATTATTAGGTATATATAATGTGCAGTCATCTGAATTGGGAGCAAAACATGTATCAATTTGTAATTAGGGTGAAATATAACTTAAAAATACACAAAATATTCCTATTAGGTACTTACCTGTTGGATTGTACACAAGAATCTGATTGTCCTTAAATATGACATTGTTGCTTTCATCCACAACAGCTTGGAAATTGTTTAAAGAACACATACTTCAAATTAATTATGTGTTGCTTAACGAAATAATTTTATTTTATAGGAGTTTGAGGTTATAAAACAGCACCACACCTCTCTAACCGATAACATTCACCGGTCCACTTGTGGTGCACCAGGTTCATAAACACCGTAAAGTTCGGTACATTAAAGAACGATGGTAGGTAGATGGAAATGAATTGTAGAACGCGCTCGGTACAAACCGGTATTTACCGGTGCAATTAACGTAAATGCCTATAACTAACCTTGACCAATCCTGCAGTTGGGCTCAGCGAATTGGTTGACCTCTTAACTCGCGTTATCTTCTGGGCCCGTCGCGTCGTTTGGTTACGATGAAATACAATGCGTTGCCTATTGTCGGTGTGATCATGGGCAAGTAAATAGTGGTTACCCCGGTGGTCCGGGGAAAAGTCGACACTTATTGCTTATGCTCGAAACGATTTCCAGTGAGCACCTTTACCGCACTAAAATCACCGATTCTCACCGTATCGACCGCCCTTTGCTAATCACTTCTTAACCAATTTATTTATACCTCGACCCGTACCAAAACCCTTTGCCGGACGCGGAACTTAACAATTTAATTTAGGTACAGGGTAGCGCCTTCGCGATGTGCCACTTTCTGACATTCACCAAATAGTTCCCGGCGTCTGTACTTCACCGGAAAATTCAAGCAAAACCTATATTATCGGCGGCGTGGTGACTTCCACGATCGCCGCGATAATTCTCCTCTTTACTTTCAAACTATCCCCCTGTGATTTCCCTTTTGACACGCCCGAATTTTACCACGCGCCCCAAAATCTCCAATTAACTTTGAATTCCTTGAGGCCGAATCGCCCTGATTGGTTCAAATTAAATTACAATTCTCCGTCCGCTTTACCACAAAAAAAATTCCCTTTTCCAGGAATCGCCGCTGTTAGCGATCGATACGGTTCGATTCGAATTATATATGGGACATAGTATAAATGAGCCCTGTTAGTTTCGGTAATAAATAGCAACCAAAAATTAGAGAATTAATTAAGCGAGAAAGGACCTCTTGACGCCCCCAATAGCAAAGTCTAATACATACCCGCCTAGATCTGACACTTTATATTTTTGGTTCAGGTCGATTTACTCAGAAATGCTGACACGGGGTTGTTTATGTTGTCTTATTGGTTTTAACGTAACTGTCCCATGACCGGTGGACACACGTGTGATGTTATTGCCGGACCCTTTTTTTTCGAATTCCGTAAAATCTATATTCTAACCTACGCTAAAGTATCTACTAAATTGAACTAAACAAAAGAAAACAATTTAACCTATCTAATCTACCTAATGAATATACACGGGGCGTTACAACTTAAAACGTTTACTGTTCTTAAAATGCTTAAAAGATTACTAATTGACATGTGAGAAACACTATGAAAACTTGCCCAAGAACGCAATTTATTCTTGAACTCTGAAAGACTAAAGGATTCATTATGGTTCTCCGTTATCAGTTCACAGTTGGTTTCACAAACACGGATACTAGTAGTGTCACTAATTTCACTGCTATCACAAGTTATTGTACTATGCACGGAGGTAAGTAAAGAATTAGTGTTTTCAAATTCTCCCGAAGTGCTGCGATTCGAACTAAGTGGTAATGACAAACAATCAGCATATGTATCAGCACTAATAGCATTTACACAATTACTTTCGGGTACAATCGAACTGGTTGTAAGTTCTTTCAGAATTCTTCTGCGATTTTGCCTACTCGAGACTTCGCAAAACAACTTTTTTGTCATTTTTACAAATGTTAAAATCAAAGATACGCCAATTTGTCTACAATACAAGGGCCTGAGTGGCGCTAATTATTCCAAAGCATTCACCAACGCGAAGAACAAAGAAATTCGCGCCAACCGCCAATTAATTAGATATAGGTTATGTATGATTTTGTAATGAAAGGCCTATTATACTTATACCCATCAGAAACAGCTAAAGAACAGTATCTTACCTTTTAGACATGATGAACCGCTTGATTCAGTTCAGGAACGAGATAAAAGCGGCATGTAATTTTTTTTGCACACACACCACAACTTTTTTCTGCACTGCTTGATGACCATTGACCACAGAACCGACAGAAAAAATCATAGAGTTGCATTTTACTTCTATGGTTAAAATGGAAGTGCGCGCACAATTGCTATTAAAGTAACAAATAAATATACTTTAGAGCCTTCAGTGAAATGTAACAGGTATGTAAACGTAACTAATCTGTCATACCAGCTATGTACAAGGAACGGACGTGTAGATTGGGTTTGTTGTCAAAAACTTGTGTGACAATTTGCTGAAGCAGTTTTATTACCTCTTGGAACAAAAAATTTAGTTCTCAAGATATTTCTGCAAAGTGTTGACATCTACAAAGCGTAAGTTCCACTCACTTCTGTAATTTGTAAACATGTAATTTAAATTCTCTGTGTTAAATAATGTAATGTGATTGTATCTAAATACACTCTAATTTAAGAGCGCGCTGCCAGAGTGGTGGGGGAGCTTATTGCCTTTAGTTTATATTAGCTGTTTTTTAGCGAGCGATTGGTTTGAAACAGTAATTCGAACCGATTTCACTGTGACGTCATTGGTTTAAGTGATCGCTAAAATGGATGTTTTTAAACCATTTTAAATGTAAACATAACCTATATTTCCACACATAAGTGAAATGGATCAAAATCAACTTTTACATTACATTACTGAATTCGAGACCGAATCAATGATGTTGCTATTTATTAAGGGTAATACAACATTCAAACGATAATAATGAACATTCATTTATTTCTGCATTATTAATGCTACAAAATGAACAGCATTTGAGAATTAAAGGATTTTACGAGGTACTGGATGTGTATTTGGATTCGGATTTTTTTAATTTATTCCGTATGAGTAAAACCACATTTAACAACCTTTTTGAAAAAGTAAATTGTATGGAGTTAAACAAGCCCTACACTGGAGGAGAACATCAAATTCCTGCTCGGAAACAGCTCTTGTTAACAATTTGGTGGTTAGGCAAGGGAGAGACACAAATTTTTTACTTTCAAAGTTACTATCTTTACAATCAAGATATATTACATGGCCTGATCTTGCAGAAGTGTCGAGAGTTGAACTAGATTTTCGTGAGCGATGTGGATTTCCAGGTAAATTCCTTAGAAAATATGCTCTGTCATAATAAAATAATGTTACAGGAGTTGTTGGAGCGATAGATGTTTGCAATATATGTTTTAAACCGCCCGTGGAACACCAAGAAAGCTACATAGATCGCAAAATGCAGCACTCTATTAAACTTCAAGCGATTTTAACATCACAAAAAACATTTACAAACATCATGGTTGGTTTCCCTGGTTCTGCTCATGATAGCAGGGTGTTTATTTGTAGAATGTGAAGAACAGGGAAATCACCGCAAATATTTTTATAACAACTACCACCTGGTTGGAGACTCTGCTTATCCCTTGTATAGTTGGCTGATGACACCATACAGAGATCGTGGACATTTAAATCACATTCAAAGACGTTACAATAATTTACATAGCATCACAAGAATTGTAGTTGAGCACTCCTTTGGAATTTTAAAATCAAGGTGGAGAATATTGAAATATGTTAATGTCAACAGTGTTGAGAAGGCAATCAAAATTATTGGTGCTTGTTGTGTATTACACAACTTTTGCTATATTAATAGCGACTATTGGGATGTGTATGAACCACTAGTCAATCATGCTAATGAGGCAAACAACGGCAGACCTAATCTCAACGCTGGGCAGAAACGAGATGAAATAGCACTTACTTTATAACCAAACATTTATTTATGCCTTGATTTTGTGTAGATAAGAGAAAGTATTATGTATTCTGAAAAATAATAAGTATTATAAAATGAATAATGAACTAATCTGAGTCTGAACTGTGTACATGTTTTTTTTTCTTATTTTTTTGTGAGTTGATTAAAGCCAATATTTGCTCATGTCTCATTTCATTTTGCCTCTGAATCAGAGATATCATTTGTGTAAACTCCTCTTTTCTCTGTTCTAAATTTTCTTTGTGAATTTGTTTCAGTACTTCCACTACTGCAGAACCCTTATTCTGCCGGACACTACTTTTAATTTGTGTGAATCGGTTTGGAGTTGATGGTGTTGAATATCTTGTACATGTTTCAGCGGGAGAACTTCTCCCTGCTTCGGCTGGAGAACTCCCTACTTCGGCTGGAGAACTTCTCCCTACTTCGGCACAAGAACTTGTGCTTGCTTCAGCCGAAGAACTACTTGCTTCTGCTGTTGACGCAATCGAATCAATTATCATTACTGGGTTTGTTTTATGTTTATCCCCAAATATCTCAAACAGTTCATCATAATAAGGGGGATTTTTAATTTTCCCTTCACCCGTTCGCTTTCTTCTATCATTCGTTTTGACAAATGAAGCTTGTAAATTTGCAATTTTTTGTCTGCACTTTTCTGCACCTATTTCCCCATCTCCTACGTAAAACCCCATTTCATTCATGGTTTTTGCAATTTTGCCCCAAAGGATTTTTTTACTTTTTCTTTTGTCGGCAAATTCTGCATCGACTTCTTTACGCAGAGATAATAATGTCAATGTAGCCTCGTTATCAATCGTATTTTGGTTCTTTGAAGATTTCCACAACACACTTTTGTTTAAGTTGTCCGCTGTCGGCGGCGGAGATGAAGATGACAGTTGCTGTCTTACAGTTTCTAAGTACACGGAAAAAAATTACGTAGATCAACTAAAAAAAGATTAGATTCATTGTCTAAAATCTTTCAATAAAAATTAGCCAAAAAATGCAGTTAGGCATTTAATCTAATTAGATAGTTGTATTTTTTCTACTAAGAAATGTGATTGTTTTATCTACTCGAATAGTAAAAACAATTAATTAGAATAATTGTCATTATAAATTTGAATAGATATATGGTACTACATAATTGTTTCATTTAACTACTAAATTTAAGAAAATTGTCTAATTTTTTTTAAATACTAGACATATTATTTAGCTTACTCGACTCTTGTGATTTAGTTAATTTACCTTTTTGTTTATAAAATATCTAACTATTATTTGAAGTTTCAGACACTTGTTATGACTAATGTATTAATATAAACTAGACATTTTTACTAATGTTTTGTTCAAATTAAAGAAGCGTGTAAAACATTTTGATTAGATATTTAAACTACATTTAATAAATAAAAACACTATTAAAATATAACTGTTTATTTTTTTTAAGTAAGATACAAAAAACAGAAAAAGTTTTAGTACTAAATTTAACTTAAGTATACTATTTAAACACACTAATTACGTTTAGAACTATGCATTAATACCTTTCAAAAGTCTACATGTATATAATTTTTTTATCAAACAATGTTGTAAACATTTCCATGCACTAAACTTGAAATCCAAAAGAATGTTTTAATTTAATAGCCATCGACTTATCATATAACGTTACCACATTTGTCGGTGGGTACATAATTTTATTGCACATTAATATAGTGTCAATATTGGAAGTTGGCTTTTCAACAATAAAAGATAGTAAATGTTTATCATACCGTTTAATTTGAATAGATTTTGTAAGAAAATAATAATTTCCTTCAACCCAAATAATAAAATCTATAGAATATAAGGATATTAAACCATTAGAATTGATAGCAACAACATCATTTAATTGATATTTTGTGTTACATACATGTACTTTAGAACAACATAAAACGTTTTTCAACAAATTGGAATTAAACTCTATACTATCAAAGTTAACATTAAAAACTTTTTCACTCAGGTCAAAATATTCTCCCATTAATAAATCTGTTTGATATTTCATTTGCAGAGAATGTAAATGTCCGGCCAAATTAAATTGCCACTTGATTGCTGCACTCATTAAAACATTTTTTCTGCACGCAATATTGTTTAAATATAATTTTGCTTGTTTGTGCTTAGCTTCCTGTCTCATTACCCACAATCCTTTTAAAGGTCCTAGTTTACGTATAACATTTGGATAATGCACCACAAAATGATGCTTAGGAGTAAGTTCTTTTTGAAAAAGATCCAAATAAAGCTCGTGGTGATTTTTTATTGTGTTTTGTAGTTTATTCAATGTATTTTCGTTATACGATGGAAGAAAACATAGATTTGTTAATTTTATAAGCAAGAGGAGGCAGGCCCACACTGGATCTTTCACTGGTACCAGCTCTCCAACTAATAATGGTAAATGATGTAAAAAGCACTGCATTTCACTAGCAGACATTTTTAGCTTATTGCTGTTTAGGTTTTTCACTGTAATAGAAACAGATTTATTACCATAATCAGAACGATGATATTGAAAGTTTGCTTTTCGGTTGTTTAAAATTGATAATGTAAAATATTTTTTATCATATACAAAGCAATTTAAAATTTGACAAAGTTCTACGTGGCAAATCCCCTCAAAAATGTCATGCATTATGTCTACCGATATGTTGTCTGCGGCACGAAACGATGGTATAGCATTGAATACACACATTTCCTTGATTCCTGTTTGAGATACATCATTTTGAAATAAATGTTGCCAATAGTCTTCTGCCGTCCTTAAGACAAGTTTGTTTTCTACCGTTTGTTTTTTCATTTCATCTTTGTGAGATCGACAAATTCTGCAAAAAAAGTTTGCAGAAAAAGACCGTGTAAACCCCATTATAGTATTTAAGCCTAAATTGTCTCCTACTAGAGCAGATAAAATTAAATATACGCGTTTAGGTTTGGAATTAATAGTAATTTGTATACCATTTTCCTCTAAATTTTTTAAAAGAGAGCAAAGAGGTCCAAAATTTTTAGCCAAGCCAAATTCTAAACTTGATGACCGTGTAAGACACGCTACAAAAATGTTATTCAATTTAGAAATATCTTCAGAATTTAATAACGGAAAAGTAATATATACAGCTGAAAGTTTTTGAACTCCGCTTTTTGATCCCAATGGATTGTTGATTTCAAAGTCGTCTTGATATACTAAGTAAGGTATTACACATTTGTTATCAAATTTTAGATCAATTTTGTTTTTCCAAACGCTACCACTGCATATGTTAGTAATTTCGCTTTGATTATTAACTTTTTCCAAATTTGTTTGCATTGATTGAAAAACTTTTGGAGATTCTAAAAATCTTCTTATATTATCTTCTAGAGGCAACAATATACCTTTCGAAATGTTCAACATTTCGTCTGGCGTGCAACTATTGTTTATTATAAATTCCATAGGCTCAGAATACAAGTCGTTTTTTGAAAGATATTGTTTTAATTTATATTCCGATTTAAACATATCAAATAAATTGGTAATTTTTTTCAAGACATTGATCATTAACTGAACGTCCTTACTGTCGGGGTTTGTTTTTTGTTTTATATAATCCATTAAAGGAAGTAGAATTAAATTTTGAATAAACTGTACTATTTGTATAACAGTTTTTCTATTTAAGGAGATGGTGCCAAAAAGATTAATAATAAAACCATTAATTTGGTTCATGATTTCATAATAATCATTTTCCAAATCAGCACAATTTAACATTGGCTGAGGTATATCTGCGCTATGATCTATGAGAGAACCTGCACATGATTCATTTAAAATATTGTTTACATTTTCGGTGGGTACAATGCTTATTTCTTGTTGTAATGGTCTATCTGGTTTATCTACTTTATGATCTTGGACACAACTTTTAAGGGCGTTTAAATGGTGGTTAATATGACGTTTAAATGAGTATAAAGACTGAAAGGATTGTGGGCAATCTGTACATGAAAATGTTGATAAAGTGTTTTTACACTTATGTACTAATTTTAAATGGTTCATATACACGCTTGCATTTTGAAATGTATTATTGCATAAAAAACATTTCATTTTAAGAACAATGATTTGACAAAAGAAGGACAGATCAACGAATCATTTCAGATATAACTGCATTTAGCGCTGTACTAATTTTAGTTAAATTGGGCAATTCATAAAAATAATTTTCAAAAAACTGCCACACTTGCATACATTCAGACGGATACTTTAGGTTAAAAACATGATATATCTGAAATGTAGTTGAAACAGCTTTTAAAAATGAACTGCATTCATATAAGACATCATTAATATATACATAAAAAGATACCAAATTATGAATAGAGTCACCTACCACAATGATGGTGGGTTGGAATGTCCTGTTTTGCGATTCTAATTCCGTTTTTCGTTTTTCTATGTAAGTTTGTACATACGTTTTATCCTGTAATACAAAAATGTCAAATAAAGATAAAACTCAAAAATTACCTTACCGTAACGTGAACTGCAAAAGAATTTTGAGCATCCAAAATAGATGGTCTATATGGTTTTTCTTTCCCCTTTTTTATTATATGAGGAATAAATAAAGCATTTAAATTTATGCACAGTATGTAATGTTTAGAATCTAAAAGTAATTCTTTTAATTACTTGTATAAATTAAAAGTTGTATACAAACCTTCATTAACTGTCGGAGATTCTAAATAATCTAATAATAATTTGCATCTTTTGTCTTTAATATCTCGTAAGTATATAGGTTTAATTTTAATAGCAAATTGATCCCATTTTGCAAAGAGCAATGTGTTTTTGTCAGGATAAATTTTATTAAAGTCCAGTTCAATCTGTAAAAACAAGATTTTTTTAAACATTCAATTAAAAATTTAACTTACCAAAGAAACAGCAATTTCTTGCTTTAATATGGGCCATCTCTCAAAAATGTTAACATCTCCAGCAATATCTTTCTTACGTTGCCTGAAGGTCCTACCCCACTTTTCATATACTAAATTAGGGGGTGCTGTATTGTACCGTAACCATTCGTAATCTCCAAAACTTTCCCCTCCTTCCAAGTCATCATTATATTCACTGGTTGACGAACTTATGTCGTCTACTGCCTTTCGTTTCAAATTGTATCTACTTTTTATAAGTCCTTGTTGACGATATTTTTTGCAAAGACTATAGTACTTTTCAGCTAATTTTCCCCGTTGTTTTTTACTATTTAAGTATGTTTTCTAAAACACAAATTATATAAATTCGAGTAAAAACAGTAGCACTGTTACCTCATCTTCAGAAGGAAAATTGATTTTTATTTGGTTAGCTGCAGTTTCATATTCCTTATGAGACACTTTAATATTGTTGTTTAACCAAAACTCAGCGATTAAAGTTGAGACAGTATTTCTATCATTCACAGATAATGTTTTATGCGTATTATAATTATGGATAGTTACTTTTCCAGTAACTGAACTTTTCATTAGGCTTAGTAGGTCCTAAAAATATTTCATGTAAGTACTTTCCAAAAATGGAGATTGGCAAAAATTAAAATGACTGCAATTAATTAATACTCACCAATTTAACACAATTTTCGGACCCTGTTACCTCATCTAAAACAACAGGAACTGTATTTAACCAATTTTCAATTGCATTAAATGATGGATCTGCACTCACAGAAACAGTACTTGCAAGCGGTGTAACATATCCCTACAATTTGAAATTAAATATTTGCTTTAAATAGTAATTTTAAACCATACATTATCTCGTTTCCAAGCAAATAACTGTTGCCTAAATTTTATTCTCACTCCAAATTTCTCTAATGGAATGAGATTGTCGATGTCAGTAACCGTCAATTCTTTTAATACTTCGATATCAATCTTTTTCGCTAAAATAAATACAAACTATAATAATTACCTACATAGTACAAAAACAGAGAAAATTAAATCATAGTTGAAACAAATTAGTAACTCATTGAATACTGCTTAAATGCTTACCTTCAAAGTCGGCAACGAGCTCCTCCAGCCCCCACTGTCGAAGCAACACTTCACAATTAATTTCATCCATAAACAAACTTAATTAAACAACAATAAATTATGTTGATAGGTAGGTACAAGTAACTTCTTCAAGAATACTGTATGCGAACTGCGAACGTCAACTTTAACCGGAATGACTATTTTATTTTGTACGGCACAGCGGAGAGATATAAATAGCAAAGAATTGCTTTCTTTAATACAGCCATTTAGTAGTTGATTTTGCAAAATATGGTGACACATTGATTAAATTTAGTAAAGGAGCTATTTAGTGTACAATGTATCTAAAGTTATGTAGCTTCAATATACAATAAGTTTTTGTATTTTTAGTAAAAAGCATTAGGTATTAACAAAACAACTAAATAATAGTTCTTTTAGCCAATGTTGTAAGATGAATTAGCGATAGCATCACCAACTAATTTGAAATATATGTATCATCAAATTCACGTTTCTCGACTATATAAAAATGTAGATTATTTAAACAGTTTTCTTTTATCTAATTATAATTTTTTGTTTTGACTACTAATTTTTTTTCAGTGTATCGTTTTGCGTAATTTTCTAAACAAAATAAAAGGTTAAACACATACATTATACTAATTTACTTACCATTTTGTAACTCAATCGCAGTTTCTCGATCCACACACACAATCACATCGTCTAACTGTACTTGTACCAAAGTTTCATTAGTATCATCTACAGTACTCATTGTTTTCCTCTAACACAACCTTCACAAACCTCTTTCAGTAGTGAACATTGTATTATTAACGATGATGACAACTGATACAGATAAAATGTGGATTAACGTTTATTACATGTTTTAGCCATTCTACATGTCAGTATATTGTACATTATTCTGTGTCTATTGTATAACAGCAGTGATACTAAACATAACAACATACAGGGTGATACCATATAATACATCTCCCCTTATAAATTTAACTTAACAGGCTTAACTACAGAACGACCAGAACGAGTTTGGTACTGGAAACTATTTTCTACCTTATTACTATCAGTGGCAGTCACATTTGTCTTAATTGGTACGTCTACATTTGCATCACGAATGTTCTCAATATTAACATCATCATCAAGGGTGTGATTATCGGGTACATGTTCATTTAACGATTTCTTAAGATCTACTCTATTTCTTCGAATCACATTGTTTGAATTGTTACGTATAATGTATGACCTTGGTGAACTATGGGGTTCAATTACTTTACCAGGGTTCCACTGATTTGATGCATGATCGTAAACTACAACATTATCATTCGGCATTAGTGGTTTTAAATTTCGTGCATTATGATCGTAATATGTTTTATTATAATTTTGTCTTTGACCGAGTTTTTCTTGCACGTCATCGTAAACTTTAGGCTTTAACAAATCTGCCGATATTGGAACTTTGGTTTTGCATATGCGCCCCATTAACAACTGTGCTGGTGAATAATTAATATGCTTCAACGGAGAATTTCGATATTGCATTAAACTCTAAAATATGTCTTTTCCTTCTTCAATTGATTTCTTAAGTAAGGTCTTTGCTATGCCAACTGCTTTTTCAGCAAGACCGTTGGATTTCGGGTAATACGGACTACGAGTTACAATATCAAAATTCCACTCTTTTGAAAACTGTGACATTAAATAACTATTGAATGGAACATTATCACACACTAATAGATCTGGACAACCATATTTGGAAAAAACTGACTTTAATTTTAAAATTACTTCATGTGCAGACTTATTTTTTATAAGAATAAGTTCTAACCAGTTAGAATATGCGTCCATGATTACTAAATAGGATTTATTGGCATATGAAAAAATATCTACACCTAGGTATTCTCTGCCATGGTCGATCTGGTAATGGATAACTTAAAAGTGTTTCCTTTTGTTGTTTTCTACTAAAGCGTTCACAAATTTTGCAAGATTTAATGAACAGTTCTATGTCTTGACTTAAACAAGGCCAGTAAAAGATTTGTCGAGCCCTTATCTTAACGTTTTCTATACCAATGTGACCTTCGTGCAATTTGGTTAGCATATATTTTCTGAGCTTCAAAGGCACTACTAGCTTATGTTTAAAAAATAATAAATTGTCACAAATAACAAGGAATTCTCTAAGTTTATAGAAATGTTGTGCTAATTCAGGTATACACTTCTTTTTTGGCCAACCTTTATGTACAAAATTTATAATTAATTGAAGTTGTTGATCAGAATGAGTTGCTTGTTTAAGATCATTCTTTAAGTTTTCCGACACCGGTAAATGATTAACAGGTGTATGTACACTATAGTCGAGCTCAGATTCTACAGTGTTTGTTTCATTTAAAAATGCTCGTGATAAAGTATCTGGTATGTACAAATATTTTCCAGGTTTGTAAATGACTTGTGTATCATAATTCAACATTTTTAATAACATACGTTGAAGTCGAGGTGTTGCTGATTGGAGATCTTTTTTAAAAATGCTCTCTAGAGGTTTATGATCCGAGTATATCTTAATATTTTTGACACCATAAATGTAATAATGAAATTTTTGACAACTATATAAGATCGCTAACAACTCTTTCTCGATCTGAGCGTATTTTACTTCACTCTTATTAAGACTTCTAGATGCAAAAAATATGGGGTGTCCATTTTGCAATAGACATGTTCCAAGTCCATCTTTTGATGCATCCGTCTCGATTTCAATTGACAATGATGGATTAAAATATGCCAAGATTGGAGCATTAGTAAGTAAATGTTTTAACTTGTCTAATGACTCATCATGTTCCTGTAACCAACTCCACTCAACATCATCTCGTGTTAAATGCCTTAAAGGTGCTGTTACCTTTGACATATTGGGTGCAAATTTACCTAGAAATTTTGCCATTCCAAGTAACCTTAACAGATCATGTTTATTTTGTGGCTTTGGCATCTCTAAAATTGCACGGACATGAGATTCACTTGCTTCTATCCCTTTTTTAGTGAAAATTTGACCCATAAATTTTACTTTCTCTTTTTTGAATTGCAGCTTATTGCTATTGAATTTAATATTGTGTTTCAAAGCACGCTCTAACACTAACATCAAATTGTGATCATGTTCTGATTCTGTGGCACCTGTGACTATGATGTCATCAAAGTATACACCAACACCATCGATATCTCCGAAAATTTCATAACTTCTTTTCTGAAAAACTTCCGGAGCTGAACTTATACCAAACGGTAATCGACAAAACTGGTAACGCCCAAATGGTGTACCAAATGTGCAATAATCAGCCGATTTATCATCAATTTTTATTTGAAAGTAGCCATCCTTCATATCCAACACTGAGAAAAATGATTTGTTATGCAATTTTGCGGAAATTTCATCGGCAGTTGGTATTTGAAAGTGCTCACGTTGAATAGCATCATTTAAGTATTTAGGATCTAAACATAATCGTATCTCTTTATTTCTTTTTTCAACAATGACCAATGGGTTTAACCATTCTGTTGGTTTCTCAACTTTACGAATAACCCCAACTTGTTCAAGTTCATCTAATTTATTCTTAACCTTAGCATGCAATGTATGAGGTATCCGTCTTACAGTCTGAACATGAGGTACTGCATTTGCTTTTAAAGTTATTTTATGTTCAACTGGAAACTGTCCAAGACCTTCAAAAACAGTCTTATATTTCTTTAAAATATCATTAACATCATTAAAACATGGTTTTACATCGTGAATCTTTTTTATCAAATTTAAACTTAAGCATCCAGGTAAACCTAACAATGGTACTTGACTTTTACCATCAACAATAACAAATGGAAAATCTACCGATTTACTATTAATACAGCAATGTAAATTTACTTCGCCAATTGGTTTAAGCTTGAAATCATTGCTTCCATAAGCAACAAGAGCAATGTTAGTTTGCTTTATCATCTTATTACTATTTAACCGATTAAATACTTCTAAAGGCAAAACATTGACCTCTGCACCTGTGTCCAACTTAAGCACAACAGAATTACCTTCGAGTAGTACACTCTGCATCCATACCGTTTCATCATTTCGATTGATTGCACCAATACATTTACTAACAGAGCTTATATAAAATTGATCTGGCATCTCTCCTAATAATTCTTCGGCTTCGACATCATGAATTTGTTTCCTTTTCTCTCTCGAATTCTTGCAGACTGCAGCAAAGTGATTTTTTTGATGACACTTACCACACGTCTTTCCATACGCGGCACACTTCCCTTTTGCATGTTTGTAACCACAATACCCGCATTTCATTATGTCGGCCCTGGATTCTGCATGCTTGTGCGATCTACTTGAGCTTACTTTGTTGATGGAACTGGCACACACCTCATTTTGTAACTCCTTGGACTGTGCTTGACTTGACTTGCTTCCGTTGCCCTACAAAAATCAACTGCCTTTTGCAAGGTAAGAGCTTCTTCACGCAGTAGTCTTTCCTGGGTGTTTTTATTCGCAATTCCCATTACAATCCTGTCCCTGACCATATCATCTTGCTCCTTGTAATCTGTCGTCTTTACGCCTTTACGTAGCTCCGTCAAAAAGTTGTCGAAAGTCTGTCCCTCTTTTTGTACAATACTGTTAAACCTGTACCTTTCAAATATAACATTCTTCTTAGGCGAACAGTACTCTGCAAACTTCTTTAATACCGACTTTAAGGATTTTCTTTCCGCTTCCGTTAAAGTGAACGAGTTATACAAATCCAGTCCATCGTTACCTACAAGATTTAAAAGAACAGCTAACTGCTTTGCTTCCGATTTTTGATCCAATTCAGTTGCCTCAATGAAAATTTGGAACTGCTGTTCAAACTTTCTCCAGTTATCGCTAATGTTTCCATCCAAATGTAGAGGTTCCGGGGGTTTAAATATACTCTCCATTGTTCTTTCCACCTGACACCATGTATTATTAACGATGATGACAACTGATACAGATAAAATGTGGATTAACGTTTATTACATGTTTTAGCCATTCTACATGTCAGTATATTCCTTCGGAAACTTTCGCTATATTTACAACAAGCACGTACTTTTGTAGTCAGGATATAAATAAAGAAAACAAGATTATGCTAGTTGGTGCATGACGTCACGCAGGACTTTAAAATCGGGATTCTCATTCTGAATTTGTGTGATTTAGGTGAAAAAAATTTATAGAACATAACGCAAAATATGCCAAAAAATTTGAAGAAATCGTTAGACCACCTTTAAAAATGCTATAAACTATAATTGAGCGCACTATAACAAGAGGAAGGACAAGCGTTTTTCAAAATATGGTAGATACCTACTTATGCTAAAAGCATCTAAAAATTTTGGAGTAGATTACTACATAAAATCTAGCATAAAATATTGATTTATGTAGGTACACAAGTTATAATTAATTGGATGAAAAATGGATTCGATATATTCTTTTCAATAGTAGACTTTACACTGGTTTGTAATTACATCCCTAGTTCTAAAATGAACTATTTTTAAAGGAAAAAAGCACGAAATAAAAATTGCACGCCAAGAAACAATTTGCTAAGCTATTAGTGCAGCGGAGAACCGGCGCTAACTCGCTTATTTGAGGTAGTTTTTTTTTTATTATGAAAAATTCACGGTAATGTTATAGAAAATAAAATAATCACAATGCTTTGGAGCATCGAATGAGCTATACATATTGGAAATCGATATCGTGAAATAAAAAGTTATGAGAGTTCAAAGTGCGCACTTTTCATCTGCTACACGAATTTTGGAAGTTGACGGTCATTTTTCTAAAAACTGTGCATAACAAGGTAGGTAAATATGAATGCTTTAGATTCTGCTATAAATGTAGTTTCATTTTACAAAATGAATTATTGATGTATATCGCTTAGTTGCGGAGAAAATAAATACTTTCGGTGGTCTAGTCGCGCGCGCGAAAATGAGTAAAGTTCAACTTTAGCGGCCTATAACTTTTGTCAGGACCATGGGAAAATGTCGTAAAGCGAGATTCTGAAGGTTCAAACATTTCTGAACAAAATGGTGTGGGTCCCAATTCTTTCTACTCCGAAAAAATTTTTTGAACGATTTCGCGGATCTCCGTTGCACTATACATATGTGTACCATAAACTGCGAAATCCTAAAGCACAGTTATTTTTAGAACAAAGGGCTACTGTGTATTGTCATATTGTGTTGGTGTTATTCACAAGCTCCGACCTTGTGTGGGTGTTGATTGTGATGCGATTTCTTTGACTGTCTACTTTTAGTCCAGGAGGCAGCGACATTTTTTATGCACTCATTTCTATAAAGTTGATATTCTGCCATTTTGATAGTACGAGTAAACACAAAGTCTACCACTCACGCAAGATGCATAAAAAATTATTCAATTGAACTTATTTCTACATAGATGAAATTTTTGTTTCAAAAAGTTAATGTCATTTCAGACACAAAAAAAATTGGTCTATACTTTGTTTCACTGGTGCTGAACCTGACGTCATAAATGTGATTCTCTCTTCATTACATTTAAATCGATTGAGACAATTACGTCATTAACGTAAGTCGTGACAAATAAACCAATTATTGATCTGTCAATAATATCAATCCGTCAAATGATTTTCGTTAAGGACAGATTTCCAGTGTGCCTTTTGATTAGGTAGTTTGTGTTAAAAGTGAAGTTGATGATATTCATCAAAGTTGAAAACGCTTAGGCAAGTCCACAGTGCAGCAAATCCGTTAACAGACAAGTATTTTAAAAATTTTACATAATGGTTCGATTCGCTCATATCATGAATTTAGGTCATTACCGTTACAATTAGGTAAATATGACGAACCGATACACAGAAGGTGAGCAAAGTTTGATTTTGAGGTTGATTCAGTACTTCACAGAAAGAAAAAACTACCTAAATATGAGAAAAATAGTGATCGAAACAAGTCTTTTGACCTCAAAATCCTTCCAAAGCTTATAACCATTGCTAGAAGGTTTCGATGGTGATTGACTAATAGCGAGTGCCTCAGTATTAGGCTCCGATGACATCAATTCAGTCTCGCTGACATTGCGTTGTTTGGATGTTTAAGAACCTTAATACAATGGCTGGGAGTATCGGTTGAGGTTGTGGTTCCTTAGTATTAGGCTGTGATGACATCAATTTCGTTCGTTGAAATTGTGCTGTTTTGATGTTCAAGCGCCTTAATACAATGGCTGGGAGTATCGGTTGAGGTTGCGGTTCCTTAGTATTAGGCTCTGATGACATCAATTTCGTTCGTTGAAATTGTGTTGTTTTGATGTTCTAGAGCCTTAATACAATGGCTGGGAGTATCGGTTGAGGTTGCGGTTCCTTAGTATTAGGCTCGGATGACATCAATTTCGTTCGTTGAAATTGTGCTGTTTTGATGTTCAAGCGCCTTAATACAATGGCTGGGAGTATCGGTTGAGGTTGCGGTTCCTTAGTATTAGGCTCTGATGACATCAATTTCGTTCGTTGAAATTGTGTTGTTTTGATGTTCAAGAGCCTTAATACAATGGCTGGGAGTATCGGTTGAGGTTGCGGTTCCTTAGTATAAGGCTTTGAAGACGTCATTTCGTTCGTTGAAATTATGTTGTTTTGATGATCAAAAACCTCAATGCAATGCCTAGCAATTCTGGGTTGAGGTTGCGGTAAATTAGTATTAGGCTTCAAGTACACGTTATACATGTATTCTTGCTTATCCCTAAAGTTCCAATGTCTTGATTTAAGGTTCACTTACCTATTGGTTAAAGCTACGTTCATTGATCAAAGGATCGGGCTACATAAAATCAATAGCAGTGAATCAATATGCATCGCATTAATATTTTAGTGTGCCTTGACAAGACATGGGGATCAAAGATGGTTTGATACAACGTCCCCGGTCATTAATTTTAGAATCAGAGTAGAGTAGGTACATTAATTACCTATAGAAATGCTCAAATGACTTATTATTAAAGCATCAATTGTAATTATTTGTACTGATATATGTTGACACGTTTTTAGACAAAATACTTACCCTGCACATAACTGTGATAAAAGTTGAACTGAGACACAGACACAAATGAAATACGTTATGCCTCATTTATTAATAAAATATACTTACAAAATACAAAATGAGACGCACCTAGTTCTCGCCTGATTTCAAAAAGTCTTTAAGTTCATAAACTTTAGTATAACTTTTGTTTGATTTTACATTATATAAATATGTTTCGATGAATGTCCAAAACATGTGGCACTCATTCGGATATTCGAGATTGAATACGTGGAATATTTTGAAACAGATGTCCATTGCGCGTATTATGTTATAAAATTTGAACTTCACGTCGTCGAAATAAACAAAAACCTCTCCTATTTCTTTGAGACTCTCTGCAATGGCGAATAAAAATGGCTGTATGGCTGTACCTTTGGACTTCCTGTGTTCTATCCATTGCTCTACTTGTTGGGCAGATTTTCCCAGGTAGAGGAAATACTGCTGAGAGTCTCGAATAGTGTATTTTGTAATTTTTTTCTTGCCGTTTATATCGGTTTGTGTTCCTCGATTGCTGGGCACAAAGAACCCATGAAGAAGCCACAGAATTGTGGCGTTCCGACTATCTATTGGTAGAAAATGAAAGTTAGTGTGACAAAGTAATACTTAAGGTATACTATGTAATCGTAGGTAATATTATCTACGCAATCATCAATTGATATTTTCGATAGTCGATTTGAGGACACGAGAAGCTGCATTATAAGTTAATTTCTACTTACGCTCTTCCATGTCTTCGTCCAGACTTTTTATCAAAGTTTTCAACTCTTTGTCTTTGATACTATTTGCGAGGAATTGTATTATCTTATTCGCACCGGCCTCCCAAATTGAAGAAGGGTCTTTACTATCTCTATTGAGAATGACGAAATCAAATTCAATCTGCAAAAGTAAATTACTTTATTGTTAATATTATTTAAAATCTGAATGATTCCACGTACAAATCTATATCCGGAGGGAGTTTTATATTGCGGCCACTTCTTCAAAATTTCTGCTGTTGAATTGGCTGTTCTGATTTGATTCAATCGATAATTCCCGCACGCCTTCCAAAACCGATCGAGCTCTTCGGCAGATAGATCGTCATTGCGCAGTGACCTTATTATTATTATGTTGGGTGATTGCTTGGATTAATATATTAACACACAGGTAGCGGAACAGATCTTTATTAGACAATTGTCATGTCACCGGCCATCGAGCAGCTGTCGTGTCAAGCGTACCGGCTTCGTCTTGGCAACCTTTACGAAAGACATAGTTGCCACGTTTTATAACATACAGATATACTATAACATCTCCCTTTCCTTAATAATACAAAGTATACTTAAAATAACAAACATTACATATAATTACAAACATTACTACAAGTTTAGTCTACTTGGGGTCTTAATTAAACGACCTGATCGTGTGTGCCTTTCAGAATCATTCACCTGTATTTCAGAATCATTCACCGTTTCTGACCTAATTAGGTTTGGAACAATTAGTAATGAATTGTCTGAATTACTGTTAGTTAATAATCCTTCATTATCATTATTAACATCAGTAATTTCAGTTTCCATTGTTTTTAAGGGTTTAAAGAACATTCGGTTTCTGCGGTATAATGTGCCTTCTGCATTTTGTACTTGATAAGTTCGTGGTAAAGGTCCTACACTTACAATTGTACCTATGTGCCATTTTTTATCTGCAAGTGCCTTTTTGAATAACACTTTTTGTCCCACTACGAGATCATTAAGAGTTTTACATGATTTATTGAAATAATGAGATTTTTTAAAATTCATTCTTTCAATAAATTGTTTTTGCTTATTCAAATCTGTTAATTGTGATTGCAAAAGAGATTCTTTAATGGGTAGTCGCGTTCTGAGTAAGCGACTCATTAACAATTGTGATGGGGAGTTCAAACTTTCGTTAGGAGTTGTACGATATTGTAGAAGAGCCAAATATGGATCTTCATTGCACTCAAATGCTTTAATAATCATATTTTTCAAAGTGCCTATACTCCTTTCTACTTGACCATTTGATTGAGCATGGTGTGGACTAGCTGTCACGTGATTTATATGCCAAGTTTTAACAAAGTTAGCAAATTCATTGGAACCAAATGGAGGACCATTGTCTGAGATTAATGTGACAGGTATTCCATGCCTTGCAAAAATTGATTTTAGTTCTATTATAACTAGTAAAGCTGTACATCCTCTTTGCATTACTGCTATTTCTATGTACTTCGAGAAATAGTCAATGCAAACAAGATATTTCTTATCCAATACATCCATAAAATCTACCCCAATCTTATACCATGGTACTAATTTTATTTCATGTGGCATTAAAGGAAGTTGACTGTTATTTCTGCTGAATTGCTGACACGTAATGCATGTAGACACGATATTTTTGATATCGCTACTCATGTTCGGCCAAAATAATGAGTTTTTTGCGAACTTAATACATCGATCAATACCAAAATGTCCTTCATGGATTATTGCCAGCATTTCCTTGCGTAGTGATGATGGTATTACGATACAATCACCTTTAAAAACGATACCATCCGCAACATGAATAAATTCAGAAAATTTTAAAAATGGTCGCACTTCTAAGGGAATATTATTTCTATTTGACGGCCAACCATCTTGATAATATTTACTTAACGTTAACAGAGTCTGATCATTGTTCGTCTGTTCTCGAATTTTGTTTAACTGTTCAGAAGAAACTGCAAGATTGCACACTAGTAAATTTACATGTAAATTAAGATCCTTATCAAATTCATCTGATATTTCCAGCAGTTTATCTGACAATGGAGCCCTAGATAAGGTATCAGATACAAACATTTTATTTCCTGGCACATACTGAACTTCAAGATCATAGGCTTGAATTTTAAGCATAAATCTTTGAAGACGCTGTGGGACCTTATATAAGGGCTTTATAAAAAGGGGAATTAATGGTTTATGATCAGTGTGCACTAGCACTTTTTGTCCATATATGTACTGATGGAATTTTATACATCCATATACAATTGCAAGAAGTTCACGCTCAATTTGTGCATAATTTTGCTGACAGTCTGTTAATGAAGCAGATGCAAAAGCAATTGGGTTAATATCATGCGATATGACAGCTCCAACTGCATATTGAGATGAATCACATGATAGCGTAAGTTTCTTGTTTGTATCAAAGTACGTTAATACTGGTGCTTTAGTGATAAGGGTTTTTAATTTGTTAAATTCTGTTCTATGAATTTCATCCCAATGCCAAGGGTTGTCTTTTTTAATTAATAACCTCAACACTTTCGTATGATCAGAAAAATTTATGATAAATGACGACAAATAAGTTAACATACCCATAAACCTTTGTAAATCTTGCTTATTTTTGGGTTCTGGCATTTTAACAATTGCCTTAATTTTTAAAGGATCTGGATGAATGCCACGACTTGAAAATACGTGACCCATGTAGGTTACAGAGGTTTTACACAAATGCGATTTATTTGGATTAAAACGCATATTCACTGAACGAGCCCTATCAAGGACCGTTTTTAAAACAGAATTATATTTCGCCATCCAATCCGAAGACATTAGTTAGAATACTATGTAGTTCGTCCTTCTCGAACTCAATCACGAGTGTTTAAAGAAAGGTATATAGGAGCAAAACAGGCCCAATCCTAGGTCCGCCACTGGCACGCAGCTCGCCAGCGCCTACCCGAACTTAGGTACTTCATTCTTCGTTTTCTCGTGCTCACGTTGTGTTGGTTATTAATATTGGATTATAATTATCTCTATTTTAGAAATGGGAAATCAAGAAAACACCGTTCTAGGAGCAGAAGTGTCTCGAAAAGAGAATTACGTGACCGTTTACGTAGGTTAGAGAGTTTGTTAGTTTCGAACAAGGAGAATTTACCCCGCCATTATAACAGTAGCGGTGCAAGCTCGAGCGGCCATTGCTCTCGATCTCGTTCTAACCGGGATCATTCCCCAAGAAACGGTTGCGGCGATACACGTAATTCAAACCTTTTTTCAAGTGGTAGTAGGTACACCAGGCATACCAGTTCGCCCCATGCTTCTTTAAGCACCACACCGTCACCTTCCTCAAGGCGCGATCGGTCCCCTCGGGTTTCTTTAAGCCACAGGGATTCCCCGGACTTGCAGGTCACCTTCAGTCCGAGGCCAAGTGCTTCTCCGGAGCCACCATTGGTCATTCGGGATGATGCCATTACCGAACCGTTGGTGGACGAGAATATTCTCTCTTTAGAGAATATCCCTTTAGATATAGACGAGTTTGCTGATGTCCTGGGGAACGACGGCCCGGTCAAGTCAACACAGGCTGCTAACTTACACGAGGCAATTGCGTCCCGTTGGACCCATATTTTACAGAACGGTGTCTCATTAGAAACCCTTCAAAAGCTGAGTGAACAATATAGCATCCCGGGAAACTGTTCACTACTTGCTCCTCCTGTGTTGAACCCCGAGATCCTTTCGGTTCTAGCGAACGACAGATCAGCTCGGGACAACTCCTACAAGGAGATTCATAGCAGAACTGCTACCGCTCTGACTGCCATGGGTAGAGCGATGTCGTTACTTTTACAGGACAGCTCAATTGCTAAGGACCTTCGAGATGCCATTTTAATGCCTTTGGGTGATGCTAGTCGTATTTTGGTAAATTCGCTTTTTGTTATCTCCGATACCAGGCGCAAATTGATAGTACCAACGCTCAATAACAATATAAAAGAAGCTCTAGAAAAGACCAAGCCAGGGGAGCTTCTCTTTGGCGCCAACGTCTCTGAGTGCGTACGGGACGCAAAATCTATACAGACTGCAGGGAAGGAGCTAAAAGCGAGTACCGGGACAAGATTTTCAACAGCCAGAGGGGGACGGAGCGAAAGTTTTCGAAGACGGGATTCAAGAGCCTTCGCTACTGAAAGAGATGGCCGTCCTTTAAACCGCTTCGGCCCGACCCGTCACAGAGGTGTGACGAGGTCATCCCGAGGGCACAAACCCCATCTAAAGAGTTACAAACGCTAATTCAGGTAAGTCCTATTGCGGGCAGACTCCATCATTTCCTGGTTAACTGGCGCAAAATAACGACAAACCCTATTTTACTCCAGTGGATAGAAGGCTATGAACTACCTTTCGCCACCCCACCAAGTTTTTGCATCGGGCACTTACCTAAAGTTTGGACAGCCCAGAATTTAGATATGTTTGATGCAATCAAGTCTCTACTAAAGTCCAAAGCAATAGTGAGGTGCGAGTCTCACCCGGGACAGTGTGTTTCCAATATCTTCCTAGCGGATAAACCCGATGGCGGGAAACGTTTCATTTTGAATTTAAAGTATCTTAATACTTTCCTAGAGTCTCCCCATTTTAAAATGGAGGACATTAGAACTGCTTTGAGACTCATCAAAAAAGACTGCTGGTTTACATCCATCGATATTAAGGACGCCTACTTCCATATACGAATCCACCCAAATTCTAGGAAATTTGTAAGATTTGAGTTTGATCGGCAGTTATACGAGTTCACCTGTCTGCCATTTGGGTTATCTCCCGCGCCCTATGTTTTCACTAAACTCATGCGCCCGGTAACACAATGGCTGCGATCTCATAATATTTTGTGCGTGTGCTACCTGGACGATATCTTACTATTGAATTCTTCCTACGATGGCTGCCTCCGTAATACTAAGGTAGCAGTCGATTTTTTGCAGTCTCTGGGATTTTCCATTAACTTACAAAAAAGCCGGTTAATCCCTAACAAGACCATCAAATTCCTGGGCTTTATGCTCGATTCGGAGCAACTCACAATTTTTCTGCCAATAGAAAAGAAAGAAAAAATAAAGAAGTGGACCAGTAAATTCTTGTCTTTGAAACGCTGTAAAATTCGCGATTGGGCAGGTTTTATTGGCTATCTGGTGTCGGTCTGCCCGGGAGTCAAATACGGGTGGTTACGTACCAAAATTTTCGAACGGCACAAACATTTGGCCCTCCAGGTGAGTGAAGGGAGGTACTCTGCGTCAATGTCACTGCACGTAGACTTACAGCGAGACCTTATTTGGTGGCTTACTTCAATTGACGCTGCTTTTAATGACATTAGGAAGGATCAATTTGTGCTGGAGGTTTTTTCAGACGCCTCGCTTACTGGTTGGGGTGCTTGCTGCGGAGAGAGTAGAATTCGTGGGTGGTGGACTCCTGAAGACAGACTACATCATATCAATTACCTAGAGCTTTTAGCAATTTTCTTTGCACTTAAAGGTTTTGCTTCGTCCTGCTCCAACAGCAACATCTTATTAAGATGCGATAATACTACTGCGTTATCTTATATTAATAAAATGGGGAGCATTCACCATTCAGCGCTTTTTGATCTCACAAAGAGGATTTGGGAATGGTGTGAGGAGCGAAACCTTTGGCTGCACGTGTCCTATATCAGCTCTTCGGACAATTGGATAGCCGACAGAGAATCCAGGAGCCTAACACCCGAAACCGAATGGAGCTTAAGCAACAGGGCGTTTAAGGTGGTGACCAAACGCTTCGGGTTACCAGAGATAGATTTGTTCGCGTCCAAAAACAATCACAAATGCCCTATTTATGTTTCCTGGCAAAGGGACCCTGATGCCGTCAAGGTTGATAGCTTCACTATTCAATGGAGTAATCTGGCCTTCTATGCTTTCCCTCCATTCGCCTTGATCTTAAGAGTATTGCAAAAGATAATCGACGACAAGGCTGAAGGAATTGTAATTGTCCCAAGGTGGGAAAATCAAGCCTGGTTCCCACTCTTTTCTAACTTATTGGCCCAAGAGCCAATCGTTTTTCATCCTAGTAATGATTTGTTATTTCATCCTTACAGCAAGCAACCCCACCCTTTGGCGAACAACCTTTCTCTACTGGCGGCCAGGTTATCAGGGAAGCGTTTACACGAAAGGAGCTGCCAAAAAATGTAGTAGAAACAATTTTGCACTCCTTATCGGAAGCAACCATCCAACAATATGGAGGGACGTTCAAGCTCTGGTGGCCCTACTGCGCCAAAAAAGGCATCTCTCCCTTTGACGGCACACCTGCACATGTGATGGAATTCCTGCAGTATCTCTACGATACAGGCAATCAGAGCTATGGAACTTTCAACTCGCATCGTTCGGCCCTATCTCTAATCTTGTCCACCGATTTAGCTGGCCACCCAGTTGTTAGTCGTTTCCTGAAGGGAATATCGAAGCTGCGACCGCAAAAACCTCGATACGATGTGGTTTGGGACCCTCACATAGTGTTAAGTTTCCTGGAAAAACGTTCTACGCCCACCTTGCAAGCGCTCTCCGAGAAGCTAGTCACACTTCTGGCTCTTTCAACGGCTCACCGAATGCAGACGTTTTCCCTAATTCGGCTACCCAACATCATTGAGTCAAGGACTGGGTTTCAAATATTAATAGAAGACAAAATTAAAACTTCTGGCCCGGGAAGAAAGCAACCCTGTCTACAACTTCCATACTTCACTGAGACTCCTAATCTTTGCGTAGCCACAACATTAAAGGAGTACTTGGCAGCGACTAAACAACTACGCACGTCAAACACTGATTTCCTCTTTATTACATACAAGAAACCTCATCGGATAGCGAGTAAGCAGACACTAAGTAGGTGGGTGAAGGACACGTTGGAACAGGCTGGTGTGAATACCAAAATCTTCAAAGCACACTCTACCCGCCATGCTGCAACATCGAAAGCCTTCCAATTAGGAGTGCCAGTGGAGACTATTCGTCAAACGGCAGGATGGACGGCGAAGTCCAAAACTTTTTGTAATTTCTACAAAAGACCGTTTTCGGAAGCCAACCTGTTTGCTAATACTGTACTTAGTTCTAGCTAGGTCAACGTAGTTCTAAAATTATTAAACCAGTTCAGTTCGGAAAGCAGAGTTCTTTCTCACATATCCTGAAAAACCTGTCATCTTTAAACAGCTACATAGTATTCTAACTAATGTCTTCGGATTGGATGGCGAAATATAATTATACGATCAAACGAACTTACCTGTGAAGTTCGATCGTAATTATATGAGACATCCAATCCGAAGACATTACACCCTTCCCACCCAGACCCTAGGTTTTTCAGTATTTAATCTATAAACAAATGAAGTACCTAAGTTCGGGTAGGCGCTGGCGAGCTGCGTGCCAGTGGCGGACCTAGGATTGGGCCTGTTTTGCTCCTATATACCTTTCTTTAAACACTCGTGATTGAGTTCGAGAAGGACGAACTACATAGTATTCTAACTAATGTCTTCGGATTGGATGTCTCATATAATTACGATCGAACTTCACAGGTAAGTTCGTTTGATCGTATAATCATGTTCCTTTTTTGTACTTCCAAATATAAGCAGATCATCAAAATAAATAATTACATTTTTAATTTGTGCAAACAGATCCACCATTGTAGCATGGAATATTTCTGGTGCAGAGTTAATACCAAATGGTAACCTCAGGAAACGAAAACGTCCAAAAGGAGTTATAAAAGTACACAGTTTAGATGATTGGTCATCTAAAGGTATAGTCCAGAAACCTGAATTTGCATCGAGAGTTGAGAAAAAACATGCATTCGCAAGTTTACTTGTTACCGAATCTATATTCGGAAATGGATAATGAGACCGTTTAATTGCTTTGTTCAGATTTCTAGGATCCAGACAGATTCTTAAATTACCATTTTTCTTAGTGGTTATAACTATACTATTTACCCATGCAGTGGGCTCAGATATTCTTATTATAACCCCTAAGTCAACCATACGTTTAAGTTCTTTTTCCAAATCCTTATGTAACATAAAAGGAATTTTTCGCAGTGGTTCAATGACAGGCTTAATATTTTTATCGACTACAAAGTGACATTTCATATCAATTTTACCTAAACCTTCAAATACGTCCTTATAAGTTTCCAAGACATTGTGTTTTTCAGACTGAACTTCACTCGTCTGATTACTTTCAGAATCGAATTGCACGTTGTGAAGTCTTTTCACTAATTTCAAATTAATACAAGCTCTTAATCCTAAGATTGTAACACAATTGAAATTTGCAACATGAAATAATTCGTGCGACTTCCTTAACCCTACTTTACAAGTCAAATTAACTGAACCAATTACATCAATATTATGTCCTGTAAACGTACTCACCCTTGACGAACAAGGTGTGATATTTGAGTTCGGTAAGCCCAAAGTTGTGAACTTAGACAAACTGATTATGTTCGTTTGAGCTCCGGTGTCCAATTGGCAAATGACTTCTTTGTTGTTAATGTGTACGGCAGATTCCCATGATAAGGATTTGACATCAGAACTGGGAACATTTTCACACTCGACCATCCCTAAAAATAAATCTTCGGTTGTAGACAGCTGATGAACAGTTCTTGATTTTTTCTTAAAACAGCATTGCACGAAATGTCCTCTTCTGTGGCAGTAATTGCAAATTTGAGTTGCTGCAGGGCATCTATATAGATGATGTTGACCACAGCGGGTACATGCACTATCGTTGCTTGACGGCGATCCATAATTATTCTTAGGCGATGTACTCGGACTGACAGATTTTCTTCTCTTCGTGTGGCTTTGATTGACACGCTTTCTTCTTTGAAATTGATTATTTATTGCACCTACGAACGATGCTGCTGAACTTAACTGAGACATCTGCGCTTTTGTAAGGGATGCGGTCTTCGCTAGTTCGACTGCTTCATTTAATTCGATTGGACCTGCTCTAATTAATTTTTCCTTGATGTAGTGATTGGATTCGTTTAAACCACAGGTAAAAATGTCTTTAATCAAGCTTTCACGTAGTGCTCCCAAGTCGCAGGACAGGCTAAGATTTGTTAATGCTGTGACATAATCCTCAAGGGATTCATTGCTACCTTGCTTTCGTGTTATAAATATATGCCTCTCAAATGAAATATTAGCGGTAGGTGTAAAATGTGCATCAAACCTCGTTTCTAGCTCGTCGTATTTCACAGAATCCAAGTTTTCGTTAAAAGAATTGTAGATTTTCAAGCAATCGGGGCCCAGGTAGTGAAGCATTAAGGCGACTTTTCTTGCATCACTTTCTTTGTCAAGACCTGTAGCTCGCAGATAAATTAGGAATTGGGTTTTCCAAGTTTTCCAGGCTTGTGATAAATCAGGTGCACGCAGATTCATAGGCTGAAGCGAACAAGATGCCATAGGTGCTGCTCTACTACACGTGCTTCTACAACAGATTGGTTAGCATTTGAATTTGACGGATTTACTTCATTGTCTGGCATGACGGGCTTGATTCTTTATTTACTGACAGATTAATTTTAGACGACAACTTCTGACACCATATTATGTTGGGTGATTGCTTGGATTAATATATTAACACACAGGTAGCGGAACAGATCTTTATTAGACAATTGTCATGTCACCGGCCATCGAGCAGCTGTCGTGTCAAGCGTACCGGCTTCGTCTTGGCAACCTTTACGAAAGACATAGTTGCCACGTTTTATAACATACAGATATACTATAACAATTATATCCTCCGCGTCCTTTTCTGAATCTGAAACAAATAATAACGTAAATTGATAAGCATATAAACTAATATATTGAAATATATATAATATATACAAAACATTTATTCACTTACCAAGAGCAATATCAGTCCTGCTTGTATCCGTTTTTTCCGTTTTTTTCAAAACAGCTTTATTGAATCTACCGTTGCTGTTCCTCCATTTATTGTAGAGGTTTCCTCTCTTGTTAGTGCGGTAGAACTCCTAGAATTTGTTAAGTTGGAGTCAATATTTTGAACTGAATTAATTAAGCCCAACTTACCAGCTTCTCAGTCGGAAATCTCTCGACTATCTCTCGTTCCAATTGATAGCTTGCTGCCATTGTCATGGGGATGCGATTATCCTCGAAGTATCTTGCTATTAAACTGATCAGGGCTCCTCTCTGTTCGTTTTCAAATTTCGAATTTTTTTCCCAGTATTCCATCAACAGCGCTGCTTTCGGGGAGTCTTTCAGAATAGTTGCCAATAGCACTTTGGCACCTGATCCCGCATCGGTTGAATGATGGGATTGAACACGGTGACCTTATGTCTGATGGTTCAAGATTGTCCACCCAGATGGATGTGCTTGCGAGCTGCCTTGTCATACCACTTCCAGTGGGCCCAGTTTCATAGGAATTTAGAGGGATACCAATTGATTGTCTCCAGAGTGAGAGATAGTGCTCGAATTCAATTCGCGTTCCAACGTCATATTTTTCGAGCAACTCCCGCACATGGTGTCTCCCCATCATTTTGAGCTGAGGCACGAAAACCTTCTGATCTGAAAAAAAAACATGTCAAAATACTTATCAATGCTTATATCGATGGGTTTTTGGCAGAACATCGTAAGCGACATATTTGACAATTTTACGTTTTTTTGGTGTAAACTGTCGCTTACGATAAGCGGAAGGTCCCTGCAAAACATCATAAGTAAATAATTAACCGTTTTCTTTCAATTTAAAAAAGAAAATTATCGTAAGCGCCAAATTTTATAAACAAAGTCTGTCAAAACATCGTAAGCGAGGACCTTTTACCGGCAGAACATCGTAACTGTTACGAAAATTAGGAGAACGTGGCGCTTACGATAGAAATTCCTAACCGTGTCGGGCGCTTGCGTCATTATGGCTGTTTGTTGATCAGGTAATGGTGCTGTTTGATTTGTGGCTAGTGACTACTTATTCATTTTTAAGCGTAGACTTGGGTGAGTTTTGCAATTTTATGTAATGTAGAAATTAGAAACTTTAATCATTATTTATAAGTAATACGTTGCTATTTTATAAATGACAATAATGTTTGGTGTAGGAAATGGCCTCGTTACGAAGTAAACATTTGGTACAGTTAGCATTAAATACTGAACGCAGCGGAGATTTAGATCAATTAGATCAAATCCCCTCTATGAATGGGGAGAACGTCGATTATGAAAACATGTTTATGACCAGTTCAGATGCTTTTGACATAGACAATATTCCAATTATTATTGCGGAAAACGATGATATAGCCACTCAGCATTTAGGGCAATTATTTGTCGATAATAACTTAGTAAATGCCCCTTTATGGTCTGAGGTAGATGAGCACAATGAACGTCAGATAGAAACAGGAATATTGGAAGAATCTATCGATAGTACTAATACCTATTTAACACGCCTGGTAGATTATTCGTCTAGCTCAGAATCGGAACCTGAACAAAAAACTTCAAAAATAAAATCCAAATTTAAACGATTTGATTCTGACTTGTCCTTTAATGAAGTAAATAACCAATATGCTACTGATTCTGATGTAGAAGAACCGATGGATGAATTATTAACAGAGATTGTTGGAGAATCCGGTTTGAGAAAAGCTAAGTCACCCAATAAAAGGCACACACGAAGGATTCAAAAACTTTTGGGCGCTGGGAAGTCTGTGCAAGACAACCCTTGTAAGACCAAAAAATGTCAAAACTCTTGCGCAAAAAAATTCACTGAACAACGCCATGAAATTTTTGAATTTTATTGGGGTTTAGGAAGTCTTCAAAAGCAGCGAGATTGGATTTTGCTGTGCATCGAAGAAAAGAATATAAAGAGAAGACGTAGACGTGATGTCGAAAACAGCAGAAGAGTCAGAACCTTTAAGTATGTCATACCATGGAATGAAGAAAAAACAGAAGTTTGCCAACAATTCTTGTTGAAAACTCTATGCATATCACAAATGACGTTGAGGTATACGAAAAACAATGCGGTAAATTTTACATGTGCTAAAACGGATAAACGAGGCAAGCACGAACCTCACAATAAAACGTCATTACAGGATAAACAGCTGGTTCATGAATTTATTAAAAAATTACCTGCAGTACCATCACACTACTGTAGAGGTAGCACCGTAAAGAAATATCTACCTACAGAGTTGAGGAATGTATCTTTTTTATACAGAATTTTTAAAAAGGATACCTTAGAATACCTCAAAATAAAGACCAAAATATCTCTAAAGGTGTTTCGAGAGATTTTCTCCAACGATTTTAATATAGGATTTCATCTTCCTAAAAAAGATAAATGCTCTACATGCGAATCCAGAAAGGGTCAACAGTTTACATTTTCAGCAGAAGATGAAAAACGTTACGAAATTCATTTAAAACACAAAGAAGAAAGTAAAAAACTATTTTTGTCCGATCAAAAAATTGCAAAGGAAGATAAAACTTTTGTATGTGCAAGTTTTGACCTGCAAAAGGTTTTAAATACTCCTCATGGTGATAATATGCTGTTATATTACTCACGGAAATACGCGGTATACAATGAAACAGTATATGAAAGTGGAACAAGGCGCACGTTTTGCTATTTGTGGGGTGAAACCGACGGTAATCGTGGCTGCGATGAGATCTGCACAATTATAAATAAATATTTGCAAGACGTTGACCAGCGTGTTTTTGTCAAATTCGTTGTGCTTTACTGCGATAGCTGCTCCGGGCAGAATAGAAACAGGGCCATGTTGAGTATGTTGCATCAATTTTTAAAAAGTTCCAAGAACGTCCATCATATAAAAATAGTGTTTCTTCTTCCGGGACATACGTACATGCCCGTAGACTCGGTCCATGCAACAATAGAACGCTTCATTAACAAACGCACCGTTTGGGCGCCATCGGAATGGCATACTTTAATCGCTAATGCGAGGGTTAATCATACACCTTTTGAGGTAATTAATATGAAGCATACCGATTTCATGTCTTGGAAAGAAGCGGCTAAAAATGTATTACCAAACAAAATTAATAAAACAAAAGAAGGAGAAAAAATTTTACTGAGTCAGCTAAGAATTGCTTCTTTCAAAAAAGGTGAAGATGTCATTAAAATTCAATATTCTTTTTTGGACTGCGACGGACAACAAACTGTAGAACTTCGTCAACCACGTAAATGTTAGTATAAATTATGATGTTTTATAATAAATGCTTATGCTTTTGTTTATAGCTAAAAGGTCAGCCAGCAGTCTCCTAGAAATGCCGAAAATAGGAAATTTATATCCATCACCGCTCCCAATTTCTGCCTTGAAGTTAAAGAATTTAATGGACCTATGTGCCAAGCGCGTGATTCCAGAACGCTACCACAAAGAATACGAAAATTTTAAGGGTACGATAGAGGTTGAAGATACATTGGCAGAAACGGATGAAGAGGATGAAAAAGTTGAGACTGAGATTTGTCCAAGCAGAGCTCCTAGAATTATGTTGTTTATTTTGTTGTTTTTATTTACTTCCATTTATAAACAATTGACCTATTTGTTTATAATTTCATTACTTCTTAGAAACAAATAGCTGAGCCTATAATTATTTAGAAATTCACATCCAGAAACGAGCAGAACATCGTATGTGTATCGTAAGCGGCTAAGATTTAAAACACAATTTTAATATTTTCTTGGCAAAACATCGTAAGAACCAAAATTGCTTAAAAAATCAAATTTTTTTTTAAAATAACCATTGTAAACGAGTTTTAATGATAAAAAAAAACGCCGTATAAAATTTCATTGCGATACGACATGAAATACAGTTGCTATCAGAAAAAGTCGTTTCCTGTAAAAAGTAACATTTGGCGCTTACGATGTTTTGACAAAACACCATCGATATATAGGTACAGAATTATTTATTTGGATCATGCAAATTAGTTCACTATTTAGATTGTAAATTACATAATTTTGAGACTTGACATAGCTACTAAATGATTCAGCAAACGATCAAGCTTCCAGTTAGTCAATAATGTCTGTAATTCTAGAACATCAGCGCTCAAGCAAGCGCTCATTTGGTTGTCTTCTCTGTTTGTTATGTCAAGGAGAATGGAATCAGACGCAGTAAGGTCCGCTGACAAGGCTCTTCTTAGGCTACTGTTGTTCATTAAAAACCCATATTCTTCATCATTTTCGTTGATCCCGAATTCCAAAGTTTCCATTGCTAATTTTGAAAGCTCAACCTGTATATGAAAATCGTACGTATGCTCCCTTATCAGTACCATTTTCTCAGAGAAATAGTTCAGAGATACATAATAACAGAAATATAATAAATTGGAAAGAGTCGTGAGTCTGGTTTAGGACGTTCATTCGTTGTACAAACTGCAAGTCATTCTATGTGAACTAGTGGTTTTCTCTATTTTTAGTCGAAACGGGGACGAAAAACCGTACAAGCTGAGAAGAAAATACGTTATATTTGAGTTATTATTTTACAGTTCCCCCACTTTATTTCGACTTATCAGTTGATTTGACTCCATGAATGTCCGTAGGCTAAATTTGCAGTTTATACAAGGAATCGACGTCTACAACAGCTTAATTATAATGAATAGATTAGATCGTAATTTGTGGAAATTAGATGCTTCTAAAAAACTCTTTTGGTCTCAAAATAGTCTGACCTCTAGGTGATTTGATTACAGTGATTGGAGGTCCTACTATGTCGTTCATGGAAAGGATTGAAATTGATCCTAAATTAGTAGTATCAACTAGATAACCGATAAAATGCTCTTTAAACTCAACATCTCTCAATTTTTGGCAAAATAGTCGTACAGATTCATTGTTAATCACAATAATTTTCAATATGACATAAAATGCAATATCATTTTCGAATGTGGAAACAAAGTAACCTTTACAAGAATATCTTACACCTTTATAGATCATCTCGTCGAAGAATTTCAGGCAGTCCATGTTAATATTCAGTTTATTGCGAATCAATGTTGCATAATTACATTCCGTTTGATGTAAATTATTAACTGTGAAAAGAGTATTGTTATCCGACTTTGATATATTGTATGCAAATCTATATTCATATTTTTTACACAAACTAAGACATATATTTCTTCTGGAGGTAATGCAATTAGAATAAATCTTGAACTGTCGATGAAATGACTCATACTTGAAACACCAAAAATTACGTAATGGTCCAGATTGTCGTATGATTGTGGGGTAATGGACCAAATTATGAAATTTAGGTTTCAGAGTGTCATTGAATAATATCACAAAATCTGAGTTATGTTTTTTGATTTTATGTTCTAGAAGATTGATTGTTGTGTCATCTATTTCAAAACATAGTAAAATGTCTACTATCTCAACAAAATTCACAAGAAAATTCCAGACCGGATCGTCGTTTGGAACCAAATCCTCCATCATAATAAGAAAATATAGAGTGAAAGTCATCATTTGTCTAGCAGACATTTTTAATTTCATTTTTTGTATATGTTTCAGTTCTATGACAGCATTGTGTATATTCTCGATTTCAGTGGGTCCATACTCAAAATGTGTTTTCCGCAAGTTAAAAGTACTTATATCAAAATATTTCATTTGCTGGATAAAGTATAATAGAGCATGGCAAAAGTTGTAGTGGCAAATACCTTCAAATACGTCGTGCATAACATCTGCATAATAATTAGAGACCACATGAAATGACGGAATTTCATTCAATATACATTCGCTCCTGATTCCTGTTAACGCAGGGTTATTCAAGTCCAAGTCATCCTCATAATTTTCTATTGTTCGCATAGAAGCAGAATTCTCTATTACTTGCTTATGACATTCAATTTTATTTGTTTTGCACAACCTACAGAATGAGGTACTGGAAAAAGATTTATTGAAATTTAAAAATGAGTTTAAACCCAAATTGTCGCCCGTTACTAAAGCTATTACGAAATGCACTTCTTCACTTTTACCTTCAACCTCAATTAAAATTCCCGTCTCCTCCAAAAGTTTTAATTCATTTATTAGGTGCTTAAAACACACATCATTACCCAAAGATTTAATATCTTTACATTTCAGAGATGCTGCTAGGAATACATTTTCAGATTTTGAATTTTCTATCGGATGACACGGAAATGAATAATAAACATTACATACAGAGTGCAATCCGGCACGTGACCCCAACGGGTTATTGATTTCAAAGTCGTCAATATATACAAAATATGGAATGAGAATTTTATTTGGATAGAGCTTAGTTTTCTCAGCCCATAATTTGCCCTGAATGAAATTTTTCATTTTTGTGCAAGTTTTGAGCCGATTCATGTAGTCTTGCATGTTTCTTAGTAAGTTTCCCCTTTCGAAAAATTTCCGAAATTGGAATTGAAGTGGCATCAAAACACCTGACAGTTTTTTCTCATCATAAGTTAAACCTCCTTGTCGATGAATTGCAACTACTTCATTACATAATGTATAATGTTTTATATCTCCAACATAGTCATTATACTTTAACAACCTGTGAAGCAAGTGTTCTGAATTATAACTCTCAAAGGGATTTCTTAAAGCCGAAATTATACCCAATATTTCCTCACAGAGCTCAGTATTATTGCTTCTTTTGAGGTAACTATGCAATTCCTTGAACAATTGCACAAATGCGGTAACTACGTGTTTGGTCATAGCATTTTGAACGTAAGATATATCTTTTCTAGAAAAATTACTTTTGTTGTGTAGTTCAAGTATAAACAACAGCAAAGATTGAGTTAATCCATTCTTAATATTTTCAAACTTAAAGTCCACAGGATATTGTGATGGAGGAGGAGGTGATGATATTGGTTCAGTGGGTGTTGTTAGTAGTGGTTCTGGTGGTTTTGGTGTTGGTGTTTTTGGTGGTGATGGTGAAGTTGGATTAGTGGTTGAGGATGTAGATTCAGAATCGACTAATTTAATAGCATTACGAATATGTTTCTGATTCACATGTTTTTTAAATCTATCCAAGTACTGATAAGTTCGCTCACATTCACAACATGTAAATAAAGAGCTTGATCCTAAATCATGCACTCTTTTGAAATGTTGAATCAATATTTTTAGAGTATTAAATTGCCTTTTACATAGGAAGCACAACATCGTACAGGTAGAACTTTTAATGCAATGCAATAGAAATATAGGGAATCACCATAGAATTAACTAACTGAGTAAGCTTGTAGATGGTCTGTAGCTGCAGTACTTAGCAGCAATTCAAAAATGTGTTACCTATTTGGGCAATCGATACTTTCGTAGTTTATTCTGACATTGATAAATCCAAAGAAAGAGACGTTGAAATCACATCGGATCGAGTTTCTCTGAAATTAGGAAATGAAAAATAGTAGTACAAATTTTGCAGAAGCGCATTTTACAAAGCGGGATACCGCTGCAGTGTCAAATGTGTTTAGTTGCATTTCCCGTTGTGAAATTACAATGCGCACTGATTCCGTTCCCCGCGTCCCGCTTGCATATTTGTAAATAGCAGACGCGTTATCCTTTCGGTAAATTTCGCCCTGCTCGAAGAATGTTAATATTTAGCAGATGCGTCCGCCAGAATCCGCCTGGGCCTGACACGTCTGCTGTTTACTGGAGGAAGTGCAGCACAGACATTTTTATTTTTATATTCATATATCAGGTAAGGCGTCAGCTGTCTGCCTGATACGTCGGCTTTTTCACTTTATACCTTAAAAATGCCGAATGCGTAAATGGCCAAAGAATTACGCATATAAAAGTGTTAAGGAAAATAGCGTGATCGTCTGCAAACTCTTCAGTAAATAAGAGGTAGAGGTAAGTTTAATTTAAAATGTTTGTACAAAAATCTTTTGTAATATTAGACCACGTTGACATAGAGAACGCTAATGGTGTCAGGCGCGCATCCTTTTGGTGTATTGTTTGATCCATATTTTTTGGGTGTATATTAATTTATTACATATAAGAAAAGGTACCTAGTGGTCTTCCCCAAAATGGGGAAGACCACTACCTTTTCTTATAATTTTTCCTTTTGGACCTGAATTTGTACTAATTGTAGATTAGATTGTAGATAAGAACATGCTATATAGGCTATCCCAAAAAAGTATGGCAAATCAATGTTAGTGTTATTTATTTATAGTGTAATATTCCTGTATATTTATACAAAAGTAAAGAGCCGAGCCCTGTCCTTTTATTCAGACGCGTCTGGCAAAAATCCAACTTTTTCATCTGCTATATAGGTACAGGTCTTAACCTACTCCGACGTGTCTGCTGTTTACCAAGTGGTTTTGCTGACTCGTCTGCTGTATACCACTCTACTTCGGCTCGCGTCTTTTGGCGCACGCGTCTTCTGCTTACAAATATGCGTCCCGCTTTTGTTTGAGAGTACCTATTTCATTGATAGCAGATCGAAGTTGAGATTTAAATATAGTAAAACCTGATGCTTGGATCAAATTGGTATATATGTAACAATTATTACTCACATACAAGTAATTGACTGCAGCTCCCACCCACAAGTCATCTATGTATAAGAAATTAAAAAATGGATCACTAACTGTAATATCGCGTTCACAGGTTCACTGTTTTCAAATTAAAATTTCAGGAGGTATTCGAATGCTCCTAGCACCTATACCTGCGACGACACATTGAGAGTTCACATTCACAGAGACCAAGCCATTATTAATTATTGTTTATTTTGGAACGTCCGGCTGCAGAGTCGGCGTTTGTTGCATAGAGAGGCGGTACAATAATTAATCCGTATAGGTAATATTAAATTACCAAACAGCGAAAGTGAATCTGTATTTATATTGTACATTGTGCCTCTATGCCGGCGGATGTTTATTAAAATAACTGATTTCCCCGAATTTTGGGCAAGGACGACTGCGTTCTCTTTTTAATATTTAACAAATCATGCACTCTTTTTTTTTAAATTAGATAATTTTCAATGATCGTACCTTTTGTTCGTATTCTCCAAATGACTGTAACCTGCAGCAACACTCAAACACTACGCTCTTTTCGTTACGAATCGCGAAATAATTGAATAGTGCGTGGCATAGGCTAAAACCCAGGTCACTAGGACATGTAGGCGTTGTAACAAGGATTGCGAGCCTTGATTTGAGACGTCTGATTATTATTTCAAGGCACCTAACCCTTCGGTTGAGGCAGTGTCCTTAATATGATGCATTCGTGCATTACTGAGTGGAAGACGGACCTTGGTTCAAGACACTGGAACATTAATACAACAACTTGAAACATCAACAGATTACATATACATGGGCGAGTGTGCGCCTTGATTTCAGGCAAGGAATTATTATTTCAAGGCACAATAACCTGCGTTTGAGGTAGTTCAAACATAACAAAATGACGCGTCATTGGTCGGTACCTTGATAAAGTAAAACCAAGAGTGGCATAATAAATGAAGCATAAAAGGCTTGGAACTTGGAACATCAGCTTATTATACACACATACAGTGATTACTGATTAGCGCATTTTTGAACGAAGTTGGGTGCGCTATTCCACTTTCTCTGTCCGTCCGTCCGTCGGAGACCTTAACTACTCATAGGTATAGTAAAAATCCTGCTCATGCGCAGACTGGGTAATGCCAACTTTCTTATTTGTGGAGATAATTCTTTAAAATTTTAACCAAAGAAGCTTCTAGCTAGTACAGGCAAACAAATCGCATATTGTAAACATCAGGTGCGCGCAACGCAATGCTAAGTTTCTTATTTATAAAAATATTTATGCTTAACTTATTTTCCTTTAAATAGTCCATTATATGACCTTTTGGGAGGTACTGATCAATTCATGGTAAATGCGCTAATGTTACTGGCCTTATGGCGAAAACCTTTTTATCGTTTTAAGAGTGGCCATAGCCATAGGGAAATGCATATTCATTTATTTTCTTCTCCAAAAGGCAATTAAAACTCTACCTTATGAATATGTTGTCGTACTGTGCTTTCAGTGGTTCTGATGGAATAATATTGCAAACTACGATTGGAAATAGGTTTTAATCTCTTTTCGAAGGTGAGAATATACCAACTTGGTATCCAGTACTGGAAGCACAATAGATTTATTAATTATTTTAAATTTTATTGTACTGGGCCGTCAACAGGCTTGCCCCTATATTACAGAGTGACCCGCATAATGCTCTCAGCATTACTTTTGGAATTCCATCATCTCGAATTGGGGTGGAAGTATGAGCTTATAAAACTCGGTATTGATGTCTTCCCCACAAATATATTATATCGCATTTTTGGAACAAAAGTGCAGCTTATAGTCTCACTTTGGCCGGCTGGTGATCTCTGAGTTCTCGAAAACTACAATAGATAGAGACTTCCGGTTTTTTGCGTTAGCTTTGTGCTTAAAAGTTATGTGTCCGCCGGATATTTATATTGTTGTAATCGGTAATGTCACTGATCTACACACCAAAAATGCGTTTAAGTCATGCGGCTACCCGCAGACTTTTTTAACATCTTTTCTGCTGGTGTGATTATCTGCAACAATCGTCCAGCAACTTGTGAATACCTACATTGAAACTCTGGTTTCCTTGCAACTTGCAAGTTACTAAGTTCAATGCTGTATCTCAAAACAATTTGCATTTTTTCTTATGATAATTTAACGCATATGTGTTACTTGAAACGTAGTACCTACCTATACATTGGTGGAAGGCATGCTGCCTGCATTAATCGATTATAAGATTCATTGAAACAATAACTTCTGTTAATGAAAAGTACACAATTTTCAAACATTTGTAGGCATCACCGTAAGGCAAAATTTACATTGTCAGTATGTAAAACTACTACAATAGATACAATTTCACATCAACCGAATGAATGTACAACCTTGTCGCAAGGGTTGCGTAGTCCTAGCATTAACGCCCAAGGTTATTAACTGATGATTGAATAGCATTGATTCTATACCAACATTACATCATACCAATGTAAAAGTACATTGTGCTGATGTTTTCAAGTCAAGACACGACAGTCATTGATATGAGGTTAAAAATTTTTCTCTGTGTTCCAAAGGGAAAAAGAAGCAGGCAAAACTTTATTACCCGTAAGCGCAGTATATGATGTACTTAAGTGTTTCCTATGCGTTTGCTATAATTATATGCTTACTTAATCACAGAGGGTTTGTGCTGCTCTGGGTGTATCGTTGTCGAGTCGACTGTAAAAAGAATTAGTACAAGAGGTGTTAAAAAAGATGATTATTACCTACAAATCGCAAGAAAGTGTGGCTATTAGTTTATCTCACGGACCTCCGCTGCATGAAATACATGAACATGTAATAAGGACACGGATTTATGCAATGTATGCGACAGGTAAATAACATTCTTTATGTTCTAAGGGAAGATTTGCTTCAAATGAAGAGGTTCGCTAGAACACTTATTGAATTGATTTTATAAGTGAGAATGTTACACTCCGTTCTTTACACAGTAATCTTCAACGACTTGATGGCGTAGAAATATCTGCTACCTCTTTGTCCCGCAGTTTGAAGAAACTGAAATTCACGTGGCGGAGATGCACCGTTTCTAATAGATTATTTTTAATGGAACAACCCTATGTAGCTCAAAGAAGACTACAATTTTTGAGGGACTTTAAACACAACGAAACTTCACTCTTTCCATTACGACCTGTGGTTTTAGACAAAACCTGGATATACAGTAAAGGGTCTTTTAGAAGAAGCTGGCAAGATGGTACTCTCAAAACAGTTAGAAAAAAAAGTAGTGAAGGGGTCCGGTACATAATACTCCATGCAGGATCATAAGATGGATTTGTACCACACGCAAGTCTAATTTTTAAATCTGGTAGCAAGTCCGGAGACTATCATGACTCCATGAATTGCCTTAACTTTGAGAAGTGGTTTGAACAACAATTGCTCCCGAACTTGGAGGAACCTTCTCTTATAATTATGGACAACGCTTCTTACCATTCAGGATTGGTAGAAAAAAGTCCAAATCAATGCTGGACAAAAATGTCACTTATAGAGTGGCTAACATCACGAGACATTACATTTGCACCAACAATGATGAAAGATCAGATCTGGGAAGTAGTGAAAAATCATATACCACCAAAACTATTTAGGTAGGCATCGCTGATAATTAAATGTTTGGTTGCAGTTAGGTAGACCTTTGGATATGAAGCAGATTGTTATGGTTTTTTTTCACTCCACGTTGATTTTTACAGATTGGACGAACTAGCATTACAACATGGTCATCGTGTTTTGAGACTTCCTCCATATCACTGCGAGTATAATCCAATCGAACTGGTATGGTCAGAATGCAAACGGCATTACGATACAAGGATCGATTCAATTCAGCCTGTCACACACAGTGCCGTTTTGTCTTTATGGAATGAGGCACTGCACAAAGTAACCTCTTTATATGCTGTTTTGTGAAACAGTACTTAATAACTTTAATGTTTAGGTTACACCGGAAAAATGGAAAAGATATTTTGATCATACAAGAGGCATTATAAACCAGGCCTGGGAACGGGAACAACATATTGATACATCAGACATCTTACCAGTGATTGTCAACTTGGACGAATCTGATAGTGACGAAGATTATTATGATGATTATATTCATGAGGCAGAAGAGAATGAGCGTGTTTAAGAATATTATTTTTGGGCCGTTTATACATATATACCATCTTGTGGTGTAGTGTCGTTTTTTCTTTTGTACATACGATTTGAATATGAACATTTGAGAGTTTTTTCAGGAATAAATATCTTCACTACCTGTTTTCTCTCACAATTGCGTTTTTTTTTTTTAATAAATCGGATCAGAAGATATTCAAGATCCTTATGCGAATATCTCGAGTGGTGTAAAAGAACAGAAACTGTATGTATGCGTTGTTATTTCAATGAGCTTGTGGTATAATGACTACGCTTTATCTCAAATTTGTAAGATATATAAATGCGAAAGGCTTACCGATAAACCATGGCCTATTCTACTTCTGAAAAAATTGCTAGTTAAGGGTCATTAAAATTCGCGCAACTTAACGCGTATTCTTCACATTGGTAGCATACTTAATTTCACATCAACATTAGGTAAACAATAGTATTTTACATTATTAGCCAGGTAAGTGAGTTTTTACTGGCGATAGGAGAAGTTGACTAGCGAGCCGTTAGGCGAGCTTGTCATCTCCTAGAGCCAGTAAAAACTATTACCTGGCGTATAATGTACAATATTTTATTTGTTACTCATTTGTAAACAATAGTAAACGTAAATAATTAGTTCTTAAATTGATCTTGAAGAAATGTCTAAAATATCATGTGATCCATGTAACAGAGACTTCGCATTAATTCTGGCCAATGAAATTACTAGATTACTAACTTGTAAAATTTTACAGGTCTGCTGTCAGTTTTACAAGTCAGTAGCGTTTAAACATGACGTTTACCCGTTTGCGTTTTGTCTTGTTAATCAACGTTTACAACTGAGTAACAAATAAAATATTTATTTACGAACTGCCTAAACAAAGTTACAAATGTTCCTATGCGTTTTCTGTAACCATCATACACTTGATCTCAAAGAATTTCTGATGCTCTGGCAGTATCCATTTCGACTGTCGGTGCAAAGAATCGGTTACATGAGGTGATTACAAACGGTGGAAAAAGTTTAATCTCGAGTTTAATTCATACCAACGGAGTTCCTCTACACAAAATACATGACCATTTAGCCATTATAAAACCTGGGGACAGGAAAAAACCTATCAGGACCAGATGCCTTACAAGTGATTGTCAACTTGGACGGTCTGATAATAATGAACGATAGTGACACCTTAATAAATAAGTTGAAACGTCAATGTGACAATACTACTAATTTACGACCTGCCTTAATTTTGCTGTGACGTCAGATAGTGTGACGAAAGGTTCAGCACCCTTGAAACAAAGTATACCGATCGCCGATTTAAAATACTTTAGAAAGAAATGTGGCGTTTGTTTTTTCGGGACGCCCACCATCCCTACTGACAGGGGCGAACCGTAAGACACCCCCTCACATATCGTATTTGGCATAATATGGAACCGACTTGGGACTGGGAAATACCATACTAAATTACTAAGTAAATTGTGGAACATAAGCATTGAATATTATTCAATGACATAAGTTTATTTTCATAATATCGCGAGCAGTGGGATGTCATATCATATTTAATTGCTCTCATTGCGAACGATTAGATTTCGCATAGAATGCATACCTATCTCGTTGAGAAGTGAATGAAGGATTAAGCAGCAATGCCGACTTCCTACATCATAGTAATAAATCTGTGATCATAGGTAGTAAAGCCATGCCATTTTGACCCAGTCTCAGTCTTGGATTTTGCGTGTTGTAGCGTTTCTTTAGCATTTGAATTTCGAAAGTTGGAAAATTTTTAACATTTCCCCCTGTAAGAAACTGCTCCGTTCGTCCCTTCCTGCTACTGAATTAACGGTTCTGAAAAAACGGAAACGATCCCGAAATCTTTACATTTACCCTGACCTACAGCGTCGCGTTCTTTTTGCTTTATGAACGAACGAGAGCGGTATATTCACTACCGTGGTCATGTATTTAAATTCAAATGAGAAACCGCCCTGTTTCTCCGCCATCTACAGGCGAACCACTGCACTTGCGTTTCGCTTTCGATCTAAATATGGTGGGAAACACCACTAGGGTCACTTTATAATGATGAATTTTCGTACAAATTTCCTTTAATTGAACATAAAATCACTTGAAACTTATGTGTTATCTTTGTAATGACCCCAAGAAGGCAATGACGAAAATTCATGGAGATTTGATTTCATAAAAAATTAAAATTGCCCATTTTCAAAAATGTAATTAACCTATTTATAGCCAATGTAGATCGATGAAAATTCCTTACCTCCTGCGCTGGTCCTTGCTGATTAATATTTAAAAAAATTGGGCCGATACCACAAACGGTTTTTAAAAATTGTACAAAAATCTAAAGGCATGTTTTAAGTGTGTTTTCTACGCTGATCCCCACCACTCCGGCAGCGCGCTCTTAACAACTGTGTATACTTTATCGATATTAATGATTTAGATCGAATTGGGGAAATGACTTCATTGCTTTAGAAGCTGGTCACCAGATGGCGCTACTCTGATTTTGATGCTTTAGTTCACAGTACACCCACCAGGGTCCGCCAAAATACTATACAAATTTGTAACATTGCTGTTTCTATTCTGAGAAGGCCGTATTCTGTGGTATGTACTTATTTTACCTACATCAGAAGTCAGAACACCACTTTTGACATTAACCTGTAATACCTTGACTCACATCACATGTACACCAGCATATTCAGTTTTCTACAGTGTCTACAGTTAGTGAATCTACCAATTTATTTTTATATTTCGAAATTGTCACTAAATGGCAAGTGCATTAAATTATCGTTGGCCACTTTACCCGCCTATGCCACTTTACCCACCTCTCCCCTAGTTATTTTAGAAAATGGTAACTTGGTTTTAGCAGAGACATGGAAAGGGGAGATCGCTGATCGACGAGTGCGCATCCAAGAAAGGGTGCGACCTCATGGGCGCTGCCATTTTTACACCCGTTGTGTCATGTTGTGTTTATAGTGGTGTTATTTTAGCCTGTGTTCGTGTTTAGGAGAGCTTTTTTCGAGGTTTAAGTGTTTATTTTGTAACGTCAACGTCACTGGCATTTTCTTTTGTTCATTTGGATTGAGATATTAGTTTCTTCCTACGGAGCTGCTGCCGAATAGAGTGTAGTGTATGAAGATTGCGTTAGATGTCTCTGGGTTGCGTCAGTAAACCTTTATAGTCCTGTTCAAATTTCGCGCTTCAATGGGTGTCAAAATGGCAGCCCCCTTGTTTTGTAACTTCGCGCAGTTTCATGCGCTATCTCCCCTTTCCATGTCTCTGGGTTTTAGGCTTTCCGTCTGCTGTATATGAAATGTAACTGTAGGAAAAATGAACTGTAGCAAATAGATAGAAAATAATAAGAGGGACATTGATATAGATATTTTTGTGTATTTCACTTTTGTCTAATGTTAAATGTTGTAGATTGAATAAACAATTTACCAGTGTGAGTTTATATCCTAGAGAGTCGAGGCGTAGCATATCTGGCGACGAGGATCAGGAATCAAATTGCGGAAGTTTAGTGTCAAGCATGTCTGCGTTAATTGGGTCAATCGAACATTTTTCATCGTCGAAGTCCGATATTAGTTCATACCTAGAACGTATGGAACAATTATGTTGTGTATCTTACTTTAGGCGCTTTCCAATGACCTGCATAGCGCGCTTCCGGAGTGCTCCGTAACTGCTCGATTAACTTTTTGTGTGTTCCTTTGCACAGAAGCGCCACACTCTTGAACCGCACATTTTGCATTCCCCTGCCCCCTCAAACACATGCAAATTTTTAGAACAGTTCAAAAGTTTTACGCACTTTTAGGTTAGGATTTTAATAACATTTGTTGCAATGGATATGTTGGTGATGGTAAGTACCGAAAAATATACCACTCACACTAGTGACACTACAAAGTAGTGCACGTGCAAATGATGTATCTACAATCATTTAATAAAAAAAATGTAAATTGTGAAGTAATTTTGTGTACTTTACCTGTCTTTCCCAGACAGCACACAACGTCTTTAAGATGTACAAATTATGACGTTTTTAGGACTGGACGTCTTTGGGTTTAAGAAAGACGTCTTTACGACATCTTCTATTAGACGTTCTTAAGACAATAGCTTAAGCTGTCTTAAAGACGTTGTATAGACGTCTGCAACCAATCAATGCGTACGGCTTATCGTAAGGTTTTTGATTAATTAATTAGTTTTATATAACACTAGCTGTCCCGGCGAACTTCGTACCGCATAAGGGATATCTCATACGTACAGACAGACAATTTTTTTTATTATGTAGCAATTCCCGGGCATACACCCAACTATTTCACAAAATTTCATCGCAATCGGATGAACTGTTTAGGTAGGCATAAGAGACATACAAACATTCATTTTTATTTATTATATACGATAGGATTCTCAACCTTCTGTCACAAATCTGTATTTGAATTTAGTGTTTTATTTTATGGTAGTTGGTAACGTTGATCTCATGATGGATGGTTGGGTTGGTAACATACCTAACCTATAATCTATACATGACAAGCCCGCGTTTTTTTCATTTTCCCGCTAACTGCAATTCTTTAGCTGTGAATCAATTATTTACTCTGTTATCTCAAATTCAAGGTAAGTAATTTGCAAAAGGTTATTAGTTAGGTATGCACCTACTATTTGAAATTGTGCTAATGTATTAAATTTCTTTTACAGATAAATCTAACCTCAAATACAATTCATTGGCCTTTTTTTTTGTAAGTACTTCATTTCCACACGTAAGTAGAGTATACTATTACAAAATGAATCGTACAAATGATATTCAAAAATATTATATGCGTGCTAAGAGACAGAAAGTTTCAACTTCTCGGTGCACGTTAAGTTCACATCAAAAAGAGGATTCCTTAATTAATATAGATGAGATGGTAATGGATCATTTAGATCAAGCTGTATCTGATTACGATGATGTAGCTGCTCTGCCAGTAAGTCAAAATTTCAGCTTGAGCGATTCAACTTTCATTACAGACAAAATTGCGAATGTTCAAAACTTGTGTGATAATAACATTACGCCGAAGCTTAAAAATTGGTCACTGCAACATAACATTACACATGGCGCCATTAATGATCTACTACGTCTTCTGAAAACAACCCAAATTCCTGATAATTTACCATTGAACATTGCTAGGTACGGCCAGAACGATACATACTAAACTTATCGAACCAGGAGAATATTATCACTTTGGGTTACGATCTTGTTTGAAAAGACTTGTGAACATTTCAGGCGATGTTACTGACAAACTAAGTGTATTAGAAATAAATATCAACATAGATGGTTTACCACTTTCGAAAAGCTCGAATAGCCAGGTATATCCGATACTGTGTAATATTGTGGGTTGTAATAGCGTAGAAATGGTGGGTGTCTATCATGGTTATGAAAAACCAAAAAATTCAAATTCATTTTTAGCCGAATTTGTGGATGATGCTACTAATATTATTAACAATGGTATCGTAATAAATGGAACACTTTTCCAAGTTAGGATCAAAGGAATCATTTGCGACGCACCTGCCAAAGCATATGTTAAATGTATAAAAAGCCACACGGGTTATTCTTCTTGTACCAAGTGTCCGGTGGAGGGTAGCTATATTGAGAATCGTGTGTGTTTTCCTGTCAATGATGTTCCACAACTCAGAACTGATACCCAGTTCAGATCCAAATTTGATGAAGACCACCACATTGGCACATCTATAATTGAAAATATTCCATATATAGACATGATCCGTAGCTTTCCATTTCAGATGTTTTGAATAAAATGATTTAGAAGTTTTACGTAACTTATTTATTTGAATATCGTAGTTGTTTATTCTAATACTGATTTTTTGTTTGTTTAATATTGTTAGTCACATTGGACTATTTTAATATAATGTAATGATTTTTTTATTTTTTTACAAAATATAAGAAAGCAGTGGACATTGGCCTTCAATTTTGAAACAGAAGTGGACATTGGGCCTACATTTGAGAAATTACACTATAAAACTCGGTCAACAAAATGATTTATTTTCCACAAAACAACAAGAAATAATAAGATAAAATGCCATTTAATCGCTTTCGGCGCCTGGAAGAATATCAGGATCCAGTTCTTCAGATTTTTTTAAAGCTTGATAAAATGGTTTATTGTATTGGCTGATATAGGGCAGTAAATCCATCAGATTGCTAACCTTAAGCTCTGCTACAGGCAGAGGATCCAAAGTAATTGGTTTCGGTTGGGCAACTTCAATTTCGTTAGCTCGTTTTCTGGTAGAGCCTCTCCTTAGGTCAATTTTTTTGAATTCTTCGCTTTCCTCAAGACTCGTTTTATACAAACAACGATAATCGTTATTATGACTGTACATTAACCATTTTATCTTTATCCATGGAATTGCTTCGCCATCGTCATTTTTCTTACGATGTACCAACTTATCGGATAGCAGGCTACTGAAATTCAAAAATTCCTTTTGTGGCATTTCTACAACCTGTAGAGGAGGACTTCTTCGTATGTTCCTTATAAAATTGCACCAATCGTGAGGAACTTCTATTTCAGCCGTTGTTTTCCTTTTGGCAGCTTCTATCACGGCATGTATTGTATCCGCCTCCATGTGGGTGTGACCAGGTTCCATAAATTTATGATGCACTTCTTTCAAGCTTCGACCCAACCTTTTCATTTCATTCATTACTAACAAGACCATTGTGCACATAAAAATATTCCTATTTTGTCCGGAACACGAATCACTATACAAGTGAAGCACTTCCACTTCATTTGGAAGGGAAAGTATAAACTGCCTTAGACATGAAGATATTTCTTGTCCACCACGGCCTGCTACTGTTTCGTTCCAAAGGTAACAAATGCCAACACTACCTTTTGTAGTAGTTTGATACACAGTTAGGTTGTACGTCCATAATTGCCTTTTGTAGAATGAAACACCGTTACGAAGATACGGTGTTGGCAGACATTTTTCTAAATCAAAAGAGGCTACTGCAAAAGACTTATCCTGTTTGCTTCGTTCTTTGTCCAGCGCCTTTTGTTTATAAGCTTTTTCAGCGAAATCTAGATGTTTTTCCTTGTCCTCCAGAAGTTTTTTCTGAATCTCATTTTCCTCTTCAGTTAATTGCTTGTTTTCCAAGTTTTGTAAGCTCAAGGCAAACTGGTCACATTTGGCACAAGTATCGTTTTTTGGAGCATGAAAACTAAGGTTAAACTCCTCATTGAAAATTTTTCTATATAGTGACTCCTTTTCAGCTGTTTTATCATTGCTTCTGCAATATTCACAGTACAGACGATACATCTCTGCAATCGAAAGATCGGAACTTAGGTATTTCTTTGAGGTACGTTCTCGCGAATAATGACTCCTGTATGCCGGAAAACGATTGATGTGATTTCTGATAGTATCTTTTTGCTCATCTGCAATTTTCTTGTGTTTTGAGTGCTTACCTCTACCATCTAAAGGGCAAATGCTTGACTTAGCCACTCTTTTTTTCTCTGTAATGATCCTAATTTTTTTTAAAGTAAAATCGAAGGTATGACGATACATTATCTGACACACTTCATTACTTTGACCGTTATCATCCGTTAGGAAATATTTTCTAGTAAATTTTCTGCGACTGCAATTACCATTTTTTTCCTTTAATTTTCTAACTCTTTCTCTTTGTTTTGTGGTTTCTTTAATGGTCTCTGAAATATACTGATCCTGGGCGTCTTTTGATAAGTTGTAAAAATCTTCGAATAGCTTCTTCCTGCGTTCTTCACTAATTTTCTCATAGCACTTCATTCGGCAAGTGCAAGGCAATTTCATTTCTTTTGCAACCTTAACGCTTCCTTTCTTGCTCACATATTCTTTGCCTTGTTCTTTCAACGCTTTCCTAATATTTTCCTTCCACGATTTAGCATTTCTAACACGCTTCCTAGTTTTTTGTTCATCTACCTTTTTCTGACGTCCTCCTACTTTACGTTTCTGAGTAAGACTTTCCAAATTCTGTTCTCCACTTCCCTCGAAACGCGTGTGTTCATTTTCTGTTTTTTTATGAGGAGTATCATTTTCTGAAATCTCTTCTGGGTTTTCGCTCTGGAGTTGGACATTCTAAAAAATAACGCTTTTGTTAGGCGAATTATAAAAAATAGTAATTTAAAACGATGTACCTCAAAATCTGCTGTAACTGGATACGAGTTCATGTTACTGTCGATCCCATCATCAATATCAGAAGCATCGGAGGGTGAGTAATCAGGATCTACATATGAATCATCATCGTTGTCAGTAATAAATTCCCCTGGTTCGAGATTGGTCTAAAACAAAAACTCGGTTGTTATCTCTGTCTCACTAAGATATGTAGTTAGCCTATTGGTAAAACCGACATTGCTTAAAAAAGTTTTGGCTTGTGTTATCATTGTTTCCTGTCGATCTGCATTTTCTAAAAAAATGAATAAGATAAAAACCACTCACCGCATTAGTTTCAATCGTAATGTTCTGCAAAGTTGCGTAATTATTCGAATCGTTATCCTCAATCAGTTGGATCTCATTGGATACCTAAAACCAATTTAGCAATAATACATTTTAATAATAATATTGTTTGGTAATCTATTCAATCGCAAAATTTAGAATTTGAGTGCCGTTTATTCCATTATGTACAAGTATACTTACAATAGGAGTTAAAGGTTGTAATGACATTTCAGGTGAACAATAACAGTTATTATCAGCTATTGAACTTGTAGGTAATGTTGACTCACTTCTCTGTTTCTTATCAACATTATCAGCTAAAAAATATAACTTTAATCCTCAATGCAACATAAATATGTGCAAAAGTGAACTTACAATTTTGAGATGCGAGTCCGCAGTTTCTCAGAATTTGAAGCGTCCTTTTATTCATTTTTATTGTTCATAAACAACACCACAAAAAGAATACCGTTACACTAAAATTTGAGGTTAAAACATGTGCAGCATAATAATTAATTAAGGCCAATGTCCAAAAGTTAATTCATGTAAAAGGGCTAATGTCCATCATGATGGACATTGGCCTTTATCACAATTAATATGAAACGGCCAAAGTCCATCGTTGAGGACATTAGCCCTTTTTCTATGAAACTCAAATGGACTTACGCCCTAATGGGAATTCACTATATTGAATATTAGCATACCGTGGAGATTGGCCTTTTTTTATATGAAAGTATGGAAGGCGACAACACTGTCTATGACATAAGCCCCAAACCGTAATTTATGGACATTGGCCCTTTTTCTTCCAAGGTACAGATATGCACTTAATATGTTTAGGTGTGATGCGTAAATTGTTATTACTTTGGTGTTGTGGGAAACCGTCAACAAAACTGGCTTTCCAAAAAATTTCAGACATATCTTCTCTATTGAAACAGTGTTCTCCGAATGTCCCTCTTGAATTCAATAGGAAACCCAGAGGTTTAAATGAAATAAGAAGGTGGAAAGCAACAGAGTTTCGCCAATTTTTATTATATACTGGACCCATAGTTCTTCAAAGTAACATAAACCGAGATAGATATATCAATTTTTTGTCCTTGCATATAGCTGTAATCATCTTGTCTCATCCTCAACATACAACAAAAATTGAATATGCTTCGGAACTCCTGAAATATTTTGTAAAAACGTTTAAAATTCTATATGGACCAGAAAATATGTCTCACAATGTGCATAATCTTCTTCATATAACTGATGATGTAAAGTATCATGGGGTACTTGATAATTTTAGCGCTTTTCCTTTTGAAAACCATCTCCAAAGCATTTTAAAGTCATTACGAAAATGTGAGAAACCTTTGCAGCAAATAGTAAAAAGGCATTCTGAGAAGCAAAACGAAAATTATAATTATGAAAAAAAAAATTGTCCAATTTATAAACGTGACCAGAATGCTACTTCACTTTTAACAAAACTGAAGATTACAAGCCATTCAAAGTCGGTTGCTTATTCAAATTTTATTTTAACTACCCGTGAACCTGATAATTGTTGTCGTCTAAAAAATGGGGATGTCATAATTATTAAAGACATTGTTCTCAATCAGAACGAGTTTAAATTCCTGGGAAATAAATATTTAAGTTTAACTTCACTCTATAGTTCACCGTGTGAATCATCAGACTTAGGCATATTTGCAGCAAAATCAACAGATTTTGATACTGATTGTTTATTTGAATTTGAGAATGTTGATTATAAATGTCTTCATTTTAAAATAGCCCACAAAAGTTTTGTTGTTCCAATTATACATACGCAGGTTTAATTAATGCATCTAGTTTTAGCATCAATACGATATCTTGTTCACAAGTCTTAAAGGTGAGAATACTGAGTAATAATAGTAATAATAATAATAATCATACAATTCATTTACAAAAGTCCTTTGGCTTATCTAATCTTTGTTCTATATAATTCGTCATAAAATCGAAATTTTGTGTTTTTCTTGTAGTTATACAATGTTGTAGATATTTACATTCTGGTACACGTAGCCTTGTTTTTTTTAATTATAACTTTCCTCATGAGACTTGTGAACAATTTCCAAACACCGATAAATGGAAGATAAATCGTGGACATTTGACGATGCAACTGTCGAAGCAATCCCTTCACATTGGATTATAGGAGATTTGTGCCACTGGCCACCATACCCAACAAGCAAACTATCCGACTCTATAAAAAATGGCGATCCATTAAACACCTGTTGGCCAACGCTTCACGTGAAAATTTTCCGGGACGGCACATTCCGTAATTGAACCTGAACATTTAAGACATTTTGTGTATAAAAAAATTATTTTTAGATGATTATGGGATAGCTAGACAAAAGGCAAAGGTTGCTGAGAACACCAGCGACTTAAATACAGACACAGAAGACTGTAACAAACGAAAAAGGAAAAAAAAAATAATTTCCAGTAGTGAATCTGAAAGCAGCGACACAATGCTACCATCACCTCCAAAACTAAAAAATCCAAAACAGAAAGGTAGTAATTTCTTCTAAATTTTGCTACCCTACATTCTCCGTTTTTTCAGATCACTCAAGAAACAGTGAGATACTAAGAAAGGGCAATCAACAGCGAAAACGTCCAAATAACACAAGGAATGGGGAAAGTATCCAAATAGCACCAAAACCATATGAAAGTACAATAGGTAAACAATACTTAATTTGTGTTTTCTTCATACGTTTTGGAATTAAGTTATAGATCCTGAGGTCTCTATTGTTGAAAATGAAAATTACGGATGTAAATTGAATGTTGAAAAGGGTATGTATTTTTGCATCGGTTTATGTTTTAAAAGTTTTGTATATAATTTCTTTAGTACTTTGAAAATATAATTTTTTTGAAGCATTAGCTAAGTCAATCTCATTCAATTGGGTCGCTGTTATGTCCACTTCTGACCAATCTTTATACATACCAAATACATTCTCATTTGGGATTTAGTAAAGACCAGCACATTTTAATTGTGTGTTTTTTGTTCGTATGAATTGCTATACAATTAATTATTTACATATACTTGAATTATTACAGATAAATACCTGAAATCTATTGCTGAACAAGTGCATATTAATCGTGCAATATGTATGGATATATTAAGTGAAGTAAAAGAAATAAAGCAATACATCAGAACGAGAAACGTGCAAAATCCAGAAGAAATAACTTTTGCCAAGAAATTTACAAACATTGTATTTCCGATAATATCGGGAGAACAATTTGATACCTTGGACGCTATTCTGGAGAATGAAGAAGACTTAGACTTACTGGTAATTTTGTCTTACATTAAGTAAATGTATAACTGTAAATAATGTCTGCTTAGGTTACAGATTTTGCGAAAATTGGAGGTAGCAGTTCGTATAATTTTGTGAAACGAGTACTATTAGCTTGAGTAACGATATGGCGTTACAGTACAGCTGGTTAGGAAGAAAAGGAAAAAAACCTTTTAGTAACTTGAAAATCGCAAAAGTTATTATATGTAAGTGTAAATTATTTTTAAAATTGAATTATTGTTTTCTTTCTTATCATTAGATGCCGCAGAAAAGGCCGGTATTGTGAAAAATAGAAGTGAAGCAGAGGTGGGAATCCAAACTTGGTTAAAGCGGGCTAGTGACAGACGTGCAAGTTTATTAAACAAAAAAACTGCTTAACGATACATGTTTTTACTTATACCGCAGAACACCTTAATCTGTGCTTTACTAAAATTTTAAATATGTACAATTTTGACATTTCATTGTATTCATTAACCTTTTCAGAGCAAAACAGTATTTTAATAAAACGTCTTAAGTATGTCTCATATTTTCCCATTTTATGTCTTTTTGGACTAGGGGGAGGTTGCCCAAGAGTACGCACTTAACATTTTATTGACATTATTAGGCATCCATTTTGTACTGCACCTTTAAACAAATTGAAAAACGGACACATACTATATTTACTTTAGTTTACTAAATACTATATTATGTTAATAAATGGTAATTACAACAAAACGAAACATATTTGTAGAGTGGCATTTGCGCACTCTTGGGAACAGTGCGCCTTAAGAGTGCGCAGTGACGTTCTTAAGAGTGCGCAAAACCCTAATTACAAAAATCACACAAATATTGCCCTCCTGAATAGTATGTGCAAGCTTCGTGCCACCAATGAGCACACTTTAAGCACTGTATCCAATCTTCATCGGGCGGTTCCACAAATTTTTCATCACAACCTGGGCAAAATACATCCTCTTCTGGTGTCTCTGTTTGTGACATTCGTACTGACTCTTTTTCTTTGGACTTCTTAGAGGATTTGGACGTAGATGGCACAATTTTGGAAACGTTTGCTACTTCACACTGCAATCGTCTCTTAACAGAATTGGCTTTTGAAGGTGGTGCAGGCGGTGTTATTGTAATGGAGTTTTTGAAAGGGGTGCTTGTTAAAATTTCAGACTTTTGGGCATTCCTCCGTCTCACATTGGAGGTTTCCATTTTTGGCAAGGGTCTAATTTGGTATGGTGTCACAATCTCATTACTTTTTTGGTTTTCGCCTTCTAATATTATGCTGGAAATGGGAACATTTTCCAACTGCACTTCACTCATGTCGATTGTAATCGGTGATTTTAATAGCTCAAACCTCGAAACGTTTGTTTGGTCTGGGAATTCAATTATCACTGGAACAGTGTCCACTATTGGGTTGTCTGACTTACTAATGGAATCGACTCTTGAGTGTTCGGTTTTTTCCTCATTTGACAGTTCTTCTGAGTTGACCAGAATAGAGTGCTTTAATGATGGATCATCACCTTCTTTCGCCAATGCAATGGAGCTGAGATATGGTTTATCACTAACTGCAGATGGTGCAAAATCTTCCTCTCCAAACACGTTAGGATTGTATGGCGATATACCTGTTGTGGAAAAAGAATTTGTGGCCTTCTCAATGTTTGATACTTTGTAATACGCTTTCCGAAATAATCCGGCAACTTCCGATTGAGTGATAACCTTACCCGGATGTGTGACAAGGTAATTATCACATACCTCACTATAGGCTGATTTTAAGGGGCCAAAAAATCCTTTATCTAATGGCTGAAGCCTATGACTCGAATGAGGCGGAAGCAGAGACTTGTTATAACTAGACCGCGCGTAACGTAGATTTTACTATAAACGCCTGTTGTCAAGATAGGATAGGCAACCAACTGTTCATCGCGGGGCAGACGTACGTTCTGCAGCTTGCTTTAGCCATTTATTCTAAATTTTAGTAGCAAAAAAACATAACATATAGCTGTTAACTGTTTTAATCGAATTTATTGGTATTTTATTTGAACTAAATTGGTATATAACTGCCTTACTCTAGTCATGAGAAAATATACTCTTAAAACTAAAGATGTAAGTAGTAAGATATGATTATTTAGCGGATTTTGATTCAATATATGGTTATCCAAAAACCCAAATGGGCTGTAACTGTTATTTATTTTTCTTAGACTGCTGATAACCATTTTGTTTACAACGCGGTGTGGTGTGGATTGAATGAAAAACCTGAACACATTTTCAGCAATTTGGCAATTTTTAATGCATCGCTTGATACGTGCAACAATCCTCCACGATTTTTTCTAGTTAAAAGCTTTGAATGATTCTCTGATGCGAATGTCGCATCTGTACATATGGAACATTTAACAGACTAAGCTATTTTTCTTGTAACAAAACCTGAAATATACTTAGTACCATTAAGTACTTAGTTACGTCTATACCTAATAGGCAAATAGGTATTGCCGTTGTCTTGCTGGTAAAGGATGTCGAATAATAGTTCTACGTTATTTTAAGTGAATGGGAAAGTCGAAAACGCTCGGTATTGCATTATTGTTTAACACCTTTGTAGGTACCTTTCTAAAATCGGCTTCATTCCCCGCAAATGCACTATGGTGGGAGTAAATTTTTCGCTTCGAATGGCTCTGATCCATTGGCCCTTTAAACCTTTATCCGTTGAAAATCAGCATATTATTTAAAAATTTATCGACAGAGTACATGTTGATAGGCACAAGTTAACCTAAGTTTATTGGTTTATTCTCAACAGAAATTTATCTGTTCACTAATTCGAGCTAATCACGAGAATGATTAATGAACGGAACATCTAAAATAACAGCTTATTGCAATATAATGTATTGCATATCATCTCAGCGATTTTTGCCCCGCGGTGCACTGTGTGTTGCATACTGTGTCGACAACACCTTAGATACGTTAAGCGCAGTCTAGTTATAGCAAGTCTCTGGGCGGAAGCGATAGGAGGTGGATAAAATTCTCACGGCAGTAATTTACTACCGCCAGTGTTCGGTGAGATACGTGATTGTCTAGCAGCAGGAGAACTGGCTCTTCTGGACTTGGTTTAACACTCGATTTGAAATGTTGTATCCATACAAGGAACAAATCAGAGTTAATAAACCCAGAATCAGATATCATTCTCAGCGTTCCAGTTGGGGCATCTTTAAACAGATCTTCCTTCATTCTCTTTCTTGGGAAAATTAATGCCGGGGGAACGTATTCACCACTTGCATTGAAACAACACACTGCCGTTATTAATTGACCTCTTTCCGCACTTGCAACTTTACTAACAGCTCTTTTTCCTTTCTCACACATTACTCGAGGTAGTTTGTTCGGAACCGTACTAAGCCCAGTTTCGTCCATGTTATACACTCGCTTAGGAGGGAAATTATATTTGACATACAACTGCTTCAAGTTTAAAAAAAATCTCTCTATTTGAGGTTTATTAAACCCCATTATACGCCCCATAGAGCATTTTTCAGGTTGTCGAAGAGCCATTTTCTGTCTCTTACAGAAATGTCTAACCCATTTATCACCTGCCACTTTTTTGTCCATGTTAAACGGATGTGGTAAATTATTCATAATAGCATATTCAAAAGCAATGTGTTTGAGATCTTTTCGTGTTAGACCATAAAACCTTGTATCCATTTGTTTTACATATTCAGCTAACTGATTCTCCATGTCGTTATTAAAAACACATTTAAATCTTCCTAAGGATTGTGGGACTGTTCCAAGTTTCAATCGTTTCCGAATAGTGGATTCGGGAATATTCAATTCTCTAGATAACTGTCGTTTTGATTTACCATTTTCTATTTCCGTTCGAATTGTTTGCATTAAGTCTTCTGTAAATGCAAGTCTCCTCTCAGACTTCCTCACATAGTAATTAGCCATTCTCTGCAAAAAAACGAGATGTAGGTACCTTAAACTCTTAGGTATTCCCAAGAGTGCGCAGTGCGCAGTGCGTACTCTTGGGAATAGAAGTGTGCGTACTCTTGAGACAATGAATCGGTTTCCTGTTTTGATCTAATATTATTTAACCTTAGTAGGTAACAAAATTCAAGTTACACCTTATTCTGCGTGTAGCTAAAGCACTGATGTATGTAGTATATCATGCTATATATAGTTAATCCAGATACTTACCTCTCAAAGCCTTACTTCGAACACAAATAAAATTGTAATATTTACTGCTGTCTGTCACGATGCACCGTTAACGCGGGAAAACTAATCACGTGATGACTGATTGTTTCTGCACTAGTGCACTCCATCTTTAAATAGTTCATAATTTACAAAGTAGGTGTCAGGTAGTGTTCTGCCGTGCCAAACGAAAGTGCCGTAAGTGCAAAATCGCCATTTTGAGATATTAAGACTTTTTTCATTTGATGGTTACCAAAAACCCTGCGCTTAATTAGGAAATGAAAGACATGTTTTATATGCAAATTTATTATTATGAATACTTTCAAATACTCAGTTTTAACATAAAATATTTATTTCAACTAATAAATGCATATACAGCAAACAAGGAATTGACATTACTAAGCAAAAATGCCGTTTATGCGCGCACATACTGCTTTCTTGTTAAACTGGCTTTACTTGCTGCTTATATGCCTAGCAACACATTAAAAAAATATACTGAAATTATTTTTTACAGGTCTTGAAAGTATCTTGAATCATTTTTAACAAAAATAAAAAAAAAATTTCTAAACAAAAGAAAACTTAACCTTTGAAAATATTGTCCACTACGCAAGAGTGTTTATTTCCAATTCTTCCCAAAATTTTTGCCTATTTTTTGGAAGAACAGAACCTAAATTTTTGAGAATACTTTCGCGTTTTTCAAATGACACTCCACATGGTGCTGATAAAGGAGATGGTGCAGGCATTCCGTTTTTTTTCATATTCTTTTTACATAAAAAATCTAGTGTTATATAATCATCTTTCGTTAAATCAGTTTTACATTTTAAATCATAACTACCCCTTATAGCTTTTATCTTAACAATGTCTGCTAGATATAATCTATTTTGTGCCTTTTGTATTTTTTGTTGTGACTTAAAGTCTTTCCAAAGATAAAAATCCGTGTGCTTCATTTCTTTTACTTCCACTTTGGATTTATTCGCGCTTTGAACAGCTTCTGAGAAATCTTTAAAATCATATGTCTTTTTCTGCTTCTTCAAGGCAGCTTCCACCTGGTGGTGGAAGCTATCAGCCGACATAAATGTATGGCCCGGGACAAAGTAGTGTATGTTTATTTCATTAATGGCCATTTCATCCGAATTCACAATATATATCAGAAAGGCTAGAAAACACCAATTCTTATTTTGGCTGGAGCAGTTGTCCAGCCATAAAATAATCCGTGGTGAATCTCTGTATTTCAGGAATAATGCGTAAAAGGTACTGATGATATCCTCTTTATTTCGCCCAGTAATGCCCTCATGCCATATACAGGCAAGTGGCTTATTGTTTGATTTTTTGCCAACTGGAACAAAACTCTCGTGATATACGACTATTCTTTTTGTAAAGATAACTTTTTTAAAACAGTCAATTCGTGGCAGCATGATCACTTTTTGGAGGTCTGCTGAGCAACAAACCGTGCCATCTTCAAACGTCTGCTCAGCGTGTTGTCGATACAGATTTCGAGCTGCACTGGCTTTATCTATATGCTTCTTCCAGATTTCACATTGCTTACAATCAGGTTGTAGATTATCCTTCAGATGGCCATGCAATTGAAATTCTTCACAATCTTCGCATTCTTCGTGACCTAGCGATGCAAATGATATACGTAAGCTCTTCACTTTTCGGCGGTACAATTCATATGACAATTTAAAATTAGGGTATTTCTTTTTAAAATCGTCAAACATTAGGGAAATATTCACATCACTGGGTAAGTATCTTGTGAGCGGCGCGTGCTCGCGACGGTAATGAGAGATTGTGGGGTTGAAAGATTCAATGTGCTGTTCAAGCAAGTCTTCATGTTCAAATTTGTTGTGTTTGTCGTGTTTCCCGCGCTGGTCTCGATTTGGTTGCAGACTTCCTTTTTCAGTTTTTGATAAAACTTCTGTTATCACCCGATCATTGTTTTTCTTATAACCTAATGTGGTTAGGAAAAATACCTTACAGACTTCGTGAGTAACTGCCTCAGTTAATAATTTTTCGTCAGGGAAATAATACTTAAACGTATTTTGTTTTTTCTCACTTTCTGCAGACTTGGGTCGCCTTTTCACTGCCAAGCGTTTGCAGGTATTAAAAATAAATGTTCGCCTTTCTAACCAAGACAAATTCCAAAACTGCCGATTGATTTCAGATCGTCGAAGTTCTGAGATTTTAATATTGCATTTTTTTTTGCATTTATCACGATCGCACGACTGCAACGGCCTATGGTCTTCCCTTATCTTGTTTAATTTTATACGTTTTCGCATTTCTAAAGACATGTCATATTTTTTTCTTTTTCTTAGGTTTCCCTCTTTAGTATATAAGTTGGTCGGTTCCAATGCATGTTCTTCTCCGACGGTTTTTGTCAAAACTGGATTTTCAGGGTGATCAGCACTCAATTCTTCTGCATTCCCTTCTCGCAGGTTGTCTGCCGAAGCTATGATTCCACCCTGATTAGTACTCAACTCATCTTCATCTTTACCTTCTACAAGACTATTTGCCGAAGCTGTGATTTTAGCACTTAATCCAAGTTGATTTTCTAAGTTAATTTCACTCGTAAATAGATTTACCGAATCGCCTGTAGGTTTTGTAGACGGACCTGCATCTGTATTTTGGTTAAAATGCTGTATTTGTTCAGTGGTAATATTTTCAGCATCTTTCTGTTCTATTATGATGCTATCAAGAAAATCGCGTCCCGTGCCAAGTACAGTTATATCAGAATGTGTGTTTATAATGCATCGCATAACATCATCTGAAAAACAAAAATTGCTAGAAATTTAAAAAAATTTAAATTATTTAGCAAAGACAAAAATTGCCTAAAAAGCGTCAATTTTGCACAAGAGATTAAAGCTTAAAATACACTTACCATCTAGTGGGATTTCTACAGGCTCTTGAAGAATATCTTGTTCCTCTGGAACCGCAAATAGTTGAACAGGAGCCCCCTTGTCATAACTAATAATATTGTAATCTGAAAAATGATATTTTTCATATTACAATGCGTGCGGAAAGTTTAACTGTCCACGCTCAAATGCGGCCGTAAAAGTGTACTTTTACGCACGCTTGTAGGAAAACTAAAAAAACTTACCACATCGTGGGATTTCTCCCAAGTCCTGCAAAACATCTTGTTCCTGTGGTGCTAATATCTCATCCCAATATTTATTATCACAAGAAACCAACGTAGATAAAGAATTATTTGGAACCACATTTTCTTTATTACACATCACAGATAAACTATGTTTTGATTTAGATTGTGCCTTAACAAGTGCCATTATTTTATCACTACGCTTTGACATTGTGAAAACCGGCGGATGGTCAATAATAAATTAAAAAACAAACTTCCAAGCCAACTTATAACGCAACGAATTAAAAGCTCCACGTGCACTCGATGCATGCGACTGATTACTAAATTTTATTTTGTTTTTGTTTACATTTATCCAAACGGTTGTCGGTGTGCGTCGTCTAATTTTGCGCGAGACAGACGATCCAGACGCTCCAGCATAAAAACATAAACTGTAACCACAATATTATTTGTCGACGCGCTCAGTTAAATATAAGGAGTTTTACTAAGCAAGAGAGCAGTAACAGACACTTGCTAAGTAAGAGTGAAGTATATACATATCATTTACTGCAGTTTAGTTTAGTACATGATCGATACTGCGTTTTTATTTAGTATTTACAGTAAATTGTGTATATGCTGCAAACAAAATTAACGATTTGTTAAATTTCTTATGGAATATACGGCATTTTTACTTAGCAACAAGATACCAAATTGCACGTAGTATACAAAGAACAAAAAATCACATTTTGGCAATTTTTGCACATACGGCACTTTCGTTAAGCAGGGCAGTGTTCTAAATCCTTATATTATAAAATAAATTACTCGCGCACTCTTGGGAGAGTGCGTACTCTTAGGTAACTTCACCCTAATATAGTATCTTAGAAAAACGTTTTAAAGACGTCTGGATTTTTAACATAAGCTCTCAATAAGACGTCTTTCAGATGTCTCCAAGGCGTAAAAGGATGTCTTTCAGACATTGTAAATGTCTGCAACAGACATCTTTTGTATGCCTTTAAGACATCTGTGTGCTGATTGGGTTGCTTTTTGAAAATCTACATAATTTAAAGTAAATGTATGCTCAAAGTTTGCAGTGGGGTCTAACAGCGTAATTGTATACAAATCATCGCTCTCCGACTCCGTAGAACACATTTTCAATGGAATTGTTTTTATTTTTAAGTTATTTGAGGTTATGTATCATCTAAAAACACGTTTAGTTGAAATACATCAGTTCCATTGGTTCATAATAGGTGTAGCTTAAGAATAGAACAGTTGATGAACACTTGAAGAGCAGCTACTAACCATTGGAAAGCGCCTTTTATACACAGGTTAGGTAGCGTAGACACAGACCGGAGGCAGTGTTGCCACCTCGAGGGAATTTTCCCGTTTTAGGGAATCTTTCATGTCAAAAGGGAATTTTTGCGCGCTTAGGCATGAGCATGAACACTCTAAAACACGTTCCACCCATTAAAAAAATTAAATCGGCTTTTTTATAAGATATAACAAAGCGCATACAACTGTAACTCTAGCGCAGTGCACTGCTTCTGTACTGTAGTATTGCGGTGCAGGCGTAAACATGCAGCCCAAGATTTATCTGCCTCTTTGTTATGTTATGTAGATGTGGCGCGCGCATTAACCGATAACGAATGGCGATTACTATATAGTTACTACAAATAGAAGTAAATCGCAGTTTGCAAAAGTTAGTTACGCTTACGTTTACGTGTACGGGTACGCATTTTTTTAACAGACAGGTGAAGATGAGCACTGTTGCTGACACGGATTCAGATTCGAGTACTGACACAGAAATCAAACACAAAAGACAAAAGATCACTACAGAGAAACGGTTTAAAAACTGTTGGTTACAAGATCCGCAATTTCAACAATGGTTGCATCCTGATATCAACTCTAAAAATAAAGGAATGTAAGGGAGACTAGGGAGGTTTGATACCCTGGGAGGCTTGATACACATTCAAATTTCCCACACTTCATATCGTAAGGTGTTGAAGTTGGCAACATTTAAACCCGCCATTACTGGCAATAGGTTAATCGTGCTACATTTCAGTTATTCCTGTTAGTAGGCGTGCTAGAGTGTATTAACGTTTTTGTGCATTTGTGTTATTATTCCGTGTAAGGTAAGTGTAAGGATATATCTCAAAATCTAACATCCATATCAAATTGGGCGACTGTTGCCTGAAAACTGCATCTTGTAGCGAGTAAATTGTGTCAAGGTGTTCGCGTAACGACTTAGGTCAAGGTTAGTAAAGTTAATAGGTTGCATGGTAACTTTCGGCCAATAGGGGACCACGAGCGTGTGACGTAACTTTGTGCAAATCCATTGTAACAGCTAAACACTGATTTTCAAAATTTTAATTAATTCCTCCAGTTTTGGATATTTTCTATATTAATTGCGTTCTTTCAAGAGGTACGTATATAAGTTATGATAACATACATACATTTCTGTGTTGCGATGTGTGGTTATGAACATTTACATCAAAGTTGAAAGTGAGAGTATGTTTCCTTTTACTCCTAAATTGTTATAAAAAATAAAAACAAAGCCGTTAAATGACGTTTTTTATAAAGTTCTATGCCTATTACCTTTTAGGATATGTCAAATTGCTAACAAAGTGTCGTAGTTTCTAAAAAAAACACTACAGACAGGAAATGGTTTTCTGACCACAAAGGCTAGTGTAATTTATGAAACAAGACTTACGAATACATAAAGCAATTCTACCCGAGTACCAGCACGGAATCCTCTTTTCCTGGCATATTGTAAAGTATGAGAAAGTGAGCGTTCACATATGTGAATCACAGTCGGGTAACTGATCACATGTTAAATAAATACTAATAATCCTAATCAGATAAACTACTTCACAGTCGGTAAGTAATCACTAGCAGATTTAGTCTTACATTATCCTTATTCAAACGCCTGAATTCCTATCTATTAATCATTAACTACGGTCTTATCTTATCTAATTTACAAGATTGTTAAATAAGTACATGTTATTCTTAATAATTAATTAATTAATAATTCAGTACTTCACTTAATGTACAGATTAAAATTTATCATTATTTTGTCAAACATTATTAATTAGTGACTATAGTATAAAATTTAAAAGTTAATAATAACACATGAAAGCACAAATACAAAAATTAATTAATAGTTTTCCTTATTTTACATTTTCTTTTTCTTTCAGCACCTTCAGAACTTCTTTTTCTATCAGTACATTCTCTTTTTAAATTTAGATATTTAATTCTAATAAAAATTCTTTGCTTCGAAAATGATTTCACTAATTCATATGGAACATCTATTTTTTTCTTTTGCAATTTTTTGATAATGTAGTTTGTTGTCCTTTTAATAATTATTTTACCTGGAGAAAAATTATCTTTGTGGAATTTAATAAAGTAAGTTTCCATAACTTGCATCTGACGCATCCACTCAGCCGATGGCTGAATCAGACCCCCGAACGATAGACTTTGTACCCATGAGGGCATGGCGTAAGAATGTAAATTAAGAGCCTCTTCATCTTTGTAACTGTGCCCACCTAGGTATGGGTATTTATGTATACATTTCTTAGCAATAAATCCTGCTAAATATTGAGTACCATCATCTTCCACTCAAGATTTTCTTAATGGGGCATCAGAAGCAGTACTCTCCGAACTGAAGCTTTCATTGAGTTCGGTTTCTTCAGTACTAGATGGTTCTGTTACCACCAAATTTTTAAGTTGGGCCTGCTTGACAGCAGAAGCCATCAAGTACTCTCCATCCATTTCCTTTGGTATTTCAACATTGGAATGCGTTTGGACCATTCCTGGATTTTTCCCTAATAAAATCATCCGTACCCGGTAAATTGCATTTAATGGCGAAGGGTGGTCATGTAAACCACCTTTTGTTCTTAACTGAAAAGTAATAAAATTAGAAAATTATTTATCATAATTCGTATACAAACCTGGGAAAAAAAGTTCTCTAGGCAGTCCTGGTTTAAGCGGTGAGTAAGTAAATATGAAATACCATGCCTCTCTTTCAAATCAGTAAATAGGCACTGTAGTGACTTTGAAGTTATTAGGATACCCTTTTGAAACACCTGGAGGGCGTTTTTTCCAACACACCTCATTCCTTCAATAGTTTCTTCCATTTCATTAAGGCATTTATGTTGCATTTCCAATTCTAAACCATACGGCTTTTTTGTTGGAAGAGAAGCAGTTGAGGTATATGAATTTAATACATCAAACCAGTTATTCACAAGTTCGGTAAAATTTCCTACATTTTGGGCTAATATTGTATCGTTCCCAGGCCTATAACGCTTCAAGGCGGTTGCGGTGGTATGTGAAAGCAACTGACAAGCATGTCTTACATTCTGTCGCTGCGCTTTTTCACATTTAACATGCTGAGTTGTCAGCCTGTGGCACGAACTGATTTCGGAAACTCTCGACTCAATAAGGGCGACAAAGGGAAATTTATTTATGCTAACACCATCACTGGTGACAAAACCAGTATCAATCAACCAGTTGCGCAACAATTTCATTAGATGGGGGGCGTCGGCAAAAAAATAAACTGAATTACCAGTAACAGGATGTGCTATCGACGTGTTACTTGTTGTAATGTTTAGTTCCTTCCACAATCCTTGATTGCCGCCTCCACAATCTGATACACAAGCAATAACCTCATACTTGATAGTGTGAAGATGGGTGATGATATTGTGTAAAAGTTGCTTCGTCATTTTTTGGTCAAATCCAATATATACTGGTTGCTTCCAGTTGTCGAAGAGACCTCTAGCCATGACAACCTGCATATATGAAAATGGCCCAATTACCTCCTCCTCTTTTTGATCATATTCGTATTGTGAGGATATTTTTACTTCATCGTATGAGAGGACAGTAATTCTCTTCAAGGGTGTTTTTATTTGGCCAGCGGTGTCCATAATCCTCAGTACATCATCTAATATCCCATTTTTTAGATTTATATTTGCGGCCCATTGCTGTAGTGTTGAAATGGCAGGCAATGGGTAATGAAGAGTTTGTCTTAAATAGATGTATGCCCTTTTACTAAAATATCTTAACGTGAAAGCCATCGATAGTTCTTCTTGTGTCCAACGTGCCTTTGACTTTAAGGCGATGTCCACTTGATTTGAAGTAAGAACATCCTTAAAACATTCCTTCACCCTCTTTTCAAATTTTAAACCACCTAATTCCTTTAGTTGCATTTCCATTGCAGCAATTTTTTGTTTCAACTTTTGCTCACTTTCTTGAAACAATTTTAATTTTCCTGTCAATGCCTTATTTTCTTCCTCAAGTTTGACTACCTGGCTTTTAAGGATGTTTATCTCATTATCACGACTGTCCAATACCGTCCCTGAGATATTAATGCTGGGTGATTGTTCAATTGGTTCAACTATCGGTGAAACTTCAATCGCAGCAGTAACTTCTAAGCTTGGTTCTTGAATCAACGCTTGTACTATTTCCTTTCCTTCTCGTCTTGCAGCTCTTTCTTTTCTAGAGGACTCAGTGATAGTTTCTTTACGAGAAAATGGTAGATACAATGATGGTATGGCTGCAAAAATTATGAGGGATAGCAAGACATCGGATATTTACAACATTTACCATCTATTTTTAGTTT
>NW_022170249.1:31810534-31897378 GCF_008802855.1 Photinus pyralis
GTAAATAAGAAAGTTGCGTTTTGCGCAGGCGCAGTGCGAATTTTGAAAACTGCATTTTATTTGCTTTTGCTAGAGGGACCTAAAACCAAAATTGCGTGTAAATCGTTCCGTAAATAAGAAAGTTGCGTTTTGCGCAGGCGCAGTGCGAATTTTGAAAACTGCATTTTATTTGCTTTTGCTAGAGGGACCTAAAACCAAAATTGCGTGTAAATCGTTCCGTAAATAAGAAAGTTGCGTTTTGCGCAGGCGCAGTGCGAATTTTGAAAACTGCATTTTATTTGCTTTTGCTAGAGGGACCTAAAACCAAAATTGCGTGTAAATCGTTCCGTAAATAAGAAAGTTGCGTTTTGCGCAGGCGCAGTGCGAATTTTGAAAACTGCATTTTATTTGCTTTTGCTAGAGGGACCTAAAACCAAAATTGCGTGTAAATCGTTCCGTAAATAAGAAAGTTCCGTTTTGCGCAGGCGCAGTGCGAATTTAGAAATGTGCATTTTATTTGCTTTTGCTAGAGGGACCTAAATTATGGAAGATAACTTCCCAACTAATATTGCTATAGACCAAGCTCTTATGTTAGCAGATCCCTTACCGCCTGTTGAACAAGCCCCAAGAAGACCTGTACCTCGAAATGAGAATGATTACGAGGAGACAATTGCACAGTATATGGGAGACCTATTTTCTGAACATTTCCGAATGACACGGCCAACCTTTGAGGTAATAAGTATTCTTTAAATTCATTTATAATACTAATGTTACTTTTCAGCAATTACTAATTACTGTTGGAAATGCCAATGGCATGGCGAAGGGAATATTGTAAGCGAAATGGTGGCAACACTGACCGGAGGTCGTCCATGTCAAGTTCAGTTAGTAGGTTGCATTGCATAAGCTCTTCTTTATGTATCATGTAATGCAGTCGTTATCTTTTATTAAACTATTAGAATCCACGTGTTTAGTTTGTTTAAATACACAGCATATTGGCGACGAGTTGTGACTTGTGAACAAAAGTAGTTGTAAAAAGTACGTACTGCACGTGTTAAAAAGTGAGGTTATGTGTTAACTTGGTAAAGCATTAAATTAAAGAAAGCACTATTCGCCTCCTGTGTCGGAGATATACGAACGTTTTGTTTTTAACAATTGCAACCAGAAACCGGGGCAAAGCATTGCTGAATACATAGTCGAACTACGTAAGTTAGCGAGTACATGTAACTTTAAAATTTTTTTAGAAGAAGCATTGCGGGATAAGTTTGTGTGCGGAGTAAGTTCAGAAACTGAAGAGGTTGTTGTCGGAGTCGAAGCTGACATTTACCACTGCATGTCAAATTGCGCAAGCATGTGAGACGGCTGAAAAGCAGGTCAAAGGATTATGCAGTACCAGTGGAACAGTATCCAGTGTCAACATTAGTCGAAAGCAGTTTACAAAGCCAAATGCATACACCAAAAAGGCATTTGTGAAAAGTAAGTCATCAACCGAAGTGTCAACTTCACAGTCATGTAGCAAGTGTGGTCAGAAGCATGAGAAGAATAAGTGCCCAGCTGTGAAGTATCGTTGCTACAAATGTCACCAATTTGGCCATATATCGAGGTTGTGCACTGCCGGTACGAGTTGGGTCGTGGGTGCTGTGGAGGAACGGGAGGAGTCAGATCAAAGCGATGATGTAAATAGCGACTTGTTAAGCTTAAATAAGCTAAGTTCCAGTACAACGTCACCACATAAGGTAATGGTGCAGGTAAACAATAAAAAGATTTTATTTGAGATAGATACGGGTGCTTGTAAATCCGTAATATCGTATAGTAGGTTTAAGCAGTTAAGTACTAGATTTACCATTGCAACCTGTCCAGTATAAGTTAAATGTTGTGTCAGGACATGATATCAATGCTCGCGTTCAGTAGACGAATACCAAAGCGAGCAGTTACCGATGGAGCTGTAACAGTTGTGTGACGTCTGCTGATAACACAATTCGTTAGTTTGGGGAGCGCTGTTTTATTGTGTCAAATTTAGCAGTTATTTAATTTTTGTCCCCGCTTAGGGTAAGTTTTAGGTGAGGTCATACATGGCCTATGGCCTACATTTACTTAACTTTTAGGCAGCATGGATTTAGATATTGTGAATTTAGTTCTATATCAAGAAATTATGGAAGATAACTTCCCAACTAATATTGCTATAGACCAAGCTCTTATGTTAGCAGATCCCTTACCGCCTGTTGAACAAGCCCCAAGAAGACCTGTACCTCGAAATGAGAATGATTACGAGGAGACAATTGCACAGTATATGGGAGACCTATTTTCTGAACATTTCCGAATGACACGGCCAACCTTTGAGGTAATAAGTATTCTTTAAATTCATTTATAATACTAATGTTACTTTTCAGCAATTACTAATTACTGTTGGAAATGCCAATGGCATGGCAAACCATGCAATCCCGCTGGAGAAGAAACGTATGTTTTCAATCTGGATATTGGCCAAACCGGAAACGTTTCTAGCGGCAGGTGATCGGTTTGGACTGGCACGAAGTACAGCACATGGGGTGTTCAAAGAAATTATTTTCTTAATATTGGAGATGATGCCACAGTTTATTACGTGGCCACAAAATAACGAACACACGATTAATGTAACCATTATAAACTGTTAACGAGCCTTGGGTAAATTTATAATTGTAGGTGTTTTATGAACGTTCAGGTGGCTTTCCAGAAGTTGTTGGCGCAATTGATGGATGCCATATCCCTGTTAAACAGCCTCCGTACAATGCGCAGGATTATTATAATCGAAAACAGTTTCATTCTATAATATTACAAGGTACCTACAGTTCTAATATAAATGCTGATACCTCTGACCAAATGTATCATTTGTCTTCAGGCATCTGCGATCATCAGTTACGATTTTTAAATGTACATGTTGGGATGCCTGGGCGAGTGCATGATGCGCGAGTTTTACGAGTGAGCCCTATCCCTAATAACACAATTCCATCCCACAAACATCCTAAAAACATTCCAATGAGACAATACAAACATCCCTAAGAGGTCCCTATTTTCCTATAGACATCCCAGGGACGTGTCTGGCAACAGCCATGTCATCATTTGCGATGTTACAGAAACATGTATGCGAGATGTTACACGGGGACATTCACAAGATGATGTTGGAATGTTCCAATTTATAAAAACAGGGATTTTCAAAAGCAGTAATAAAATTTGTTTTAATAAAATAACAAAGATTTAATATGGAGTTTGATACAAAGTATTTACAGAAAACATGTAAAAAACAAAATATTCTCTTAAACAACAAATTGCCCTCTGCCTTAATATTCTATAATGGTGTTTGGGATACTCAAGTTTCCAATAGCACCTAAATAAAGCTCTATAAGTATGTATGTATACAAAAAACACGCTTCTCCATACCTAAATTCTTATTTTTTTGTTGCACGTTTATGTTCTGCCCGAATGCGTCGTTCCTTAGATCTTCGCAGCCAATCCCCCAGTTTCTGCTCAACTTCCTTTTTATTTTTTGCATGTCCACCTTTTTCAGCGGCTTCTAAAATTTTGCAAATGTTTGTACCAATGTATACACAGCAGTAAAATGTATTAAACAAAACAGTTTATAACACAGTTAATATCACATATTAATCAAGTATCTCTCGTCCATTAAAAATATTGTGCACACTATTTCTGTACAGACCAATATGGATCAGCAAATCCTGGTCATGAAACGTTCCTATTAGACCTGCATGTTGGGGATTAACAAATTCCATGTGTAGCTTTGCTGAACTGCGCACTAATGTGCACACCAGAACTTGGAAAGTCAGGATTTACTGGTCAGTGTGTAGGTATAATGTGCGTAATATTTAAGACATTAGAGAATTAATATTGTTTAATTCGCTCAATTTCGTTAAACTAACACAATGTATTTACCTATTATTATTTTTGCCAAATTTTTATCCCCAAAGGAAAGATTTCCTTTTTTTCCAAAGAAGGAAAACTGTTCCGATAATCCATCCCATAGTAGAGGAGCAAGGCATCTACGTACAAATTCATATAAATTAGCTCCTCCAATAGATGAGAAAAATCCAACCTGCAAAAAATACATTGCATCATACATTGGTAAGTTTAAATGAAATATACAAAGCATTGCTTTTCATGCAGTCTTTTAATCAGAGCAGTGCGTCATAGACAACAATGACATAATCAATCAATATTGATGTCATGTATAATTTAAAATTAATGGTTATAAAACGTGTTTTATATATTAATGCTTGAAACAAATCTACAGCAGCTTGACAACAACAGACCATTAATACTGGTAGCGCTGCACCATACTACCAACATAATGCTGATGCCAATTTAGAATTGATATAAAGAAAGTTGGGAATTTGTGCAGCCGAAGTTGGTTATGAATTGTTTAAATAACATAATAAAAAATATTACCAAAGCTAAATAATTTTCTCTTGCCGAAAAGAATTTCTCAAATTTGTCGAATTCCTGAATAGTTTCCATAGGAAAACTAATTCCGGATTTCCGAATGATATTTTCTTCATTTTCCTCAGCTTTCCTAGGTACACTGTTCAGCTTGTTATTGATTTCGATAAGTAATGCCTGAATGTTGTATAGTAAAGCTGGATTGCAACAACATTTTGTTCGGTCTGCCCTTCCTGAAAAAATTTGATTAGACATCAATTTATTTCTAACAAAATTAAATAAACTTGCTTATATTTTCCTTAATGGAGTCTATAGGCTTTCGTGGTGTGATATTGTTAATTTCATTTTCTTGTTGGCTAGGGGCAATCGAGGTTGAAGGTAATGATTCAATAACAGGTGGTACCACAACCACCTGTTCCTCAAGTTCATCTATGCATGCTTCTGGTTCAGCTACAAAAGGTAAATAAAATATAAGAACTCAGATAAAACAGAATGTTGCAACATTAATTTGAAGTGTTCAGGGACTCTGAACATTATATTAAAATTGATAAAAAAATATTTTGACAGCCTCTTACCTAACTGATGTGAATCTTTGTGAGTCCGATGTTCATCATCAGTCCATGCTGGTGGAGAAGGCATTTTACCTTTATTGGCCCGCTTCTCATTCATAGATTCAGTGTCTGATGAGTCGTCTGAAGATGAAGAGATCACTTTTTTCTTTCTTTTCCTTTTTCCTGATAAAGGACCATCATCACAATCTGTGTTCAGGTCACTTGTATTTTCAGCTTTATTAGCTTTGCTCCTCGCAACAGAGTAATTATCTAAAAAAAAATTCCTTTTTCACTTTGATTATTATCTAATTAAATTTTTGTTTTCATTAATCAAAAATTAGGTACATATTCTTTCACAAATTATTTTTTTAATACCACAAATATGAAGATTACCATATGTTGCATTCCGAAATGTTCTCACAGTGTGTGATGGCCAACATGAATTAAATTCACATTTTCTTATGTAGGTATTTAATTTGTCTCTAGTTACCACTGGCCATAAGCACTGATCTCCACTTAACCATTTTGTCGGAACTGCCTCCACCGTTTCATCATTGGTGAAACACACCACAGTCCATGTATTATTTGGAGACGCCATAGGAACTAAAAAAACAACAAAAGGGCAAAACAAGAACAGAAACACCTTATAATAGACCGATGTTATACGTAGATACATGTGTGAAAATTTCGTCCCATAAACTTTTAATAAATGTGTGTGCTATACAACTCTTATACATATATAAACATAAGAAAATATTAAAGGGGCGCGGGCATTGCGAAATAAACGAAATTAAAATCAGCTAAGGACAATTAAACTAAGTTTGAGCAACTCTGGAGGCAGTTTTCGTTTAGGTAGTTTAGTATATGAACTGAAAAAGCCTTTTAAATCTAACATGGGCTGAAATGAATTAAATGAAACTATGATTTCAATCTTCGTCCAGTTTAGCATAGATGACCTGGAATGCCTTAAAAGTATGGAAGTAGGTCGATAAGTAGCTGATTTATATATTTCGTTTGCAGTGTACGCCCACCTTAAAAAGCTAAAAAATTTGTATAAATCTTAGTTTGTGTGGATTAATGGTAAAATTACAAATTTGGTCTTATAAGACAACTTCATGCATTTATAGGCAATTTCATTTATATCCCATGATTTCAATTCATTTTCTAAATAACTTGCCAAATAAATATTAAGTTTTGAAGACTTACAGGGAGACGTATAAAAGTCCTCGTAGGTTAAAAATTTGTTACCAATTAATTTAATACATTTACCTTTACTACTTACTATAATGTTTCTAATAATGACCACACTTTTGTCAATAAGTGAACAGCAATTATCAGCATCTTGTATTGATAATAAGAACTTTTCAAACACAATTTTTTCAAATTGTTGCCATCTATCGCCAGATATATTTTCCATTAGTGGACCTTTCGAATGTTCAATTTGGAACTTTGGATACGTAATTGTTTTGCTATCATTAAATAGAATTTGTGTGTTTTTTTCGGATATTCTATTAACGATTTGCTGCAGCGGTTTATCACCTTTACGAATTAGTTTTTTTATATACATCATCTTATTTTCAAATGGAAATGTACTAAAGTTTTCAACACTGCAAAATATTTCAACATCATCAGTAAGATGAAGCAAGTTATGTATATTATGGGAAACATTTGCTTCTCCATAAAGCATTGTGTAAGTTAGTACAAAATGTCTAAGTAACTGCTTAGCATACAGTAAATTATCACACTTTGACAGTAATGTCATTGATACATGGAGGGTCAAAAAGTTTTCATATATTTCATCTGAGACTCTTTTTCTTAATATTATAGGACCCAGGTAAAACAGAAATAAACGAAATTCTGTAGCCTTCCACCTTTTGACTTCCAGAAATGACCTTGGCTTTCTCATAAACTCATAAGGTATTTGGTTTTTAAATGTGAGATAATGATCTGACAAATTTTTAATTTGTTGTGATGAAAAACGATGAGGTGGTTTACCACAGAGCCATAAGTTATTTAGAGGTTTTTTTGTAACACCTAAGCACACCAAATGCATGTAGTCAATGGGGAACGACTTAATCATATCGACACAGGGAATAGATTCTAAAATAGTCGTTTCAATATGATGACTGCTTTGTTCTTTCATTCGAAAACCTGAATCTGTTCTTAAATTCCACCCCTCTAAGCTTGGAAAGCATGTTCGATTTTCAATATAAGATCCTTCGATGTTACATTTAGTACACGACATATATCCACTATGCCCCTTTATACATTTTAAGAATGATTTCGCAGGCACATCACATATAAATGCAATTATTTTTACATTATAACAAATTGTATTGTAGAAAAAACCATTATTTATTAATTCAATTGCCTCCATAACAAAATCTAACATAAAATCATTAGAACTGTGTGGCTTTTCATTTCCCTGATAAATTCCACAAATCTCGACAATATTTGTATATTTGAATAAATTGATCATTATAGGCCAAACTTGATTACTGGAACTTTGAGAAATAGGCAAGCCATCTATGTTTACACAAATTTCTAAAACACTGGGTATAAACCGATTTTCTTTTAACAACTGTGCGAGTATATTTTGTAAACACTGCGCTAAACCAAAATGGTAATATGAACCTGGAGCTACACACCTAATTTGTGAACCAGCATGTCGAGGAGTTTTTAAAAAGGTCCTTGCATCTTTTGGTAACGTTGGGTGTTCTTGTTTTAATATAATTAATAGATCAGATAAGGCTGTATGATTGATATTATGTTTTAATGCCCAATTTGACAAGGAAATATTTAAAGGTAAAGACCGACACTGCTCGGACTCTTCAATACTTTTATTTAAATAAAGAGATGGTTGGCCTGTGACATTATCATATTGGTCTCCCTGAATTATATTTTGGCTGTCATGGGATTCACTGTTATCCGATTCCGTATCTGTCTCACGAGATGATTCCTCCTCAACAGTGTAATGAGACGACAGAGCAGATGAAATTACGAGCTTGTCAACTGCTTGAAAATCATCCGGGTTACTCTGAGCGGGATTTTCGGGAGTTTTTACTTGAGAACTTTCATTACTTTGCTTTAAGCGCTTAAAACGTTGACTGAACTTATTGAATAATTTTCTTTTTTCTGATGAGGGATCCATGAATATGGGATAGGTATTGGTAATAATAGGTACCTATATCAAACGGTAATGAATGAGTAATTTAAGTAATTACCTAATTGTAACGAAGATATTTTTAACATTAATAACTATATGTATAGCAGTTAATATTGTAATTTGTAAGTACTTACCGACGTTCAGCACAAACAAATTTCGTAACCGCCGGCAAAAAGATTGAATAATAAAACGAAACTTGAACACAAACTCAACTTAACCTCACAAACACCGATACACGAGACGAAAGACCGCTAAAATAACCACGCCACGCTTCACGCTTGACACCAGCGCCACCAATGTCCGTTTCAATAAATTATAGAGGATGGATGGAAAGGTTGATATGGTTCGAATCCCGTCGTGATAATTTTTTTAAATCGAGAAAATTTAAGATTAATGTACATAAATTCATTTTTTAAGCATATTTAACTAAATTGCCGCGGAAGCGTCTCAAGAATTGTAAGATTGTTATTTAGGCTTTGTATGGAATGTTTATCGAACATCCCACGTAAAACGTCTTAGGAATGTACCAAAGAGAACATCTCAGGATTGTCGCACTTAGGGCCGGGACATTGGGGCATTGTAGAGACCCTAATGGTACATCCCTGGGATATCATGTGTTATTAGGGTATATATGCCCAGTTAACAAATGTTATGCATCCATTACTTCCAGCCAACCAACATTTACTTGGAGACTCGGCATACCCCTTAATGAAAAACTTATTAACACCTTATAGGGATAACGGGCACTTGAATGATACTCAAACTAATTTTAATTATAAGTTAAGTAGTATAAAGGTGGGTGTATGCAAAACTTTTAAGCATTTATTTTAATTTTATTTTAATTCTTTTCAACGAATGGTTTATGCCAAAGAATTTATTTTAAGAGAAATAGTTGTAGGCATGCGCTCTCGCACAAAATTAGTCCAACCCCATTTTTTTTCGCGGTTTCCACAAACTGAATTACGAACATAACCTCAATAATCAATATCGACTTACTGTTCGAGGAATTTGTTTGTGAAGATTGTTATAGTGTTATCCGTTATCCTTTGTATCACTACTTCTTTGGCATCAGGTAAGGTAAAGACATGCAATGTTGTTGTGCATTGTGGGTGGTTATAACTTTGCCATTTTACAGATAGAAGATGAATAATCGTCGTAAAAAGTTGATGTGTTTAGGGATCTGTATGTTGTTGTTAACTTCAACAGTTGTATTAACAAAGCAACAACAACGTAAAAGGCGCTGGGCTGTACAGCCTCTTAATAAACAGAGGAAGCGTTTTGGCCATTTTACTACGCTGGTCAAATATATAAAACAGAATGATGTGGAGCAATTTTTCGAATATTCAAGATTAACTATAAATTCGTTTGAATATTTATTGAACTTAGTAAAGCCCTTTCTGTCGAAGCAGCCACGCAACAGAATTTTGATAAGTCCGGAAGAACGACTGATGGTTACGTTACAGTAAAGTTGAAATAATTATGAGGTATACTTATATAGGTAGTGATAGTTTTTTATCCCAGGGCACATCTATGCAGGATTTAGCATGGAATTACTTCATCGGGAAGACAACTGTTCACTGCATAGTGAAAGAGACTTGTAGAGTACTTTGGGAGCAACTTCAACCATTACCCACATAGCACACAAACGTCTAGTGCACTTCCAATGGATATTTTTTATAGATATCCATGATATACATTAGATGTTTGTGGATATTTAATGGAGATTCAGTGGATATCCATATGTCCGACCAATATCCAGTATTTTATGGACATCCATTAGAGATTTTAAGTGGATATCCATTAGTCTTAAAAAAGAAATCCAGAAGAGGTAATTAATAATACTATTCTTATAAGTGTATACCTAAGTGCTTTATTACATTAACTGAAATACTTATAATAATGAAAATAATATATAAAATAAATGAGAAAAACGACCTCACAGGATCTATTTTGCTTCTTTCTTCTGCCTAAAACAAAAATGTGTATTAATTTACCTATAAAATATAAATATAATAATATAAAATATAGCTCTAATTAAGGTTATATTACACCGGTCTACAGCATTTTTGCGCATGGGACATATATACCTTATTTGTATTGCTTGTATAGCCACAAATAAGAATTAGAACAAAAAAAGGTTATGTATTTGTTTTTGTGCGAAAAAAATGCAAAAAACCAAAAAATAAAAATACCTATAAAATCTTACTTACGTAGGCATGGTTTATTATAAGGTAACGTTCCTACATTTATAATCTGTTTGTCTTAAAGTCTAAATGTTTAAAAATGGAACAGTTTTGCTGTTTTTGTCATGTTCAACTGAAGTTTCTCTCATCAACCCCCCAAATATGATCTTCCATCATGCTTCCAGCTTACTGGTCTTGGTAATGTGCCTAAATTCCATTATGTCTTGATGAAAGGGTTGTCCTTGTTATTCCGAATAAGCTCCCATATTATCCTTAAATTAATCTAAATGAGAATGTAACCTGTGCATCTTTAGAGACATTCTATACCCGATGATACAAAACCAAAACCCCTCAGCTCGTCATAATTTTAGCTCTATGGTTTCCCAGGAAACACTGAACGGGAAACCATGGACTATTGCCTTAAAACTGTTCCAGGATGTTTTCCTCTTTGCTAAGTAACCGCGGGAAAATACCACCCTCCATTTTTCTTTCTATTTGAGGGAAAACAAAGATTCCAGCTTTAATTTTCGCCCCTGAAAGCTTTCAATCAAATCGCTATAACTTTTGTAAAAGCAAATATTTTCGATGTCTAATTGCACTTTTTATTTATTTTTGCTTAGTATAGTCAGAATATATTATGTAAATCCTATGCGCAAAAAAAAATTATTTTTTTGTTGACCTGTGTTATATAAACTGAAATTCTATTGCCAAGGTGTGTGACAGGAGTTATAAGCTACGATATTTCCCGGGTTGCAGTTCTTTTGTTTAATACGGTAAATTGCCAAACGTATGCATTTACTGAGATTCCAAAATAAAATTTCACAACTTGGAGAAGTAAGTTAACTCTCTTTGCTCTAGTCACTACTGAATAGGTAGTATGAACTGACTAGTACAGCTTACCTAATCGGAAGTGCAAAAAATAAGGCTGAGAGTATATTTCACACCCGTGGTAAATAAAAATTTAACTTACTGATTGCTACTCCTAGTATTGGCATGACGAAGCCAATTTTTTATACATTCTATTATATCCTTATCACTGGCATTTTTTACAATATAGTTTCTTCTAACAGAACCTTAAACAATAACAGATTTAAAAAATGACCTGATATGCTTGAAGTCTTACTTAAAATAATAGCAGCCAATTTTAGATTTGACATGGCCTTTTTTTGTTTTGCCCCCAACCAACTATATTTTGCTGCTAATTCATTCGAAAATAATCGTCGTAAAATAAGTTTTTTGGATTTTGGAAAGTTTTAATTTAATAAAGGATAATTCTGATAGCACTTTGGTTTTAAATTCTGCAAAAAAATTGTTACGTCAATGCTTACAAGCAATACCATGCTCATACCATCATCCGCAAATGAATGAATATTCTGCGATCTCAACGTCTCATGTGAAAGTTGCTCCGATATGTCTTCCATCTCTTGAGATGCAGTGCACCTTAACGGTACGCGCGATTGTGCAAAAGGTGAAGAACGAGATTGTGTGGAATGGATCAGCGTAGAAGATATGGAACTAGGAGGTGTGGATGATCGAGAACAAGCTGGTGTAGACGATCTGGAACGAGATGGTGCACATCGAGATGCAGATGGTGGTGTGGGAGCGCTTTGACTGCAACGGCAATTAAGCTGCGGTCATGGGCCACAGTTGGCAAAGTGCCTCATTCAAGTGTTACATCTCTTTTAGGCATTTTACATCCATTACATCCTCAATTGCCATTATGTAGTAAAACCTTGTTAAAAACGCCTGTAACTCTTAATACTCTGCCATTAGATACTGGTGAATATTATCATTTTGGATTGACAAAAACATTACATAATTTAATACTAGATGGTGCTAGATTTGACAACAATACTATTTTACTATCATTTAATATAGACGGACTCCCACTGTATCGAAGCACAAATACACAAATTTGGCCCATTTTATGTTTAACTAAAAGTAGTAGTAGCATAATTTCACCATTCCCTATAGGAATTTTTCTCGGCGATTCTAAACCTAAACCGCTAGACACATATTTGAAGAACTTTATTGAGGAGCTTTCATTGTTAATTACAAATGGATTAAATTTATTTGATGTGACTTATAAAATCAAAATTCACAGTTTTATTTGTGATGCTCCTGCGCGAGCATTTATAAAGTGCATAAAATCTCACGGTGGCTACTCATGTTGTGAACGATGTATGGAAAGTGGAGATTATGTGAATGGAAAAGTTGTTTACAAAGGAATAAATGCAACACGCAGAACAGACAAATCGTTTGTTTTACAAAGTGATGAAGATCATCATTTAGGGATGTCTCCACTACTAAAACTTTCTGTTGGTATGGTGTCACAATTTCCGATAGACTATTTACACAATATCTGCTTAGGTGTAATGAGAAAGTTATTACACACATGGATAAGTGGCAATTTAAAGGTTCGCTTAAATTCTCAATTAGTTACTACTTTATCTCAAAAGCTAATTCTCATAAAACTGCATATTCCAACAGAAATAAACAGGAAACCTAGGAGTTTATCGGACCTATCAAGATGGAAAGGAACTGAATTTCGATCATTCTTGCTTTATTATGGACCACTAATATTGGCAAATACTATTGACTTAGGTGCATATGAACATTTTCTTTTGCTCCATGTTGCTATATCTATAGCCGTGTCTCCATATCTCCTTGCAATACATAATTCCACCGTTGTTTCAGAACTTTTGAACATGTTTGTAAAACATGTTGAGCAGATATATGGCATAGAATATTATGTCTATAATGTACATTATCTTTCACATGTGTCCGACGATATTCAGTCTTATGGTTGTTTAGATAATTACTCCGCATTCCCATTTGAGAATTATCTAGGTCAACTTAAACAGTTAGTAAGAACCCCGAACAGACCACTAGCTCAACTTTGTAGGCGTTTACATGAAATGTCATTCAATAATATTTCTAAACCTATTGTTAACCCTGATATTGTATATAAATTTGAACATTTTAACGGTCCTCTCCCCCCTACATCTGTTATTAACGATAATTACAGACAATATAAAAAAATACATTGGAAAGATATAACAATTTCTGTTAAATCACACTCCATCGCTGATTGTTATTGCTTAACAAAGCAGAAAACAGTTGTACAAATAGAAAATATTTTAGCATGCATCAATCGAAAGAATACTTTTCTTATTGTTAGTGAATTTGAAGAATATGATTCACTGTATCACTATCCCATTAATTCAAAACAGTTGTATATACAGGGTGTCCCTAAAAGGTCTGTACAACGCGCTACCAGGGGTTCTTGGTATCAAAATAGGACGATTTAACCCTACTTATCTCTATCCAAAAGTGCTTCGTTAAGGCGCTATCTACCGCCAAAGATTCAAAAAACAAATCGTTATTTTTATTTTATCGGAAAATGGTTTTTCCGATTAAAATGAAAGTCGGGATGTGAATGTCTAATGTAAAAAGGGTCTTTGTGATATCATCGTTTTGATTGTAGTTGCTATGTAGGTGGTAAAATACTGACCATCCACATCTGAAGAGGTCTAAAACTTTTTAACTACTATTTTGACGGCTCTGAATTTTTAGACACTGATAGACAGTTTACTTGCAAGCATTTTTTGTCTCTTGATGAATATCGCTATCTGTGATGGTTTAGGAAAAAAAAATAAATTTAGGCATGATGAATGGCATGCACCATACATGCGATTGTTCCTCAAAAACCATAAGTGCAAGCAAGAAGTAGGCTATGAAACCGTAGTGCAAGCAAGTAATGTAGAGTAAACGAACACAACAGAGTAAGTCAATGTAATGTATTAATTTAAACGTACTAAATGTTCAAAGTGACCACGATTTTCACGCATACAAAGCATTATACGGCGTAATAAATTAAACTGTGCCCTTTGCAACATTGGTACGTTATTTTTTAAAGTTTTAAGTCTTCAAGCAAAACGTAAATTGTTAAAGTTTAAGAAACAACAAACAAACGTTACGCCACTCTAAGGTTTAACAGCCATCTTCTGATTTTTTGAGGAACAATCGCATGTATGGTGCATGCCATTCATCATGCCTAAATTTTTTTTTTTTGTAAACCATCACAGATAGCGATATTCATCCAGAGACAAAAAATGCTTGCAAGTAAACTGTCTATCAGTGTCTAAAAATTCAGAACCGTCAAAATAGTAGTTAAAAAGTTTTAGACCTCTTCAGATGTGGATGGTCAGTATTTTACCACCTACATAGCAACTACAATCAAAAAGATGATATCAAAAAGACCCTTTTTACATTAGACATTCACATCCCGAATTTCATTTTAATCGGCAAAACCATTTTCCGATAAAATAAAAATAACGATTTTTTAAAAAAATCTTTGGCGGTAGATAGCGTCTTACCGAAGCACTTTTGGATAGAGGTAAGTTGGGTTAAATCGTCCTATTTTGATACCAAGAACCCCTGGTAGCGCGTTGTACAGACCTTTTAGGGACACCCTGTATACAAAATGAAAAATTTGTCGACCAATATGAAAATAATTTCTCATATTGACATACAAGCAAAGTGCATTGTCATTCCATCATTTGCAGCCGATTACTGGGTATCATTTCCATTACTTCATTCGTATTTCCTGTGACACTGTACACATTTTATACATTTTGATTATACATTGTATTGAATTTTTTTTAAATAAATTTTTTCATGCCTAATTTTTAATGAAGTATACGTGCAGACGGCAATAATATAAAAAGTGGTCAGAAATACGCGATATAGACGTCTAAATAACGTCAGAAGTACACGTCCAAAAGAAGTTTATACCACGTCACGTAAACATCCAAGAATGGTCCATATCACGTTAACATTGACGTCCAAAGTAGGTCACTTTGGACGTTTAAAATACGTTAAAAAATGACGTCGATGGCCTGTGACATGTTCACGTCATTTTCTCGCCGTCAAGACGTCATATTATTGGTTAAGTAGACGTCTTGGATTACGAATAAATGTCGTGATTACGACGTCATGCTTCTGCCTGGGATATGCTCCCAAAACACGCATGTCGTATGAAGGCCATGTTTCTACAGGTTTCTCACACGAAGACACTGCTTTTTCAAATCGTATATTACTTTTAAATGTGGGCCAATAGCTCTTATTCCCATGTATCCAATTATTTGGAATTAGCTGAACTCCATCATCGAACTCAACAACACTCCAACGACTAGTATCCATTTCCAAAGATATGTTGGGAAGTAAATCAATTTTTTTAAACAGACTAAATCTGAGAAATCTGCAAAATTGTACCATACGAAATCGTTTTAAAGAAAATACTAAATCTTAAATATTATAAATATACATACAGGGTGATTCCTATAGTACCTGCCACCGTTTGGGAGCGTGTAGGTGGTACGTAGGGGAGTATTTTGATATAGGACACTTGGGGTCGGAAATCTAAAATAAGGGTGCCAGAGCCAAATTTACCTTCTGGAATTTCGCGCCTGTAGGTAGGCAACCCAACCGGCCGGCGGTGCACACGGAGCGATCTCAGGCGGCGATGTGTGGCTGACACTTGATCAGAATTTTGTTTAAACCCACGAAATCCCGTCTGCAACGACGCGTATCAAGTGAATAAACACTATGGCACGTTTTACTAACACGGAATGCTAGTACGCGGGTTTGCCTCGAAACGTTCCAACACATCCTCCTCTAAGGCATTTACCAACGGGCGATCGCGATCACGGGCGCTAGTGGGCTGCGAAATAGGAGGAGGTCGGTGTAAACAAACAAACTTTTCGAAATGGGTGCTTAAATGACCCAAGTATCGATGTGCATCACGAATCTGTGTGTAAAGTTAAGCCTCCGTCAGCTTACCTGCAATTGCCCTGTCTCGCACAGTCGGAAGTGAACTCTTGAAAGACCTGTCTGCAGGGTAACTGACGGTTTGGATACCGCTCAGCGTACGCTCGTCGTGCAGCTCGTGCGTTACCATTTGCCAATCCGTACATGAAGTGCATGTCCGCGTATTCCGTGTTAGTAAAACGTGCCATAGTGTTTATTCACTTGATACGCGTCGTTGCAGACGGGATTTCGTGGGTTTAAACAAAATTCTGATCAAGTGTCAGCCACACATCGCCGCCTGAGATCGCTCCGTGTGCACCGCCGGCCGGTTGGGTTGCCTACCTACAGGCGCGAAATTCCAGAAGGTAAATTTGGCTCTGGCACCCTTATTTTAGATTTCCGACCCCAAGTGTCCTATATCAAAATACTCCCCTACGCACCACCTACACGCTCCCAAACGGTGGCAGGTACTATAGGAATCACCCTGTATTTACAATGTTAAACTATGAGCTCGGCGTTATGCAAGAGAGGAAAGACAGCAAATCCATTCTTAAAGGGAAATCTAACACATTTTGCATAGAGATGTTTAACAGGAATCATATATGTAGCTTCAGATAACTCTGTAGCAAAAAAACAATCAACATAGCTTGATGGACATGGTGTAGTGTAAATATCACTTAAATTTAGAAACTTCTTCACAACCAATAATGGGCTGCTCGCATTTACATCAGTACAGATATCCTCAATCAGAATTACTTCTTTCTCTTTTGTGATGCAACAATTATCTGGAAATTTTTTTTTTGAGACAAGAATTCTTAAATTGTAATTGCATAACTTGTTTCTGCAATGCTTCTTCTTGGCCACAGCTGTTGTGCCCTACCACTGAATGTTCTTGCTTATTTACAAATTCGCCTTCTTTATATCTCCTATGTAGTTGTTGAAGTGGTTTCTCATGTTTTCTTAGAATAGTATATTAAGATACAAGTGTATAATCAAGTCTTTAAAGCACGCGCAACGAGTTTAAGGGCACGACGCAAAGCGGAGTGCCTTTAACGTTGCAAGTGCTTTAAAGACCAAATTATACACGTGTATCTTATAGTATTTTTTATTATACCTGCAGTATAATTTAAAAATAGGAAATACATTGAAGTCATATTGACGTTATACTCGAATACATGTCTAATTAAGTGGGCTGGGTGTTCGTAATTTCACGATTGCCATGGAAATGTCACTTGACGTTTGCTTATAAAAATCATCGTCTTTGTGAATTAAACGATTTCCGTTGAAAAACATAATAGGGTAAAGCGAGGAGAGTTCGCCATAGTTTTTTTGAACAGATTTATTTATTTTAAAATAAGAAATCCGTTGTCTTTTTTCACTTACTTTAATCATCAAAATGTTTCTAATCAATATTTAAACACTATTAGCCTCGTTTTAAAACCAATTAGTAATATAATGGAAAAAATCTATTTCAGAAATTTTAGGAAAGATTGCCACCAGCGAGGTGAGATTGCCATATCTATTAGGACAGACAGCCATACTAATTGCAAAGGTATTGGTGACAATTAAAACGAAAAAAAGCAATTAGAACAGTTTAATAGTATTAAAGATGCAAAAATACTAAAATGTCGACTAAATATCTGGCACGCATAAGTCACATGTGTAACTCTTCACTTTGGGTCCTACGTCAGCACATAGGGTGTGACTCCATTTTTTGCACTGGGAGCATTGTATCCACTTCTCACCTTTTTTCGATAACTTATATGGCTCAGCACAGAAGATACAAAACTCATCGTCGTCATCTTCACCACATGAAAAATCTTCTTGAGGTTCCGGATTGGGCTCAGGAAGAGAAACGTGCTTCTTCACCGTCCGTTGAGGAAGTTTTCTGCTTTTCAAAAGTGTGATATTTGCTGAACCAGTCAACTCAGTGGCGTGCAACTTTCTTTTAGTGCCTGCAGGCTTTATTTTTGGTAATGGTGAAATTTCTAAGATCAGTTCAGTTGGTGTTTCCTCGATTGAGGTTGACGGTGTTGGTTCCATAAAAGTTAATGAATCTGGATTTTCTTGTGTTGTGAGATTTGCCTGCTTTGATGTCGTGGGAACTGGCTCCGAAGATGATGATCGCAGCGTATTTCAAACAGTTTATTTAAGAAAGGTGATACAAAAATAAACATGTATTTAGATTACACATAAACTTAATATTCACTTGCACGTTGACCTACATTACATTTCAACCACACCTAATAAATCAGCTGTTTTTATATGTGCGCATGCATACATATTAAATGAAAAGCATGGACATCTAAACCCCTGAAAACAGTCACCACATTAAACATTACAAGTACTATGAGTTGCATAAGTGTCTGTTATTGCATTTCCTAACAGAAGATGCTGCAGAAAGTCGTGCTTTTGAAATTGGGAGAACAGATTCTGTTGACGTTGAAGGATCTGGTTCTGCTGGTGATGCCATAGTGCTTTTTGCAGTACATGGATTGGTTTGAGTTACAGGAGGCGGTTCTATGGAAGGTTCTCCAGATTTACTAAGGAAGGCGTATTCAGGGATTGCAAATGGATTAAAGGGATAGATACCACAAGCCTTGAATGCATTTGAAGCAATCTGATGTGTTGCTGTCTTTCCCCAAGCAGTATTTAATAAAGCTCCGAAAGTTAATCTATTTATATTACGACCTGGATTACTTTTGATATATAAATTTGCAGCGGAATAAAAGTAGCTCTTAAGAGCCTTGAATACACCTCGGTCAAGAGGTTGGAGATAGTGAGTCGTATGACTCGGTAAGCAGAGCAAAATGATGTCATTACTAATGCAAAATTCCAACGTCTCAACTGATGAACAGTGCGAAGAATGTCCATCCAATATCAAAATGACCTTGCCATTCGGTTTTCTTGGTGTGAAAATGTTCTTGAGCCAATAAAAAAAATTTGGCTATTTACATAAGCCGATTTTTCGGACATCCTTATGGACGAACCGGGTGGCATTCCGTCTGCCCACTCTTTTTTTAAGTTTTTGCCCTTCATGATACAGAATGACGGAATAAATGTGCCCTCAGCATTACAACATGCCAAAACTGTCACAGTTTCCCCTTTCTCCCCAGAAGTAATTGTTGATACAGCCTTCGAGCCTTTTTCTACAATAACTTTATCAGGCTTATTATTTAGTTGCAGCCCACTTTCGTCGGCGTTGAACACAGCTGAAGGTTTATCAAAAAGCGCGTGCTCCTTTAATATTGACTCAAGAAGGGCGAAGTACTTAGAGACCTCTTCTTGATTCATTCCTCGAGCTCGTGCTGAGCTTACTCCTTCCGCTGCTCTAATTGAGAGCTCAGGGTGGTCTCTCAAAAACCTGGCAAGCCATGGGTATCCGGCCATTCCTTTTTCTCTATTGAACTTGTGCTTCAGTCCTAATTTTTCAGCAAAATTAAAGGCAAGTTTGCGCACATCGTCTCTACCCATTGGAAACCCAGTGGCTTGCATAGCTTTAATATGCTTCACTAACCTTATTTCATTTGCCTTTCCAAAAAGACTGGGTGGCCCCATATGCTGTGGACCCTCACTGTTTCCTTTCTTGATTCTATACTCCAGCGTTTTACGGGGAATGGAATAACGAATTGCCGCTTTTCTGATCGACTTACAGGTCTCCACATATTCTATCGCCTTTTCTAAGTCCTCTTTAGTCCATTTTCCTCGTGTAGACTTTCGAGTATAAAAATTCGGCATCTTAAAAGATTATACATTATAAATCATACTTGGGAGTATTTAGTAATAAAGAGTTTAGGAGAGTTTGCCATATGGCAAACTCTCCTAAACTCCCCTATGGCAATCTATCCTAAATGCCGGCCTTGTGAAAAATAATTCATATCAAAATAAGCACTATGTATATTGCAACGACGTTAGGTTACATTGGAATGACGAAGTTGTATTAATTTAAGACGGAATACAGAATTGTGTAAATGTTAAAAACAACCCCAAAAAGACGGAATACAGAATTGTGTAAATGTTAAAAACAACCCCAAAAATTCGTGTTTATATAAACACTTAAATAATTTTAAGCCTAGCAAAAACAAGAAAGTGGCCTTACCGCGCTCAGAAACTCGATATCTGCCGTTGTTGACACCACATAAACACACTGATGACTTAACAGTATGATCTTAACTGGTCATGAACAGGTTAAAATCGCGGGAAGTTTAAATTTTCTCCTAAGGCAATCTCTCCTATATGGCAATCTCTCCTCGATTTACCTACACCGTCCATTAAATCGGTTGTTGTAAAATCTAAACAAACGTTGGTAGGTGTAAAATCCAACTCCAGTAACGCCTATTATAAAGAATATGAAAAGTTGTTTCCATGGATGAATAGGAAGTTACTTACGAATACAGTCTTAAATGCATCCATAATGCTGGCATATATGAAGGAAATGTCAAAGGTATTTAAATCTTCTATATTTTGGTGCATTCATTCAAAACTTTAAAGCAATGCTGCGAAGAATTGTAACAAGTGCCGTTCAACATTGTAAAAGAAGTTAACCGTGAGTAGCCAATTGAAATATTTGAAAATGCCACGTTTAGATGAAATTGAGGGCTTGGCTGAGGCCGTCCGTAATGCTTCAGTTAAAGTTGCGAAAGCACTTGATTTCTTTATTTGTCTTGAACAACGTAGGCTAAATCGACGTAATTTGTATGGCTTCACCGGATTTAACTTTGTGGAAGGAGATGAAAATTATGAACAACACATCGCTACTATCAATGCCGAAATGCAATTGAGCGATTTGGTTGCAATTGGTACCCTTTTAGGTCTTAATTATCAAGGGACCGTCGATGATTTAAGCAAACGCATAACGTCGTTTCTTATAGATTTCAATATCATGGGTGGTATACAAGTAGGTAACGCCGATAGTGGAGAAGATTCGGCAGAAGATACGGAAGATAACAGGGAATTTCACGAGAATGACGAATTGGTCGAGCGATTGCCTTCTCGAAACTCGCGTATCGGAGAAAATAAGTTGAATGCCATTGATGGTCCTCGATTCACAATGAATTTTCGTGATATCGAAGATTCCATTCGCACATACGATGGTGAAAATTCCTACCCAATTGGCGATTGGATTACCGATTTTGAGGAAGTAGCAGAGGTAATGGGTTTTAATATGCTTCAGAAGTTGGTTTTCGCTAAGAAGTCACTAACTGGTCTTGCGAAATTACATGTACAAAGTGAAAGGGGATTAAACAACTGGGAGGCGCTAAAAAGAAGCTTAAAAAGTGAATTCGGCAAGAGAATTAGCAGTGCTGATTTACATCACAGCTTGAGCCGGCGGAAGATGTTAAAAACGGAATCCGTGCTTGAATATATGCACAAGATGAAAGAACTCGCCTCCAGGGGTAATATTGAACAGGAAGCAGTGATTCAGTACATTGTGGATGGAATTCCGGACGATGCCTCGAAAAAAATGACAATGTACGAAGCCAAAAACTTCCGAGAATTGAAGGACAAATTGGAAGTGTACGCAAAGTGCGTGAAAAGACAACAGTGTTATAGTGTTAAATCACAGTCCCAGGGCGCGGCCTCATCTCAGATCAAAAGTGTGGTAAAATCCGAATCACCGGTGTCCGGTAGTGAAAGTGGCATGAGATTGGTGCGTTGTTACAATTGTGGAAGTCGGGGACATTTTTCGGCTAAGTGTTTGAAGCCTAAACGTGCAATTGGGTCGTGCTTTACCTGCGGCTCAACGGAACATCAAAGGAATGACTGTCCCAAGTTCAAACAAGGAAACACGCCCATAAAGCCATCGACATCTGCCGCACATCTGGTCGAAAGGAATTCATCCGTACAGTTGGTACCTGAATACTTAATAAAGTTAAGTATGCAAATTGGCGAGGTTGACGCTATTATTGATACTGGAAGTCCAATTTCGTTATTGTGTGAGACATCGATACCTAGTAGTTGCATAATTGAACCTTATGTAGATTCCAATCAATTTCAAGGTGTTAACGGTAGTAGATTGCAAATTTTAAGCCGATTGTCTCAAACAATAGCTATTGAAACAGAAGTTAATGTTATTATAGATTTTTACGTTGTTACTAGAAATACTATGTCACGTTTATGTTTACTGGGACGCGATTTTATCGCAAACCCTAATCTCGAAATTACTTTTGGCGAATCCGTAATTGTAAAATCAAAGTTGAACTCCTCGATTAATGAAATATTTCAAATTGAAGTTGACGATGATAAGTCATCAGAAATTGCAATTAAGTTTAGTGATGATCTTGCATGGGTATTGCGAAATCGAATTGAAACCATAATTGATGAACATTATATTAAGCCTTTACGGCCTAACGAACCATTAACAGATTTACGGTTGGAAATCATGGTAAAACCTAATCACCAAATTTTTTCGTTTAACCCTAGACGACTTTCAGTGGATGAAAAGGCAGCGGTAAAAGAAATAATTGACAATTTATTAGATAGGGAAATTATTAGATCCAGTCGTTCTCAGTACAGCAGTCCTATCGTTTTAGTTAAGCGTAAATACGGTGAGTATCGCTTAGCGGTGAACTACAGAGAGCTAAATAAAATTATGCAGAAAGATAATTTTCCCATACCCCATATTGAGGATCAAATCGATCAATTAAAAGATAAACAGTGGTTTACACGGTTGGACCTCAAAGATGCTTTCCATCAAGTCAGATTGACTGAAAATTCGTGGAAGTATACGTCATTTGTTACCCATTTAGGTCAGTTTGAGTATATGAGAATGCCATTTGGAATAGTAAACGGAAGTTCATTCTTCATGCGATTTATAAATACGGTATTTAGATCACTTTTAGACGAAGGCAAATTAATGATATATTTAGATGACATTATGATAGCTACAGAAACGGTAGAAGAGAATCTTACTATTCTTGCGGAAGTTTTAGATGTTTTAGTTGCCAATTGCTTGGAGTTAAAATTTGAGATGTGTGAGTTTTTATTGACAGAAACTGATTACTTAGGTTACCGCGTAAGTAAAGATGGAATTAAGCCGAACGCGGACAATATAAAAGCAATCACCGAGTATCCATTGCCTACCAATAACAAAGAATTGCATAGCTTTCTTGGATTAGTGTCTTACTTTAGGAAATTCATTAATAAATTTGCCTGTATAACCAAACCATTGTATGATATTTGAAAAATCAGAGATCAATTTTATTGGAGCGAAGAAGCCACTGAATGCTTCGAATTGGTAAAAGACTTGCTAACTTCTGAACCAGTTTTATCAATTTATTCACCTGTGGCCGAGACAGAATTGCATTGTGACGCAAGCTCACATGGTTACGGATCAGTATTGTTGCAAAGGCAAAAATCTGATAATAAGTTTCACCCCGTTTGTTATTTTAGTAAGCGTACGACTGCTTGTGAATCAAAATATCATAGCTTTGAATTGGAGGCATTGGCAATCGTATATTCATTGGAACGCTTTCGAATATATCTGCAAGGAATCAAATTTAAAATTGTTACTGATTGTAACAGCCTAAAGCAAACATTGGATAAAAAGGACATTAACCCGCGAATTTTGAGGTGGTCACTAATATTAAGAAATTACGATTATACACTTGAACACAGAACCGCGGATCGTATGAAACATGCAGATGCGTTGAGCCGCGAATTCGAAATCTTAATAATTACTGAAAATACTTTTGAACGCAACTTAAGCTTGCTACAGGACTTAGATGAAAGTATTATTGACATACGTAAGCGTTTAGAAGTAGAGGAAGAAAAACATTATGAATTGAACAACGGACTTGTCTATCGAAAAATTAACGACAGGTTATTATTTTACGTTCCTCAAACGATGCAAGAAAATGTGATCCGAGCCTGCCACGAGCAGATGGGTCATCAGGGCATTAACAAAACGCACGAATATTTGTCACGCATTTATTGGTTCCCGGAAGCACGTAAGAAAATTCAAAATCATATAATGAATTGTTTAAAGTGTATCACTTATGCTACGAACGCTAATCGAATTGAGGGTAGATTGCATTGTCTAGATAAAAATGATAAACCCTTCGTAACGATACACATTGATCATTACGGTCCTCTCGAAAGGACTGGGTATCGTCATAAATACATATTTGAAATAATTGATGCGTTCACTAAATTTGTGAAATTATATGCCACTAGTTCGACTAAAACAGAAGAGGTTGTCAAGCATTTGAAAAATTATTTTGCAACTTATAGTAGACCGCGAAGAATAATTTCAGATCGAGGTACGACTTTTACCTCCGATAGATTTAAGGAATTTGTGAAAGAAAATAACATACAGCATGTGCTAATAGCTACAGGTACGCCTCATGCCAACGGACAAATCGAAAGAATTAACAGATCGATTACCACTATTCTTTCAAAATTATCCAACAGTACGGCGACTTGGGATAAAGCATTGCACGACGTAGAATTCGCTATCAACAATTCCGTTAATCGAGCTATAGGTAAGACACCATCAGAATTGTTATTTGGAGTAGAACAAGTAGGCAGTACGTCGCACGAATTGCGTGTATTGTTAAAGGAAATTCTTGATAATGATGACCGAAATTTGGAAAAAGTGCGTAACTTAGCAAGTAGGCAAATTCAATTAACTAGTGAATATAATAAGAAATATTACGATAAGCGGCATAAACCCCCTACGACTTACTCTATTGGAGATTATGTAATGGTTAAAAACGTTGAAGTGACCGCAGGGATTAGCAAAAAATTATTGCCTAAGTTTAAAGGGCCATATGTTGTCAAGAAGGTATTAGATGCGGATAGATATGTGATAGAAGACCCCGAGGGTCACCAGCTAACGCAGGTACCGTATAATGGCATATGTTCGGGGTTAGGAAAAAAAACCACTGGAAAAAAAACCCCGGAAATAAAACCCCCGGAATAAAGACCCCCGGAATAAAAACCCCTGGGAAAAAAAACCCCAGGAAAAGAAACCCAGCAAAATTCAAATTCAAAATAATTTCTTATACAACTGCAAATTTTATTATTTTCAATGTTCATTAGCTCATTTCTTCCCTTAATCCCAGACATTCCTAATGAGTTTTTGTAGTTAAATGGGTAATTAATGAGCGCGGTAAAATAAAATCTCCTATTATTATTGCATTTTGCAAATCTTGTTGATAAGTGCACTTAATCGTAATTAGGCATTCTTAATGGGGTTACATTCTTTTCAATCCCATTGACGATGGTTTCTATATAAATTAATATTTTCAAAATAATTGTTACAATTTAACAAACTATGGAGGTGATAACTTCAAATAAAGGTGGTCAAAAGTTATGTTTTGGTGGTTACATGTACGTTGTACATAAACGATGTGCTAACAATATTCGCTGGAGATGTAATAAATATACTTCATTAAAGGTAAACCTTTTTTTATTTTTTGCCATTATACCACTATGGTCTATAGCGCAATCAAAACCGAGAACGAGACATTTCGTGGATTGCCACAGTAGAACGGTCAGGTATTAAAGTGTTCTACTTTGGCAATGCACGAAATATCTCGTTCACGGTTGTGATCCTACTATAAGTGTTAGGTATAACTTCAATAAATGAATATTTTAAATAAATTTATTTACTTTTTATAGTGCCGGGCGATACTCGTCACGTCGTTGGACAATGAGGATCCAGATTTACGGGCAGAGCATAATCATCCTAATAATGCCGAAGAAATCAATGCGGTCAAGTGTATCCAAGGTATGAAGGTTAGAGCTAGGGATACATTGGCTAAACCTATTCAAATATATGCCGAAGCTGTGCAACAATTGCCAAACTCGACACGTGCTGTATTGCCAACTGAAGATGCAATTAAAAGGACGTTGCGAAATCACAAGGGCGCTAAATTTCCAGATCCACAAAGCTTGCAAGAACTTCTTATTGAAGGTACGGTAAATTTGTAGTTTATTGGTATTTTGTAGAAACGTATTGCGTGAACATATATTAATTTTCCTTTCGTTATTTTTAGGCGACTGGCGTACTACAGGAGAGCCCAACAATGAAAGGTTCCTCCTACATGACAATGGACCAAATTCGGACGAGCGGGTGATAATATTTGCTACTGATGGATGTTTGGTCCATCTTGCGAATTCTACAGCGTGGTTTGTAGATGGGAACTTCTCTCTAGCGCCAAATCTTTTTTTGCAACTATATGTGGTGCGTGTCAAAATACAAGGACTTTTTGTAACATGCGCTTATAGTTTGTTGCAAAGGAAGACACAAACCAGTTACGAAATCATGCTCAGGGCACTAGTAAGCAGTTGCGAGGAGAGAAATCTGTTTCCAGATCCTCTATCAATAAACATGGATTTTGAAAGAGCTGCAATTCAAGCATTTCAGGCTGTATTTGGAGATCATATTACTATTCGCGGGTGCTTTTACCATTTGTGTCAGTCTACCCAACGAAAATTACAAGAACTTGGGTTGCAACGTCGCTATCGAGAAGATGAAGATTTTTCAAACTTTTGTGGTATGCTGGACGGCTTAGCCTTTCTACCTTTGGAAGATGTTGCCAGAGGTATGGAGTTTTTAAGGCAAAACATCCCCGAAGGTGCCGAAGACCTCGTGGAGTACTTCGATGCCACGTACGTGTCAGGGACAAATAGACGAGTAGGAAATGTCAATGATGATAATGTGCGGATACGAAATGTCCCGCCGGTTTTTCCTCCGCCTTGCTGGAATGTACATAATACCACCCTTCAAGACGATGAGCGGACTAACAACCATACCGAAGGTTGGAACCATCGATTTTCGACCTTGGTCGGCCAAAACCATCCCACCGTATGGGTGCTCATACAAAAAATGAGGCAGGAATTATCGACGGATGAAACCAAGGTGCAGCAGCGACAAATAGGAAGACAAATGCCGAAAAAGAAAAAGCCAGCTTATGTTGTTATGCAGGCTAGGCTGAAACTGTTATGCGAAGAGTATCGGGATGGAGTAAGGAATTTAGTAGATTTTCTAAATGCTGTTAGCCATAACATAAGATTTTAATAACCATACATGTACATGTGTTCAGTGATCTCACCTAATAATAACTGTTACCCTGTACCATAATGTTTTTTTATTCTATTTCAATAAATATACTTTTTTCATTATTGCATTAATTAATTACCCATTTCAATGTACCAACTCATTATTATGAATTGGGTTAAGAGAACTTATGAGTTAATCTGCAGTTGTTACCAACTTCGCTTAAATTTTGTTCGGGGTTTTTTTTCCTGGTGTTTTTTTTCATAGGGGTTTTTATTCCGGGGGTTTTATATCCGGGGATTTTTTTCCTAGATTCCATATGTTCCCCCGAAAACATGAGGAGATGGATCTCAACCAAATAACTTATTCTTTAACGTAAAGCAGGTAAGGAAGTGTTCGCCCACTTTACCCATTGAAAGTTGTTTGTTATTTATGATGAGTGATTTGGACATTGCCTTGACAATCCAAAAAGGAATTTAACTTTAGGAGTATTTGTTAATTATTTTATGATCTATCTTTTATTTTGTGCGTAAAATAGTGGAAAGATATCTTTCGTAATTTGTATCGTTAATCTCACGTATGATTCGAGAAAGCGATGCAATAAATTGATTCATTTGTTTATACATGAACTTTGTGTTCGATTATACGATGTAGTTTGTCTCTCGTATGCTGCGTATCTGATTGTATCATTTGTTGATATTGAACTTTGTGTTCGATTACGATGTAGTTTGTCTCTCGTATGCTGTGTATCTTATTGTACCATTGGTTGATATGAACTTTGTGTTCACTTACGATGTAGTTTGTCTCTCGTATGTTGTGTGTCTTATTGTATCATTTGTTGATACAGAACTTGAGGTTCGCTTACGGCGTTGGTAAGTAATTTGTTAATTATATGTTTTGAGCGAATCTAGGAAAAAAATCCCCTGGAAAAAAAACCCCGGATATAAAACCCCCGGAATAAAGACCCCCGGAATAAAAACCCCTATGAAAAAAAACACCAGGAAAAAAAAACCCGAACAAAATTTAAGCGAAGTTGGTAACAACTGTAGATTAACTCATAAGTTCTCTTAACCCAATTCATAATAATGAGTTGGTACATTGAAATGGGTAATTAATTAATGCAATAATGAAAAAAGTATATTTATTGAAATAGAATAAAAAAACATTATGGTACAGGGTAACAGTTATTATTAGGTGAGATCACTGAACACATGTACATGTATGGTTATTAAAATCTTATGTTATGGCTAACAGCATTTAGAAAATCTACTAAATTCCTTACTCCATCCCGATACTCTTCGCATAACAGTTTCAGCCTAGCCTGCATAACAACATAAGCTGGCTTTTTCTTTTTCGGCATTTGTCTTCCTATTTGTCGCTGCTGCACCTTGGTTTCATCCGTCGATAATTCCTGCCTCATTTTTTGTATGAGCACCCATACGGTGGGATGGTTTTGGCCGACCAAGGTCGAAAATCGATGGTTCCAACCTTCGGTATGGTTGTTAGTCCGCTCATCGTCTTGAAGGGTGGTATTATGTACATTCCAGCAAGGCGGAGGAAAAACCGGCGGGACATTTCGTATCCGCACATTATCATCATTGACATTTCCTACTCGTCTATTTGTCCCTGACACGTACGTGGCATCGAAGTACTCCACGAGGTCTTCGGCACCTTCGGGGATGTTTTGCCTTAAAAACTCCATACCTCTGGCAACATCTTCCAAAGGTAGAAAGGCTAAGCCGTCCAGCATACCACAAAAGTTTGAAAAATCTTCATCTTCTCGATAGCGACGTTGCAACCCAAGTTCTTGTAATTTTCGTTGGGTAGACTGACACAAATGGTAAAAGCACCCGCGAATAGTAATATGATCTCCAAATACAGCCTGAAATGCTTGAATTGCAGCTCTTTCAAAATCCATGTTTATTGATAGAGGATCTGGAAACAGATTTCTCTCCTCGCAACTGCTTACTAGTGCCCTGAGCATGATTTCGTAACTGGTTTGTGTCTTCCTTTGCAACAAACTATAAGCGCATGTTACAAAAAGTCCTTGTATTTTGACACGCACCACATATAGTTGCAAAAAAAGATTTGGCGCTAGAGAGAAGTTCCCATCTACAAACCACGCTGTAGAATTCGCAAGATGGACCAAACATCCATCAGTAGCAAATATTATCACCCGCTCGTCCGAATTTGGTCCATTGTCATGTAGGAGGAACCTTTCATTGTTGGGCTCTCCTGTAGTACGCCAGTCGCCTAAAAATAACGAAAGGAAAATTAATATATGTTCACGCAATACGTTTCTACAAAATACCAATAAACTACAAATTTACCGTACCTTCAATAAGAAGTTCTTGCAAGCTTTGTGGATCTGGAAATTTAGCGCCCTTGTGATTTCGCAACGTCCTTTTAATTGCATCTTCAGTTGGCAATACAGCACGTGTCGAGTTTGGCAATTGTTGCACAGCTTCGGCATATATTTGAATAGGTTTAGCCAATGTATCCCTAGCTCTAACCTTCATACCTTGGATACACTTGACCGCATTGATTTCTTCGGCATTATTAGGATGATTATGCTCTGCCCGTAAATCTGGATCCTCATTGTCCAACGACGTGACGAGTATCGCCCGGCACTATAAAAAGTAAATAAATTTATTTAAAATATTCATTTATTGAAGTTATACCTAACACTTATAGTAGGATCACAACCGTGAACGAGATATTTCGTGCATTGCCAAAGTAGAACACTTTAATACCTGACCGTTCTACTGTGGCAATCCACGAAATGTCTCGTTCTCGGTTTTGATTGCGCTATAGACCATAGTGGTATAATGGCAAAAAATAAAAAAAGGTTTACCTTTAATGAAGTATATTTATTACATCTCCAGCGAATATTGTTAGCACATCGTTTATGTACAACGTACATGTAACCACCAAAACATAACTTTTGACCACCTTTATTTGAAGTTATCACCTCCATAGTTTGTTAAATTGTAACAATTATTTTGAAAATATTAATTTATATAGAAACCATCGTCAATGGGATTGAAAAGAATGTAACCCCATTAAGAATGCCTAATTACGATTAAGTGCACTTATCAACAAGATTTGCAAAATGCAATAATAATAGGAGATTTTATTTTACCGCGCTCATTAATTACCCATTTAACTACAAAAACTCATTAGGAATGTCTGGGATTAAGGGAAGAAATGAGCTAATGAACATTGAAAATAATAAAATTTGCAGTTGTATAAGAAATTATTTTGAATTTGAATTTTGCTGGGTTTCTTTTCCTGGGGTTTTTTTTCCCAGGGGTTTTTATTCCGGGGGTCTTTATTCCGGGGGTTTTATTTCCGGGGTTTTTTTTCCAGTGGTTTTTTTTCCTAACCCCGTTTTGAGCCTAAGGTTCACATTTGAAATTTTTGTTTTTTTGTTGTATTTCGTATGGTAAGATAGATATAGGAAAATACCGTTATAAGTATAGTATTAATCTCACTTTTGTATGTAAAATTGTGTTTTCGAATTGTAAGTTATAACTAATTAGGATTAATTATACTCGTGTATGTATTTCTTTGTGTCTTGGAATTATGCGATTTCATATTTGTACGCTTGAGGTCAAGCTAAAGTCAGGATAGCCGAGCTGTAGCATGATTATTCCCTAACATTATAATTATAAGTTCTACAGCAGCTACCCTCACTTTCGCAGATGGCAAGAGAGCAGGTAGTTGAGGGATTAGACCCGACCACCCTGGACAGTAGTCGGTCGGAATTGGCACCATAAATATGTAGTCCGATTGTGTGTTACAATTCACTTTTATATTTAACATCAATATATATAATCATATAATTATGAAGGCTTTTAATCCTGACACCCCTACAATTGCAATAATTATTTAGAACATGTATGTTTTTCTATGTATGAGGAGGAGGACCATGATCTGTTAAGCGACGAAAACAATATCTTAACCGTAGGTAGGTTGGAACCATTTGAAAAATCTATCCTTCTTGAACATTCACATTTTAGTTGATAAAATATCAAAAAGTGTTATACCTTGTACAAGTATTGAAGTATCATCAAACGCTTCTTGGGAAGAGTTACTAATAAACCATGTTCAAGATAGGAAAGCATTATATGACTGTCGGTTGCCACTGCAGGAGAGAACGGCAGCAAAGAAAAACATGTTATGGGTTGAAATTCACAATTTGCTAGGAGGAGCTAAAAGTGTAGATGAAATAAAAGCCAAATGGAAATACCTGAGAGATTGTTACTTAAAAGCAAAAAGAAAAATGAATCAATACAAACCAAGCGGATCGGCTGCAGCTGGTATTCCCGATCCTCGATTCCTTGATGAAATTTTTAGATGATTCCAGTGATCGGCAACCGTAAGTAATTGTATAATTGTAATAATAAATTATAAATAATTAGTGATGCTACAGGACTGTCAGTTCTTTGCCAGCAAGTCCTCAATCAACTAGTTTACAGAGCACAGTTTCGACCCCTCGACATTCGCCCAGTCTGGATTCTATACCAGCAAAAAGTAAACATATATTTAATCTCTAATGCAAAAGTTATAATTTACTGTGCTATTTAGGAAAAAAGTCAGAAGATCTACAAAGGGGTATATTGGAAGCGTTGACAACGCCAACAACAAATGATGGTGTGGATGGAATATTGATTCGGATAGGTGACAGCTTGAGGAGATTTCCTTATAGAGATAGAACAAAACTAGAAATAGATATACTTCAAATGATTTATGACAGAGAGTGTGAATTAAATTTATAGTAATAAGTTACATATTTAGTTAAGTATATTTCTAAATAAGACGAACATAAATGTGCCTTGTTACCCAAGTAGCACAAACTTATATATAATAGATATTAAATATGAGCCATAAAATGTATAAAGAATGTATTAAATACATTCTGAGGAAACTTTTTTCTCCTATTAATATAATATTTTTCTTCTATTAAAAACATATTTAATTCATTTCAAACATATATTTAAAAACTACTAAATTCAAATAAAATACATATTTTCATAACACTAAATATTCTATTAATTGAAAAAAAAATAGATGTAAAATAGTAACAAAATATGTATAATATAGATAAAAGATATTCACAAAATACATATAAGTGCCAAAAAAAAAACATATTTAAAAGTTAAAAAATACATATGAAGTAAATACATGATCCTTACAAAATAGATATTATATAAGTCTGAAATAAATATTTAAGTTAAAAGAATACATATACTATACATAAATCAATACTACAAAATACAGATTAAAAATACTCTAAATATCTAAAACGCCTATATTTACAAATAATTACTGAACCTTGGAAAGTTGATCATTACTGTCTGCTGGAGCAGTACCGGTGCTTGATCTAACAAAAAAAATTTATTCATGAATAAATGTTTATTCCTATTAACTATAAGTGAACTAAAAATTGTGTAACTAAATCATTGTACTGAGTAGTCACTTAGCGATTTAGACAACATTTGTGCAAAGACATGAACTAGAATTTCATAGAATGCGATTTTCAAAGTCTAAAACCCAGGAATTAACTTTAAGATTTTTCGAACACTACCTAAGTGTTCATCAGAAATGAATAGATTTTATGAGAAACATACACGATAATTTAAAAGTACCATAGAAAGAGAATCCAACGTTCAAATTTAGTTACTCGTTTAGTTAACCATTAATTGATATTGAATTGTATATAATTACCTTTTTAAATATATTGAACCTTGTTGCGATAGAAAAGTTGACAAAGTTGCCTCTATTTTTCTTTTAATTTCAGTCTCATTTGGCCACACAGTTTTAACACACTCTGAAACAAAAGATTTATATTAGTTAATACGGAAAGTCAACACAATGATGAAATTTGTAAGATGTGGTCAACCAATTGAATTATACTATGCAGGATGCCCCATGACGAGTATAGGTCATGGTCAACTACAGACATTTTTAAAGCTCTACAATAGGAAAAATATTAAGTAGCTAACATTTCAAAAACTAAACATTTTTGGAATAAACTACTTTATACAACACAGTTAAAAAAATCAAGGGTGTTCTTTTAAACAGTACTCAGTTTTTTCAATTGGATTTTTCATGTCAATATGTCAAAAAGGGCTTAGGTATAGGTATAGAACATTAGATTCTAAAATATTTTAGATGAATTCCTCATATTAACATACTGTCAAATTTTCAAAATATTCTAAAGCCTCCTTTTCTAGACATCCGGCATCCGTCGTGAGACAACCTGTATGTACATGCATGAACAATTATACTAAACATTTTTTTTTAAATATTGTAACATATAGTAAACAATTTTAGAATTACCTACAAAAGAATAAAAGATATATATTTTTAGAAACTCACTGTAAATTAATGTTGCCATTTGCAATGTTGAAAAACATTCTTTTGACTCAGCCTGGTCACGCCTTTGTTGACCCTTCCAACTGAACTTCTGGGCCACTGAAGTTGCCATTAATTGCTTTAAGGTCGATCTAGCAGTTTTCGAGATATTCGTTTTTTCTACATTTTGCAGAAGGTGTTGTAGCTATAAAGAAAAAAGTCTTTTGTTACAATTATAAAACATAAATAAACATAAATAACGTTCTGTCAAGCAACAGATATAATAAACGCATGTTTTAATTTTTTATGAAGAACTATTACCTATTGACATGTTTCAAAATGAACGTGACATACAAATATTCATCATTTTTCCATAATTCCCTTGATAACTGACAGAACGCTCTTAAAAGCAGGTTGATAATACTTTTATTACTACGAGCAAACATGACTACTTACGATTTTCATAAAAAAGTCTTTATCCTTTAGTCTTCCCTCAAAAGTGTTCACATCGTCCAGTGATTGTAAGGGAAATGCATAAGTGTCCTCATCCGATCCGGGACCTGGTTCTTCTACATATATCTGGTACTGATGATGCCTCCGACCTTTTGCTCATTATCTCCTGCCTTAAATCTCTAACCTTACTCTGCAAGCCATGTACACTCTCTAAAAAAAGAAAAATCAGTGTATTATATTAATGAAGTTGTTTTGTTTACTTGAAAGCTCGCAAAGGCCACGCGCCAATGACTCCAATGTCACTGGGTTTTGCAACGAGCAAAAATGCTTTTTTTTTGAGATTTCACATAATACTCGTACTTGAGTGACTTTTGCATTCCCTGATGGAGAAGGTTGTCGAATTTCTGAAGTAGCCGGATAATTGATCACGGGATGAGATGTCTCAGTACTTGAAAATGACAAATTTTTTTTGTACCGTGGTGATGTTCTGGGCGTTTTCTTACGAGGGGGTTCTGGATATTCTTCCGTTGAATCACTCTCAATGGACGGCGAACGTTTGCGAACACGGGAGATTCTTCGTCCAGCACCCCTCTCCTCAGTTTCGGACGCGCTAATAGACCGCCCCCCCCCCCTGTCAAACCGAATCGCATCTTTCATGCAGCGATCGAAACTTGCTGAAAAATAAAATGCCATTACTAGAAATAAAACCTAACATCGGCATTTCAAAGAAAAAAAAACTATACTTATGTGGATGGATAACGAACATTTGTTTTCAGTTCCTGAAACCATGGTTTCTTTGAGGGTTTATTCATAAACTTACCATAATTTTCTTTTACGACAGTGATTGGCACTTGTAACCAATCACTTTCTGGAGGTGTCCCATTCTTTGCCATTTTGGTAACTGTTGCTGTTCCCTTGTCTGGATAAACTGCTATGTTAGGGAACGTAATCCAATTCTTAGGAATTGCGTCAAGTTCATCATCGTTTTTTCGAATAACGGTCCACGTTATCTATAAATAAAAATCGAGATAAAAATCATTCACAAAAGAAACTTAAGATGTAGGGGACGTCCGCCAACAGTGGCCATAGCACGAACAGTGGCCACTTAAAATTAATTTCTAATAAACTTATTAATGCTTGCGCCCTCTGCACTAAAAGTGCCACACTGATGGGTAGTGTTCTACAACGAAGCTAAATGTCAATCGCACAACGCATGAAGAGACGCTTTCACCATTTGTGTTTTTGATGTGCAAAAGTAACGTTATATGTGAATTTCGTCAGTCTTTATTTTAGTAATTGGTGAGTAATTCGCCCACATTTTAATCCCTCTTGTAGCTTAATACATAGTACTTGTATAGCCATATGGAAATTGATGAGATACAATTATTTGTTTTGCTATTGCACAATTTGTTTTGCGAGGCAATTTTGATACAGTGGCCACATTGTGTATCAGCAACAGTGGCCACTGGTTTTACGAATAAAAATTGGTGGCCATTGTTCCTATCAAAACATATTCTTCTTATGCTAGAAAAAATATGCCCCGACCAAAGCCTGGAAAGACGGGAATTGGGAAAATTGCTCCAGAAATTATGAGAGCTGCCCTTCTCAGTATAAGGGAACATGGCCTTTCCGCAAAAGCCGCTGCAAAACGATATAATATACCAAGAACTACCTTAAGAAGATATCAAAAAAAATTTGAAGATGTTGAAGATGTAACCATGATCACTCATGGACTATCTCCTAATTATCAAATTAATAAGGTATTTACTTCTACTGAGGAAGACGAATTGTGCCGCTATCTCCAAATGTGCGCCAAATTACACCATGGGCTATCCCCAAAGGATGTGAGAAAGTTCGCGTATTCCTTAGCCATAGCAAACAAAAAACGCATTCCTCAATCTTGGCATGAAAACGAGATGGCCGGAAAGTACTGGATGACCGAGTTCCTTAAAAGAAATCCACTTTCTGTGCGAAAAGCTGAAGCAACCTCATTGGGACGTGCAATGGGCTTTAATAGACCTGTTGTTGAAAAATTTTTTGAAAATTTGAGGGAGGTACTTGAGAAACACAATTTTAGATCTGACAGAATCTATAACGTTGACGAAACTGCCTTGACCACAGTTCAAGAGGCGGGAAAAGTAATAGCAATGAAAGGCCAGCGACAAGTGGGTCAGATAACTTCAAATGAACGAGGAACCCTTGTTACAATGTGTGGTGCAATTAATTCTAATGGCAACAGTATTCCGCCCCTTCTTGTGTTTCCTCGTAAGTTTTTTAAGGACCACATGCTAAAAGGGGCTCCCAATGGAAGTGTTGGCGTAGCATCACCGTCAGGTTGGATGACGTCCGAGATTTTTATCCAGTGGCTTCGGCATTTCATATCTTATACCCAGCCAACGAAAGAGATGCCAATACTTCTCATAATGGACAATCACGTTAGCCATGTTTCGTACCAATGTATAAAAATAGCCAAAGAGAATCACATTACGCTATTAAGTCTGCCTCCTCACACCAGCCATAAGCTCCAGCCCCTAGACAGGGCTGTCTATGGTCCTTTAAAATCCTACTATAATAACGCCTGCCAGTCATGGTTACTGAACCATCCAGGTCAACGCATCACTATATACGACATCGCCGAAATTTTGGGTCAAATTTATAACCTTGCGTTCTCAACAAACAACTGTGTGTCGGGTTTTAAAGTAACAGGAATTTGGCCGTTTAACAGCAATGTTTTTATTGAAGATGATTTTTTGGCTGCAACAGTGACAGATTTGCCAAGCAACGAGGTAAAAGAAACAGAGTCAAGGATAACTGGCGAAAGGGAAAATTACCAAGAGGAAGAAGCAGGACCATCTCAGAAAAACTCTCAGACGCAGGAAACCAACCAACCACGAGAAGCACCACCAAATCACGGCAATCCAGAAAATGTTGAAAATAAGCCCCCGCCACATCAAATTATAAGTCCCGAAGTTCTCCGTCCTTACCCCAAAGCAAAGATTGTGAACACAAATAAATCAAAAAGGCAAAAAAAAAACCACAGAAATACTAACCAGCACTCCAGTGTTTAAAGAGATACAAGAACAGGAGATTGCGAAAGAACACCGAAGACAATCTTTAGTAAAGGTGAACACAAACACTAGAAGGAAGATTTATCCTGTATATTCTGAAAAGGAAAACGTAATCCCAAAAACTTCTGATAAACATCCAAGCAGTAGCAGCGAGTCTAGTGACGAAGATTTATCGCTTCCTGATTCTGACGATGTTGATTTTGCTGAAGATCCAACAGATATAAACGAAGCAACTGAAATTACAGTTGGAGGATTTGTTTTAGTTAAGTTTCCTACAAAAAAACAGGTGAAATTTTGTGCAGGCGAAGTAATTCAAATTGACTCTTTGCATAACGAATATGTGATTAACTTTTTACGTAAGCGAAATCAGAACAAGTTTTCTTTTCCTGATGTTGCTGATCAGTCGGTTGTGTCTGAAAGTGATATAATTATGTTATTACCAGCTCCAGTATCAACGGGTGGAACGGCAAGAGTTAAACGTAACCTTCAGTTTTCAGTTGATTTATCACGTTTTAATTTGTATTAATGTTTTTTTTGCATTATCGAGTAGATATTCTGTAACATTAATTTTTTTTATTAAAATGCTTTGAATTTTGAAATATAGCATATGTCCATTGTACCTTAACTTTTGTGGCCAGTGTACCTTACAGGATTGGTACAGTGGCCACAGAAGTCATATTTTCATAATTTAAGTTTTCTTCAAAATGGGCCAGTAAATTTAAATGACAGCCGTGTGTACATGATATATAGGTACATAGTGTATTAATATTTAAAATACAGAAACACTACAAAATATTTCCAATTTTTGAGTTATCCTAAAATAATAATTAGGGTGGCCACTGTTGGCGGACGTCCCCTACTTTTTAAAAATTCATAACTTAACAAGTGTTTTTTAAAGAAAAACATATAGCTAGCTATTCCAAAAAAAAATGGTTAAGCATAGTATAACATTGGACAAAACTAACTTTACTTACACAAGCATCTGTTGTACTAAGGAACTCTTAGGAAATGAAAGGAGTAATGACAGGAATTTATTGAGAGGTAAATGTATTTGAATGTAATAAGGGAAATACAACAAACCCTTCTTCAAATGGCAATCGCACAAACTTGTATAAAATATCTGTCACTTTCCAGATTTGCCTTTCTGATAAATTACAGACTTTAAAAATATTTAGGTTAGAGCTAGGGCATAATGGTTCCGAGAAAAAGTCAGTTTTATCAAGGTACTTCCGTCCTATTATTACTTCTGTTGTCAATTCGTCCGAGAAGGCAATATTTTCAACAATAATTACATCACTATCAACACAACAACAGCTATCTGCACTTGCAATCGTTATTTGATAAAGTGGAAACAGAACTGATTTGAATTGCGGTTCCCGACAAGAAGGAGCCAATGGACCATTGTGGTGTGGATTTTTAAAGATCGGTATCGAATTTGCAGATGGCTGTTCATACATATTTTTAATGTGACCGAACGAAAATAGTTCTGATATTCGGCGCGCAATCTGTTGTAAGGGTTTCGCTTTTCCTCTTACCAACTTTTTAAAAATTTGTAGGAAATTTTCAAAGGGAAAGCTTGAAACATCATTTAAACTGAAATGAGTAATGAAATTACCAAAATATTCAGCGTCATCCACAATATGAATAAGATTATGAAAATTGTGTGTCAAAAGTTTAGGACTATATAATTTTGATGTTAGTTTCACAAAATTTATTAATAATTGTCTGGCATATTGACGCATTGAGTGTGATGCACAAAAACGTGGACTTAACAACACAGTCATGGCAACATGAAGGCTCAAAAAATGAAAATATTGTTTCTTTGGAAAAAGAGATTGATTGAGAATAACGGGAGCCAAATATAAAAGGAAAGCACGAAATTCAGTAGCTTTCCACCTTGGTAATGCCTTCAGTTCTCGTGGCTTTCGAGCAAACTCAGATGGCATATAATTTTTAAGATTAATTAAACCTTCAGACATGGCCATTCTTATTTCCACACGTACTAAAAAGGGTCTTGGTCCAAACGCCCACAAGGTGTAACAGTATTTCTGTACAGCTTATTTAAACTGTTATTTTTACGTGATTCAAGTGTCCAGTCTAAATGTAATCATGACTCCCAAGTATGAATGATGTGACTGAATGGGAATGCATTTAAAGGAGAATTGTTTATTTTAAGTTATTGTAGCTGAATGTGCATTTCAAAGATAGCCGCTATGACGCAGAAGGAGAATTGAATATAAGTAAATATCGCGACGTAATTAGAATTGCATTCATCGTATGTAAATAGGTAAATTAGGGTACAAACCTGCATAGAAATAGCGAGTATTAACGCTAAGGTCAAAGTCCGAGTCATTGGGCTCATTCAGGGACGGTCAGCGGCCAAGTAGCTTACTAAGCAATTACCCTGAATGCGTCCGCTGACTTAGAATTCTGTGTCAGCGGCTGACAAAATAGGTTAGCACTTAAGTTTTCAGCTGTTTGTACTCAGCGCCGTCAGCGTTCTCGTCATAACCTCACAAAAGAACTGCAAAGTGCAAACTCATATGCGAACTGCATTAAAAATAACCTAAACCTTTCACGCCAAATAGTTATTACTTGTAGACCAGTGTGCAGGACAAGATGAACAAGGTAGTTATTGTGGAAAATTACGTCGTCGGTAAAAATAATACCATACGGTTGCGGCCGGTACCCACACCTTCAACAAGTAATTATTTAAATTACCAAAACGATACTACAGTCGATGAAAGTGAAGTTGATGCGATGTATAATGAAGGTGCAAACTATACACGTTATTCCTGTAATGCATTACTTACGACTGTTTTAGAGATCGAATTAGAAGGTGGTGACACAAACAATTTGGATGCTGTGCAAGATGCAGAAGCTAGTAAAGAAGGTAGGTGAATACCAATTAATACATGTACTAATAACATATTTTATAAGGTGAAAAATTTAGATGGAGTCGCCAAAGCATTCTGTTCTTCATAGATGAATACGAAAAGTTAATCGAAAAATTTAGAAATCCGAAGTATAAAAAAAAAGATCTGTGGAATGAGATCGCAGGGAAAATGAAGAACAAAGGATATACAGTGTCATCTGACGCACTTGATAAAAAAATGCGTAATATGCGTAGTACCTACATAAAAATTTTAGATAATAATAAGACTAAGGTCGCTACAGGTAGAGGTAGGATAGCATGGGAATATTTCGATCGCTTCGAGGAAGTATTTGCCCGTGATAAAAGTGTGAAACCTGTCAATGTGGTGGCCTCTTCACAGCCGCCAAAGACACCAATTGTTATTACTGAAAATGGATCATCACCACAATCGACACCAACGCATGCCTCATCTGTACAAGCATGTACGCCACAACTTTCATCGAAGTGGAAACGATTAGACGTTTTTCGTAAAAAACAATTAGAAATAGAAGCCAAGAAGGTAGAAGAGATTAAAAACATTAGAATTCAAATGGAGACCTTTAATGAAATTCAGAAGAAAAAATTAGATCTGTTCGAAAAATATTTAAATTCACCTCCAAATTCACAAACATAACTTTTCTCATGTTTTGTAAAATGCTTATGCTTACTTTGTATAGCGACATATTTATGAACGAATAATGTGTTTTATTATAAGTACATATACCTATTACAATAGTGAAGCTATATAATCTCTTTTTATTTCTGCATTTCTTCCAACATCTTCCTCATAAAATTCTGCATGCTGTATACCTATGTCATCACCATTGTGACCATTGTCATTCTGGTTATCTGCATCATTATCGATGATCAGAATAAAGTTATGCAGAATACAAGCTGCCAATATAACTTGAGGTAGTTTATCTGCTAGAGACATATCAAGATATTTTAGTCTTCTCCATTTTCCTGCAAAAAGAATCAGGTTTGTTCTCTTTTGAGCATATTCATTACCTTTCAATAGACCAAAGCACCTTTCGATCATCGACCGTATGCTACTCATCACTTCGTTAAACCGAATTTGTACTTCTGTAAGGTGGCCATTATCCCTGTATGGTTTTAAGAGATTATCAAGCAGCGGATAAGCTGCATCTCCGAGTAAGTGTTGCTGTGGTGTTAATAAAGCAGGATTGTTTACAAGTCTATTATAGATTGGGCTATTTCTAAAAATTCGCGCATCATGCAGTCGGCCTGGCATACCAATATATACATCTGTAAATATTAATTTATCGTTGCAAATTCCTTGTAAAACCACCGAGTGTACATCTTTTCTATTAAAGAAATCTACGGGGTTATGTGTTGGTTGTTTTATTTGTATGTGGGTTCCATCTATAGCACCCACGACACCTGGTATGCCTGGTAAATATATTATTTAGTTACCTATAGGTATTGGGGATAGAGTGGGACTCTGGAGTGTGATATAATAGCGACTTTCATCATACTCCTAGGAGTATACTCAAAGGTAGCGATAGTAGGGGCCGCCCCAAGATTTACACATGCTTTCCCTTTTTGGGTTAAAGTAATTATTTCCTCTCCCCAACTCTCAGTACTACCTTTATACGTGGTCCTAGTGGCAAACGTGTGAAATTTTGGGGCAACTCCTATTACAGGTACTATATGAGACCCCAGAGCCCTACTCTAACTACACATATTTACCATATTTTGTTTCTATTCTTGATGCTATTTCGTTACATGTTCTCGCATTTGGCCACTCAATAAATTGGTGCGTTAAATGACCCACCGCAGAAATAAAATTCATAAAAATATAGTGGCCTGATCCACTCGACAGATTAAATCTGTCCCCGACAGCCAAGAAGCTTTCTTGCTTTGCCAGAAGCCAAATGGAAAAAAGAACTTGCTTTTCAATCGGAACCGAATGTTTATCGGGTAAATGATTACTAACAAGACCTATTAGCTGCTCCACTGCCATCCGGGACATTCGAAAGTGATTCTTGAACTCACTAACTGTGTACTGGGGTACTGTAACTTCAACGTAATTTTCATTACGCACAGGCTGCGCATGATGATTGGCCTCATCATCAACCGCATTATCATCTAGAATATACACTACGCCGTTTAAGTTTACATCGTCGTTGAATAAGAAATCCACAATATTTGGTTCGATCATGTTAAAAAATTTATATTTTATAACATAACCTCAAATGCAAGTGGCACTCATCAGCTTAAGTGTGTCATTCAGGGAACATGGGTGGCTAACCTTAGCAACTTGTTAGCCATCTAAGCATCAGCCGTCAGCTGCTGACCGTCCCTGAACGCGCCCATTGTAAATAATTAGTTGAGAGCTAGTAGAGCGATTCAAATCTGTCTATTCTCTTCCGCTGCCAAAGTGTCAAAAGCTTAAGTCACGGGCGTTCAAACTATTTATACATGTGCGAGTTTGCGCGATAAAGCAAATTGAGGTCAGTGGATACTAAGTGAGAAAGTATAAATACGGGGGTTTCAAGCACCAGAAGGGAGTTGCCCGTCGCCGTTTTTCGGAGCAACATCTATGTCAGTCGCGCCCGCAAATTACAAGCGTGCAGTTTAATAAAGCGTTAAGGCGACTTTTATAAGAAAAGCAAGCAAAAGAACCGAGTGAAATAATCTCCATCGAGCCAGCATAGGAGACGAAAACGTTTCTTCCCAGCGCGCCGAAGAAAATTGGAAATTTACGAAATTACAGAAAGCAAGGATTCCGTTGTCGGTACGTGCGCAATCCAGCTGGAGAGTACCAAACTGAGATCGAGATACACCAGCCTGCCTGTGATTGGTCCAGCTCAAAAGCGAACAGCAACCTGCAGTGGGCGGTCCGAATTCATTCGACTTCCACATCGATCGTGCGACAAAGTGACCAAGTCCTGGTGCACTTATGAACTCGAGGTATTTGTAGACAATAGTTCGTTGTAGTTCGCCTCGTTGTAGATTCATTAATTCGTTGTAGTTCGCCCCGTTGTAGATTCATTATTTCGTTGTATTTTTATTATTACAAAACTATTATAAATTGGTATGTTTGTAAAGGCGATTTAAATTACCTACTAGTGTTGCGTTCAATTTAGTGCTTATCAGCACTATTTGCATTCATTTAAACGACTCGAACCTAAAAGCGTTACTACACGCATTTACAGCAGTTTTGTGGTGACTTTCGACTAAAGTGGATAAGAATTTATGAAATACGAATTAATTTTCTTTCTGTACTCGGCGGTTTTGAGAGTAAATACCTTGATTTAATTCACATAATAAATACATATTTTCCTTTATATGCAGTGACTTTTTGTGTATGAATGAGTTAACTCTATTTTCACAGGATGTACCGCCTCACCCCCATTTCTTTTAATATGTGTTACTTACAGATAAAAGGCGATTTCTAAGACAAAAAGAACCCAACAGGTTTTAATAAAGATTATTGATTTTTATTCATTTATCCTTTCCCCTCTCCTTGAGGCCAGAAGAATTATCGACTGAAGCTAGCCGGCGCCCAACAACCCTTAATGTTTATAGGAAGAACCACCCCCAAGGAAAGGATTTTAAGAAGAGATTGTAAAGAGAGTAGGAAAGTAACCAGCCGGTTACAAAGGATAATAACGTCCTAACTACACCTAAACAAACGAGATGCATGTAGTCCAAGGCAAACGAATTAACAAAATCTAATTGAGGTACTGCAACCAGTGGGGTAGAACGATTCTCAGGTTGATAGTGAGGATCAATCCGATTTCGAAAACCTTCATCTGTACGTTTTGCACAATTTAGATCTTTAAATATTCTGCGATTTTCGAATGTTTCGCCTTCTACAGTGCACCTCGTACAACTAAAAAAACCTGTATGAGTTATTACACCTAATATGTACGCTTTAGCAGGAGCATCACAACAAAATCCTAAAAGATTAACCTTAACTGCATTATTGTTATAAATAATTGGATTATTTAACACATCCACCAGCTCCTCTAAAAATTTATTTAAATATAAACCCAAATTATGTGGTTTTCCATCGCCATAATAAATACCAATAGGAAATACCTTATTTTTTAATTCTGTTGAAGATGGGATCTCCATCAAGATGGGCCACAACTCTCCTTTGCCGCTTTTAAATAATGGTAAACCATCCACATTAAATAAAACATGTATATTGCTAATTGGACGAGATAACAAACTTAAAGCAAGACTTATTTGAATTTTTAAGCCAACATGATAGTATTCACCAGGTGGAAGAGGGTAGATATTTAAATCACTTCTAGGAGTTTTCAGTATAGTCCTTGCATCCGTTGGCAAATCAGAATAACATTGAGGATGAATTGCTTTTAATCCTTTGCATAATTTTGACAATGAGGAATGCGGAATATTCTCCTCTAAACTCCAGTTCCTAAGAAAATTTATTACTGCTTTTGTAGTAGCATTACCACATTCCTCTGATTTATAATCGTCATCAGATGAAGGAGCTATATCAAGGGGACCACTATGCCCTGCATCCTCGGATGTATCACTATCACTACTGTACAAAAATGGTGTATTAAGCTCATCGGCATGAATAGCAGTGGATATTTCATTTACGGTTGTGCTCGGGTCAGTTTCGGATGAAGAAGGAAAAACATCATGGACAGGAGAAGATTTACTGTAATGGAATGGTGAATGGGAACATGAACTATTTTCACTACTAGACGAAGACGAATCTTCCGTATGGTAGTTTCTATCGCTTTGACGTTTTAAGCGTTTCCATTTCCCTGATTTTGATAATAAATGGTATGGTTGTGTCAGTCGTTTATTATCCATTATTAAAAGAGAATCTGAAAGAGTCGACTATGATGAAATATTCCCCCGAAACATTCTACCTGTTGAGCTGGTCAGTTTGTTATTCTTATTACCAAAGCCAGGTTATAGGTATTAGTCACAAAATACTAATCCTAACGCTAAAGTTTATACGTCTGTGGTTTGTGTTGTGGATACGGGTGAAAGTAAAATAAATACTTAAATATAATTTATTTTAGAATCAAAAATGTATCTTATGAATCGCTGAACCGAACTCGCCTTATCTTTACAAGTGTTGTGTATACCTACTCTCCGAAACTACCGATTGTGTACCACATGTGCAGCAAATTACATTTCGGATGACTCCAAGGAAGTCATGAATTATATGAAAGCTTCTATTTCTTAACTCGTAAATAACACCCTTGTCGGTTAAAGAATATACCCTTAATATTTAAACTACTTGTCGGTTCAGCGTGTTATGCACATTTGTGCAACGTAATCACAAGAGGTTAATTCCGGAAGTTTCGTCCGCTACACGTCCATAATTAATATGCATTCATAATAATTATTTACTAAATTACCTAGGTAGATATTGCCAATTGTTTAAAGTAGGTATTTAAACAATGATATTGCTAAAGCTAATAGAGTAAAATGTAAGGTTGGGTATAGGGAATGCAATCCCGCAACAAAATCTCAATCCCGATATTTGCGAGATCGTTCGATGTTAATTCCGCGGGTCGTATTTGCGGGATTCCGCAAAATTTTAAATAAATTGCCAAATAAGCAATTTTGTGCGGTTAACTTCTGTATTTAATTAAATCGCTTATTACACAAAGTTCAACAGAAAAGTACCTTCAGCCTAAATTAAAACTCAAAAAAACCTTACTTGTAAAACACAAAAATCATAATAAATTTCTAACAAAAGAAAGTTTAACGATTATTTTGAAAATGACTTCTTCGTTATGCGTTTCATTAATAAAGTAAACAGAGTCGTCCCGTTGGTCGACAAATTCTTCAATCCCGCGGGATCCCGCTCCATTTATGTACGTGATTAATCCCGCAAAAATGCTGCGGGATCCCGGTATTTCGGGATCCCGCTATCTCGGTATTGCATTCCCTAGTGGGTATCAAACGAGGTATCAAAGCAAGAAAGCGATATCATGAATTGGAAATAAGAATTGTAGTTTTAAATGCATCCGAATTTTGGACTTACCTGTTGACTGAGATTGTTCATACTCATTGCACAAAAACACACACTAAGGGCCGGTTTATTCAAGCTCAAGTAAAGTTCAAAGTAAGTTACTGGTTCAAGTAAGAGAGACATCTGGTATATTCACAGCCAAGTAAATTTACAGGGGCGTGTAAATAGCTTACTGGTAAAGTAAACTTATAGGCTACTTCAATGCGCCAGTAAGGTGTTACTTCAGTTATTCTAATCTCACACTTTGTATTGTATGTAAACAATGGACGTTATCGACGATATTTTGTTATTTAACGAAATGGATATTATTAATAACATTGAAAGGCGACCCTATAATACAATTAATACATTTCGTCACGTCGATAACTTTCACGAGTGGGATGAAACTGATTTTGTAAGACGGTTTAGATTGTCTAAAGCTTCCGTCCTTGTAGTATTAGAGTTAATACAAGGTGATATTCGGGCTCGTACTAACAGGTAAGTGCAAAAGTATACATCTGTGATGATGGTATGTAATTACGTGTTTTTTGTCAGGAACAATCCCATAGCTCCATTGCAGCAGTTGCTTCTTACGCTTCGCTTTTTTGCAAGTGGAAGCTTTTATATAACCGTGTCAGATTTCGGCGGAATACATAAGAGTACTGCGGCACAAATAATAAAGAGAACCGTAACTGCCTTGTGTCAATTACGCCGGGACTATATCTATTTCCCAAGAGATCCAGAAGAGCAACATAATGTCAAAGCAAAATTCTGCAACATTGCAGCATTTCCAAGAGTTCTTGGAGCCCTTGATGGTACCCACATCCGGATTCAATCACCAGGTATGATCAAAGTTTAAGTACCTAACTACTTACCTACATGTAATAATACATACATAATTTCTTTTCACCAGGTGGGCAACAAGCCGAGACATTTAGAAATAGGAAAGGATATTTCTCATTAAATGTTATCAGTGATGCAAAGCACTACATACGAAATATTGTCACTCGATGGCCTGGATCAAGCCATGACGCAAATATATTTGATAATTCACTCATTCGAATGCAATTTGAAAATGGGGAAATGGGCAATGGACTGCTATTAGGCGATAGTGCATACCCCCTCAGATCGTATCTAATTACACCTATTAACAATCCCCAAGGTGAAATAGAGACCCTGTTTAATGAATCGTTAATCCGCACGAGAACTGTAGTGGAGAGAACTTTTGGCATTTGGAAGCGGCGTTTCCCTATACTATCCGTAGGAATGAGGTGTCGTGTTGAATTAGCACAAAATATTATTGTCGCCACAGCAGTAATACATAACATTGCACGTCAAGAGAGAGATGCCATTGACGATTTGGAGGATGACCCACTAATAGAGAATGTACTGGCTCCTCCACCTAGGAATGACAATGATAACCACCATCATAGAAGAGAGTTATTAGAATATTTTGAACAGTTGTACAATCATAGAAATTAAAAGTAACTTTATAAAATAACTGAATTTTAATACAAATTTTACAAACAAAATTGCTTTTGTAATAATTTTTGTTTCAATTTTAAGATCTCCATTTCTAACTCATGCTTTGCTGTTTCCCTTTCACGCCTTTCTTTCATGAGTTGTAACTCTTCCTGTCGCACTTCTTTTTCCAATTCCACATTTGCCAACTGCAATTTAACCAGCTCCTCTCTACTGTTTGCTAATTTACTGAATTTTTGTTCTAGATTTGCTTTACGGTTTGTTTTTTGTTGCAAAGCTTTGTGAGGTGGTTCTTTCATTTTTTGTGGGGTCCACGATTGCCAACCAGTTGCATTTGTTGCTAGATACAATAAATACTCATTTCAATTAAGGAATTAAAATGAAAGGAAGCACTTACCGACATCACTTGCACTTGCTTCAATTGGAGTTGCTTCTTCATTTGGCATATCTATCTCGATGGGGATATCCAAAACATATGCAACGGGTTCTAAATGAGATGTAGCTCTGGTGATGTTATTACACCCTACAATATACAGTATACAGGTCTTATTTATCCCTTTGTAATTACCACAAATTACTTTCATCTTCACTAAGTTCTGCTGTCGACATTGGTGCATCGATTACAATCGGTTGAGTACATTCGACTGGTTCTGGTGGTGGAATAACAGGAATTTCTAAATCTGCAGCACTTTTGTAAATAATGTAATAGGGTCTTTTTAATTGTTACCTTTATCACAATCATTTTGCGTGTGTAATCCGTCCACTTGCGTACTTATAATAGCTAGCAGCTTCTCTTCGTAGTCAGTATAGGTCACTGTATCGGGAGGGCCTCCACCAGTCCGATATAATCCACACTTCTCTTTACTACGTTTCTGCTTGAGACTTCGTTTTATGCCTTCGTATTTTATTTTTAACATTTTAGTTGATCGAAACGTGGATCCGCTGTTTGCATTAAATGCACTTTCGAGGTTGATCCACGCGTCCTCTTTCTGTTTGCATGTCACAGCATCAGTTTGTTTATTTTCAATAATTTTTTTCCGTTTGCAAACTTCGTCTACTAGTAACCTTGATTCAGCCACTGTAAAATTCGAAGATCGTGCCCGTTTTTTGTTATCACTAGCTGTAAAAAGATGTTGTAATAGTAGTGAATATTCCGTAATTGGTAAAACTTACCTGTATTTGCATCCATGGTACCGGTACGTAGAATAACTAATACCATTGAATATAGTGTTTTTATTCAATGCTAATACCGAACAAGTAAAAGCCATAGAACTGTATACGTAGTAACTGGAAAGGACTCGCGTCAACCGAAAAGTGAGGCAAGTCGCGTGCTTAGGCAATTCGTTAATCTTTAGGATTCCCATCTCACTTTTACACGAGCGCTTTAATGGAAGTGTTGTTGCGTCACGAGATAAAATCGATAATTACTTAACCAAATAATGGTAGAAATATTTTAGTTTTGTTTGTTACGTTATCTAAATACTTTAAGGTATTATCACGACAAAGTATACGCAGAAATTACTTCCAGTTTATACTATTTAATGCGTGTAAAGGTTAAAGTTCCACCGTCATCGCGCTCTTACTCATTTAAGGATCAGCTGTTTCGTTTTTTCTATGTAGCAAATAATTGTAGTTAATTATGCGAAAGAAATGTACCTACTACAATGAGAGCTTAATTATACTTACTTGGGTTTGGAAAATATACTAGGTAATAAATAAACAGAATGTCAACATTTATTAAATATACAAGTGAATCATAATAAACACATAGGTAGGTAATGTAAGTACTTACATTTAACAATGTTTGAACAAAACCATTTTGGTTAATTTATGGCGTATAGGAGCTGCATTGCCATGCATTTTAAGATTTATAGTTTTTGCATGGTGATACATCCTGCACTTCATGTAGATATCTACTATTTTTTTAATTAATTGCAATTCATGCAAATCCTCTGATATAAACTCTTCAACAATGGGGTGCTGCGGTATAAACAAAAGCAACTTATCACTAAAATATCTTACTGTGGAATTTTTAATTTTTAATTTGTTAATTTTCTCTACAGTAGAGACCCGAAAATTTTTTTCCAAAAATGTAATAATATTTACAACAATTTTGGAAGGTTTACATAGGTTTCCTCTATTTATAATGGTAAAGAATTTCTCAGATTCTGAAGAACATATATAATTGTGATCCCTTACATGGGCTGAGCTTTGATGTGTTAATATTTCAGCGCACGCGACACATCTTATTTCTTTTAGTAATTTATTAGCTACATATCCACCTATATAGTACAAAATATTTTCATGGTAGTAGTTTAATTGTACATTACCAAGTTGATATAAAAATGCATCACTTTCATTGGCCGAAGTAGAATTACCCATACCAATGTTTTCAGTCAACCGTCTTTCCTCTGACTGAAATTCAAAAATTGGAGAACAAAGACTGTCATAATCTATGCAATTTGCCGATTGACTTGCTTTTACAGAATTTTTAAGCAACATTTGGCGTAACGCCCATTTTAACTGTTGCGTATTTGGGTTATTATTACGTCCCCCACGGCTTCTCAAGCATGAGAACAATAATTCAATATGATCCTGCGAACATTTATACGTCAGTAAATAGTTTAAAGGCGATTCACAATTAAACATATCGTTAGCCAACGCTAGAGTGCTTTTCATTGTAATAATAAAGCCTACCACAAATGTCTTTCTGGGATGATTTAGAATTGGAATATTGTCGACATACAAGGATGAAAGATACTTTATAGTATCTTCAAAAATAGTACGAAAGTAGTTTAATGTGTTTGGCCTGATTGGCGATTTAAACCCTCTACCAAATGGATTTCTTGCATTTAGTATGTCAAATATTTTATCTACTATTCGTATATATTCGATTGTCGCTGAACAGTCTACAAAATCCTTATGATTACTATGTTGTAAAAATTGCAAAGCATCAGCTACACCACTGCTAAGCGCTTGAGCTGCAAGTTTCACATTCATTACTTTGTTTTTAAAAAGTACGTGATTAGATGTTAAAGAATTAGCAAATGTTAACTGAAGCTCTTCTTGCAATTGATCCAATTTTTGAATATATTTCCAACTAATTATACCTTTTTCAGATTGGAGACCCTTGTCTGCAAAAGTGTTTCGTGCTAGTTTTAGCATGTGACAGGTGTCAAGTATAAAATAAACATTGTAGTTAGCACATGGGTGTTTCATATAGCTTTTATGGTTATCGGAGGAAAAATTCATTCCTAAATTTTTAAATGTAAGTAAGTTTGTGGCAGTTCCATCACAAGTGATTGATCTTACATTAATATTTACATCAAAAAGATTCCTTAAACATACTGTTATTATTTGTGCTTGTACGTTAGCATCGCATTTATTGATGAGAAAATATGCTATAGGGCATTTGAAATTTCCTCTTAAGCTAACTATTTGGAAAAAAAGAGCTTCAGTTGCTGGAGACTGGCTTTCGGACTCTATAATACCATTGTAGTCTATGTAACCTGTGTATTTCCCTGTACAGTCATCCCAAATAATTTGTTTTCGAATTGACATGCTGTCAAATATTAGTGCACAATCTTTCAAGTACGGTTTTTCTTTGGAGTTTGTTTTTAGAAAATGGAATACTTCATCCAATAAACCTGGCTGGCAATTGACGTTGGTCAACCACTTACGTATGGTTCGTCCATTAGGCAAAATAAAATGTTGCTTTACAAAATTGTATGCCTTTGGTGAATAAAAGTATAACGTATGGGCAAACTGTTTCATGGCAGTACTGTACCTTCGCTGTGTTTGATTAACTTCTTTAAATTTTTTCTCGTGAAGTATAATCTCTAATGGCATTCCTAAAATGAAACCAATGGAGTGATTAGTCAACTGAAATTGTCACAGTTGAAATACTGACCTTCAAAGTGGTGCCTCAAAACATTTTCTAAATCGTCATTTATATATGAATTGTCTTTCAGTTTTTGAATGAGTTCCTTCACATTAGCAACTTTCACGTTTCTGCGTTTTACCGTTTGTTTTAAGGATTTAATTTTTCTGCGAAGGAATTGCAATTCTCCATCCACATTCCAAGATGTTTGAGTTGCCTGTTCACATGTTTCCTGCTTGGTTTTAGTTTCATCTAACTGACTATCCACCTCCATGCTTATCTCAATATCTGTTGAAACGGAAGTAGAAGGAATTGGTTCGTCAGTAGACTTCTACAAATGTATCTTTGATGAAGTGGTTGGGAGACATTATGTTGTAAAAAAACTTACTGATATTTTTAAGACTCTTCGGTCAGAAGATGTTTTTATTAAATGCTTTGGGTATTCCGGAAAAATACTTGGAACTGCATCTGGTTTTAATAACTTTAGATTTCCTCCTGGCCTGACTTTATAGTCGCTTTCTCTAAAATGCCGACTACATACTTTACTGGTTCTTGAAGGTGTCCAGTTTTCTCTTCTAATAGCCTGAACCCACTGTTCAAAAACTTCGTGATTCCTAAATGGAAATCTAAAAAATAAAACCAAACGCGTCATGTATGGTACAAGTACAAAATTTGCGAATTAGTTGCTAATTATTTATTATAAGTCAATTGTATGTTGATCACGATATGCAGTACGATTGCAGAAACCGCAACTTTAACTTTTAATGCCTTTTACCATTTGTACCAAAAAAAGTTAAATCAAGTTCCAACAATTATTATTATGGATCTTAATCCACGAATGTAAAATATGCTTAAATTTGTTGGTAGAAAGGATCATTAGTCACACACTTAACTATACTTAGTAATTAGGTACACATGACTTAAACTAATTCTAAAACTTAAATTCCTGGTTTAGGTAATAAAAATAAATTGTAATTTTTAAGATGTAATACTTACCCATGAAAAGAAATGGGATTATTTGTGCCGTGAACAACGGTGCATCCAACAACTACACAATTGAGCACCATGATGGTTACTGCAAGTTCTACACTTGATTACAAACAAAAACAAATGTATGACTCATAATCACAAGTGTCACTACAATAAATGATTTGTACATAAACGGATTCAAACACATTCGAAGTCAAATATATGCCCATTAGGTGAAACAACATGAAACAAAGGGAAATCGTCTTTTAATTTGCATATAAAAGTATGAGTGCAAGCGAGACGAGAATCCTAAAGTAAGCCCCGTCTTTGTCTGTTGCCCCTGTCTCAATTTCGCGCGAGCGTAGGTATACGCGAGTCCTTTCCAGTTACTACGTATACAGTTCTATGGTAAAAGCGCAAACGGTATATAACCTAACAAAACCACCTTAGAAAGTAACGTAAACGTTGTCACTATCTTTGTTTAATACTAGCATTCGTATGCCGCATCTCTCTCTAAGAATTACAGATCGTTTAAAAACGTTGACGCTCACCTACTGGTGTGCGTGACTATTCGGTTAAAAACATACCAACCTTTTCAGTATCTACTTAACAGCCAGTAGCACATGAATAGACAGAATTGCTTTACTTTTCATAAGTAAATTTAACTAACCAGTAGTTACTTAAGATTTGTTGGGTAGTTGAATAAACCGGCCCTAAAACAATTTATTTCTACTTGCAGAGCAAACTTCCGAATGGTAAATGGTAAAACCGAAATGCAGTGGCGTCGCTAGAGTACGATGCGCCGGGTAGCAAAACAATTAATGCGCCTTTCTCCAAAAATAAAAAATAAAGATAACTCGCATACACATGCAGGTGCAGGGCAATAATGATAACGTTCAATACTTCGCATCGCATCCTTGCACGTGCACCTCGCATGACTTCATTTAGTTGAAATGTGATATTGTCAAGTTTCGAGATACAATAGGCCTTTATGTTAAATAAAGGTCTTTCTTTTATACATAAGCATACAGGTTTACTGTATCACAGTTAGATAATTAAATTTAAATCTTGTAAGATTATTTTTGTTGAATTTTTGCTACTCTGATTAATCCCAACCGCGATGTAAATGTAAGTAATATAATAAATAAACCAATAAACGATACTAACCGCGGCGCCTTTCGGTACTTGGCGCCGGGTAGCAATTGCAACCCCTACTACCCCGATAGCTACGCCACTGCCGAAATGTATGGTTGTAATAGAGTTCGCTTAAGGGTAGGAGCCACCCCCGCCATTGTTTAATTCTTTACGCAAACCAGAGAAACGTATCCTGTTTTTAATGGCATGCTGCCATAGGTCAACTGTTGTTATAGAAATACAAAAATATGCAATTCTTATCGCGACCCGACCATTAAACCCTCATTAAATACAAAAACTCTCCTGCTTAGGTCCATGTAGATAAGAAAATGTTAATTCTTCTATTCATTAATTCATTTACCTACATTTTAAGCCCTGATTTTCTTCTTCTAGTATTGTATATTATTCAAAACAAGATTCAAAAAATATATTTTTTAGATATTAAATCAATTTATGTTAAATATGTAAAATAGGTGTTAAATAAGTATCAAATGTATATCTTAAAGGTATTAAAAATATATTATAGACTTCTTTTAAATACCTTCTCAAAGAGTAACAAAATAGGCATTTAATATGTATTACACTAACACTAAATATGTATCTTTCAATATATATTTTGTAGAAATAAAATACATTTTTTGAAGGTATAAAACAGATACAAATGCTAGACTTATTCATAATACATCTTTATATAAGTTTTATATCTATTTTATACATATCTGTGCTACTTGGGATATTTAAAAATCATTTTGCAATGCTTTTTCCCATTGCCACTCCACTGCTCCCAAACCAGAAAAATAATCTGCAAATTTTTCTCTGATTGTTGAAGCATTTCGACTATAAGTATTACTGCCAGTGCTGTTAATCTCGCATAAATTACCCATTACAATGTCTCCCGTATTTTCTGTCACACGAATATTATAATCTGCCTCATTTTTCATTAAAATGAAATTATGCAAACAGACAGTCGACTGTATAATCTTTTTTATTGTTGTAGAACTTGCTATAATTGGTTTGCGAAATATTCTCCATCTACCTGCCAGTAATCCAAAAGAACTTTCCACAACCCTACGAGCGCGACTTAACCTATAGTTAAACACTTTTTTACGCATATCTAATTGGCCTCTACGTGGATAAGGTCGCATCATGTACTCCGTTAAAGGAAAGGCTTCATCGGCCACTAAAACGTACGGTACTTCATCTTGATCTGGTAAATTGAATATTTTTTGGTCAAAACCTTGTCCCATTGCACTACATTTAAAAATACCACTATCACTTTGTCTTCCTTCACCACCAATATCCACCATGACAAACTGGTAATTAGCATCTGCTATTGCTAATAAATTGTACGAATGACTGCCTTTGTAATTGTAGTACGTGGACCCGGAATTTGGTAAAGCCTATAATAAAATATATATATTATGGATGCTGACAAAGCCAAAAATATAGTTCTACCTGCATAACTACGTGTTTCCCATCAATTGCCCCTATACAATTTTTAAAATTCCATTTCACCTCAAATTCCCTAGCAATCTTCTTCCAGTTTTCGGCACAAGGTTCAACAAATACAATTGGTTTAAGGGTATCCCATATCACCTGACAAGTCTCTGCTATTATTTGTGATACAGTATTTTTCCCAACACGAAACATATAATGCATAGGTAGACATCATGCTATCTCCTGAAGCTAGATAACGTAAGGTGATTTGTAAACGGATTGAAGGGTGAACAGATTCACGTATGACATTTTGTTTTTCAATTTTTGGACCAACTAATCTTAACAATTCATCAAATGTTTCTCGTGTCATCCGAAAGAAGTTAAAAAACTTTTCAGGATCATGGCTGTACATTTCCTTTACTAAGTTGTCACTAGCTCCTTGCAAATATCTTTGTTCTTCTTTCAAAAAGTCTCTAACCCAAAATCTCCTAGTGACTTTCTCATCCTGTTGCCTTTCGATGTATAGTACATATAAATACAGTAACTTTTTGCGATTTTTATCATTTTTATAGAATAAAGGAGACTTTCTTTGTTTGGCAACAACTGCACCAATTACTGACAACAAAGTGTTGCTATTGATAGTATTCATTTTTTATCACTATTTCATACAACAGATAAAAATAAGAAAACAAACATAGGTTATGTCAAGCTGTGTTTATTATTGCGCTTTTAAAATAAAGCAGAGTTCATAAGGGACGTTCCGTAAAAAATACGCGGAATACGTGTTTCCGCTTTTCCGTACATGGGGTTCCAGCCTTAAAGAAAGTATAGGTACATACAGTGGCACCACGCTCAGAAAGTCCCTGACAGGGCGTGTCCGAGGGCGCTAGAAATTTAGACCGTACATTCTGATGCAAAATTTAAAAACACTTTTAAGGGAATTACATACCTTATCAGATCATAGATCGAAATAATGAAAAAATAATGATTATGGATATCTAATGTACATCTAATGGATATCAGAGTATTATAGGCGGTAGAAAAATAAAAATCATTACTAGGTATTATACAGTGGGCAGCACCTTTAAGTAATATCAAAATACCAAATAGGGTTCATAATTAACTGTTTATAAATTTTGTACCGATGGCTACTTTTTAAGATCCAATGGACGTTTATTAGATATCAATAATAGTCTGGATTACCAGTGGATAACTGGTGCTTCCATTCAATATCCATTAGATGTTCTGTGCTATGTGGGTATATTTACAAGTTCCATCACAATATGATTTTGAACAAATTGCATTGGACTTCTACGCAAAGTGGAACATGCCGAACTGCATTGGAGCAGTAGATGGTAAACATATTGCCATCCAATGTCCTCCCCGTACTGGCTCCCAATTTTTCAGCTATAAAAAAACATTCAGGTATGAAACTTATTAAAGAAAAAATAATGTAGATTAATTTATTTTGTAGTATCGTCTTAATGGCTACCTGCAACGCCAACTATCGTTTCAACATGGTAGATATAGGTGCTGCAGGTTCGAACCATGATGGCCTTGTCTTCCGGGAGTCTGGGTTCGGTAGTGCACTACTGAATCAGACACTTCTCATACCAAATCCAAAACCACTTCCAGGAAGTGATTTTGTGCTTCCTTATTTTGTAGTGGCGGATCAAGCATTCCCTCTACATGCAAATATAATGCGACCATATCCTGGTGAACATCTCGTGGAAACAAAGCGCATCTTTAATTATAGATTATCTAGAGCTCGTCGATGTATAGAGAATGCATTTGGCATTTTGGCCCAAAGATGGAGAATATTAAGAAAAACTATCATTGGAGACGTGACAACATGCGAGGAAATTGTGAAGGCTACTGTTGTACTACACAACTTCATAATTGATTATGAAAATAAGGCTTCTGCAAATGCGAAGTGGTATTTACCACATGGATATGGAGATTATGTGGACACACAAGGGAATATCCATGAAGGTCACTGGAGAAATCGTCAGCCACATTTGCAACCGATGGGAAGAATTGGTAGCAACAATTTTACAAGAAGAGTGGGTCAAAATAGAGACAATTTAGCAGATTATTTTGTGTCCGATGTAGGAAGTGTGCCATGGCAAATGGAAAAGATTTTTGAGGGCAGTCTACCTTCATAAATGTTAACAAATTAATTAGTGTATGATTGTATAACTTTATTAAATTCAAAGTAGTAATAAAATAACTGGTAAGCACTTCTTAATTTTCATATTGCTCCAATACCTCCAAAAGTTGGATTTTTGCCCTAGCTTTCCTTTTTCTTTCAGTTATGTGCCGTAATGATGCAGCAATGGTTTTGCCGAAGTACTGGTCTTCATCAAGTTCTTCCGTTGGTGTGTTCTCCATTATTGCGCTGAACCTTGTAAACGCTTTACTAATTGCGGTTTGCATCATTTCTTGAGATGTGCTTTTTGCCTTCTTCTTTACCCGAAGTGCTACCTGAGGGACGTTGGGTGCTACCTGAGGGACATTGGGTGCTAGCTGAGGGCTGTTGGGTGCAATGTCTACTGATGGAGACCTCTCACTCTCCTCCATAATAGAACTGTTGCAATTAAGGTGCTCGTCTTGTGTTATCTGTGAATACGAATCCCATTCTGGCGACAATGGAGATTGTAATTCCGGGCTTTGGCTGGTTGTAGGGGATTGCATTCCCTGCATCTCCGTGTTTGCAGACGGTATTGCACATGATGACATAGGGGGTACGTTACCATGTGTTCTGTTAACATTAGTATAATATTCTCTCGAGTGTGTTAGCGTACCTTCTGGATATGATAAATGTATCCAGAAAAGACATCGCATCAAATAACACCAATTTCTTTTCAATGCCTCCTGCATCTCCTGATCTGCTACTTTGCATTTTTTTTTTTTCTATATTATACCTCGCTCGTAGGGTAAGGAATCGTTGTTTTGCATCAGCAGCTTAAGTAAAATGGAATTGAGGAACTCCATAATGTAATACACTTACGTGATACGTTCAAAACGCTGGCAATGGTGGCCCATGCATTTGCCTTCATTGTTTTATTTTTAAAGTCCTCACTTTTTCGATTATACAAAGCCGTATATTTTTCTACCAAAGTAATTAGAAGTGCGTTGTCCATAATAAGTAAACAAACAGCAATTTGAAATTAAAACAAATACAAAATTACGCAAACGTGAAACGACATAACCACAAAAAACAGTAAACAATAAATTTGATGGTCGCGTGACTACAAAAACAGCTGGTGGAAGAAATCTTAAAGTGGGTATTACACTGAGCGTTTTACCCATGGGCAAGACGCTGACTTTAAACCCACCGGCAAAACGCTGTTTTTAAATCATGATTACATTTACCGTTTTGCATCTAGACTTAACGTGGTGCTCGATGGTGGGAAAGACACAGCGACACCGCTGTCAGTTTTTGAACAGTTGTCACAATGCATGAACGCGAATATGATGATTTGTTAATGTTATATGGTTTATACAGTATTTTAAAATTACGCAAGAAAAGGAAGAAGAAACGCTTATGGGTGCGAAAATTTCTGTCTAAACGTGATAAAGTTTCCCATACCACGACAATTTTGCCCGAATTAGAGGCGGATGATTTTCGGAACTATCTTCGTATGGACGAAGATACATATACCCATCTTTTAAGTCTTGTATCCGCGAGGATTCAAAAATGTGACACTCAATTGAGAAAAGCGATCACTGCACATGAGAGACTGACGGCAACGTTGAGGTTTTTGGCGACAGGGAGGAATTACACAGACTTAAAGTTTACGTGTGGAATCTCTCAGCCATCCCTCAGCATTATTATACCAGAAACCTGTGAAGCAATATGTTCTGTCCTACTCAAGGATGTTATAAAGGTGAGAATGTGAGATCGAAATAAAAGATCTTAGGTTTTTATACTTTATTACCAAGGATAGCTAGTCAAAGGAACACAAGTTCTGTTAACAAAATTTTCCATTTTGTCCGCGTGAAACTAAAGTTTGATATTGTGGTTGTGATGTAGATGCTAATTCTAGATATGACGGGTAAGCGGAATGTTCGGTTGAATTTGCATACGATGAGCTTGAACAATTTGAATTTTGATGTACCATAGAAGAATGATGTGGGGTGGGAGTTGGATCAGAATTCCCAGAATAGTTTGGATAATGCGACGAACCTGCCGTGGAACTAGGCGTCGAAAATGTGGATTGTGGGACGGAATTTGGGTTAAATGAAACGGGATAGGGTGAGAGTTCTGGTCCAGATGACATAACGTTGCTTATAGCCGTTACATGATTAGGTGATAGAGTACCTAATTCGGCTGAATATAAAACATCATTTATAAGCTTCTCCGCTATGATTCTTTGCCTTTCATTCAAATTTGTAAGTTTTTCGGCCCAGTTCCGTGCAATATGATCATATCGCGTTAGCTGAGGGTCTTGTAGGGGAGGTTGGGAAAAACGTTGTTTTATAATGCCCAATACTTCGTTAGCACTGTCCTTTTCAATAGCACATTTGCGCTTTTGTAGACGCGCTGTCTGTCTGTTTGTCATGGAGGATGATGACGCTACCGAAGATGGAGTACCTGGTGATAATATAACTGGCGACCTTGATCGCATCCCATCTTCAGGGTGTTCAGTGGAAGGTTCGTTGTCATCCTCTTGACTGTTTTCTTCTTCGCTCTATAAACATAAAAATAATTACATGCTACATATCTACTTGGGGTTTGTCGAGATTAACTGATAAGTGTCTTAGTATGTTTATCAATTGCGCTATATTATTGTTTGGTTCATTTCAGTTCCCAAAAACTACTGAAGAATGGGCTTCGGTTGCCTCATTATACGAAGACAGGTGGAACTTTCCCAACTGCCTTGGATCAATTGATGGCAAGCATGTTCGTATCACACCTCCTAAAAACAGTGGTGCTTTCTACAGAAATTATAAGGGCTACGACAGTTTAGTCCTTCTAGCTGTTGTAGATGCGGACTATAAATTTTTGATGGTAGATTTTGGCACAAATGGACGCGTTTCGGATGGAGGCGTTATTGAAAACACCAAATTTTATAAAAAACTTATCGACGGAAAACTCAACCTTCCAAATTGCAGACGAGTTGGTAATCGGGACTTGAAGTATGTATTTGTGGGAGATGAAGCATTCGCGTTGAAAAGTAATTTCATGAAGCCATTTAATGTGAGAGAACTGTCAACTGAAAAGCGAATCTACAATTACCGATTGTCTCGAGCACGACGAGTAGTGGAGAATGTGTTTGGTATATTGGCTTCTCGTTTTCGAATTTTTCACACTGCAATAAATTTGGATTTAAACAATATCGAAAAAGTAGTGATGGCTTCATGTGTTCTACATAATTTTCTCCGTTCTAGATCTGGATGTCAGTATTTACCTAGAGATGCTATCTATTCAGAGGATACTGAAAACGGAACAACACGAACAGGACTGGTGGCAGATGACTCCAACCTCGCCAATTTACAATCAGGACCAAATAGAAATCCTTCAACTGAAGCAAAAGAAGTTAGAGACAATTTTGTTCAATACTTCAACAACGAAGGTGCTGTTCATTTTCAAAATAAGTTTACCTGATTACCAGCTGATTTCAAAATAAATAATTGCACCTTGGTCTATTTTTATTTGTAGTGCTGTACGCATTTGTGTAACAAAGTGTTTCCTTGTAGACCAATACATATTTTCATATATCGTTTCGCGTGAAATATTTACCTCATCCACAGTGGTGATAGATTCCCTCGGAGTTTCTTGATCGTCTAAAAATCGCAAAAGGTCGAAGTACCACAGTTTAGGTTGATACACTTCATCTTCACCAGCTCCAGATTTCAGGGATTGTTTCACTTTTTTATTTTCTTTTCGCCAACAATTTTTTAAAGAATTTATTTTCTTCATAACTATCTCTTTGGTGGCCTCTTTATCAAACCCCTTATACATTTTCAGTACCTCATCCCAAGCCTTTTCTTTTTCTATTCTATTTAAGTATTCGCTACTTTTTATTTTCCAAAGACACGGCATGCTGCGATACAGTCCTATAACTGCAACCAAATTTTCCTTGGTTATCCCCCGTAAATCAGACATTTCAAACTCTGAAATTTTTCCAAATCAGTAAAAATAATTGACACAGAGCATTGTATTACGGATTTATACAAGTAGAAGTTACGATTATGCACAGATATTCATGTTAATTTCTTTACTTGCATAAATCCATCATGGAAAACTTACCGTTACCACTATATGAAATTTACATGCACACGTGCAATAAATAAAAGAAAACTAGCGCTACGAATAACTCAAACACGCAGTCAGCTGATTGTAGGTACATGCGCAAAACAGAAAAAGGCGCCGTTTTGCCCACAAAACCTATCACACTTGCCGTCATATCGCAGCGGCAGCGTAAATATCCAACAAGTCGGATATTGCTTGGGTTTGACGATGTCGTCTTACCCACTTAGTTTTGCTCGATTACACTTATAATTTTGCCGGTGGGTTTGAAGTCAGCGTCTTGCCCATGGGTAAAACGCTCAGTGTAATACCCACTTAATACATGCGCACTAGCATTTTCACTTAATTTTATCATATTTTATTTTAAGAAGTTAAAAGTTGGGCAACTTCCTTACAATTTAAAATAAAATTAAATTCTTAAATATTGGCATAAAACGCGTCATTAAATTCTGCACATTGTACTTTCTTAAAATAAAATTAAAATTAAAATAAATGCTTAAAAGTTTTGCATAAACCCACCTTAAGATCTGTCATAGAACGTGCTTTTGGTCGCCTAAAAGGAAAATTTAGGCGACTGAAATATTTAGACATCGGAGATGTGAACTTTGGAACTCAAATAATTATAGTTGCTTGTGTTCTCCATAATTTTATTATTATACACGGGGAAAATGATGATGACCCCAATGACCACCCGTTAGACATCGAAATAAAATATAATCCAGATGATGGCAATATAGAACCACACGATAATGTAAATCAAGGCATCCAAAAAAGAAATGCGATAGCAAACTTACTTGTATAGGGTAAATCGAGGAGAGATGGACCACCTTTTAAACATTTTTCGATAACTTCTTTATTTATAAGAATATAAGTCTACAAAACAGTACAACGTTAACATAAACATTCGTGGTCCTTTTGGTAAAGTTTAATGGTTAATATAACTTGACAAATAATTATAAATTCTAAAAAACTAAAAATCGTAATTGGTCCATCTATCCTAGTGGGGATAGGAGAGATGGACCTATATGAAAAGGAGAGATGGACCATCCATTAATTTAGGGTTTTTGTCCCTTTTTTTAAAGTGGGGGCGGCACCGCAGCGTTGGCATGTGTTGGTGTAGGATGTGCAACCATCTGGAACATACAATGCATTGTAACCATTCCTCCTTTTTCTTTGTAAGGCGATAGTCTTCGAGGCACCCGACGCACTGATTTTCGATATCATCCAACGTTTCTTCCCCACTAGATGAATCATCCAAGATTACGTTTCCATCAGATTCTGAAGAAGTAGACTCGTGTCTGCGTTTCTTCTGCAACTTTTGATCTGTAGATTTCGGTAATTTGTTTTTGGAAGGTTTTTCCTTTCTCTGTCCCTTTGGATGAGGTGTTTGGCTTTGTTTTTGTTTTTTCTGACGAACAAGGGCTTTGTGATTGGGTGAAGTTAAGTCACCCATTAGGTTGACACGAGCTTTTCTGATAGCTGGGGTTATCTGGGGTACAGGTGAAAGTTCTTGAAGTAGCTTCCCAGGTGTTTCTTCTTCTTCAACACTTCCCAACTGTTTTTTTGAATGACCTGGTTGAGGCGATTCATGGTAGAGAGGAAGGTGCATTCCGGAAGGGCCTGGTTGAGGTGAGTCACCATCGCGAGAAAGGGTCTCAGTTTCCCTTAATTTTGCTGTAGAGCCAGTTTGTTCCTCTTCTTCTCTTGCATGTATTGCAGCCTCATTTGGAGGTTGGGTTAGAAAAGCGTGATCGGGAATTTCATTCGGATTGTAAGGCCAAATTCCTGTTGACCGAAAGGCCGATACGGCATTGTTGACTGTAGCCGATTTGCCCCAAGCCTCCCCTAAAAGTTTGCCAAATTGCAACCGATTTAATTTTCTATTGGGGTTGCATTTGATCATCCTCCTACACGATTCATAATAATGCCCCTTCAGGCTTTTAAAGAATGCCCTATCCAGCGGTTGTAAATAATGTGTTGTATGGCTAGGCAAACAAAACAAAATTATATCGTGGTCCTCGGCAAATTGCAACGTGTCAAGATTGGTTGTATGAGAAGTGTGTCCGTCTACTATTAGTAAGACTTTCCCGGGTACTTTTCTGGGGTAGAAGTGGTTTTGTAGCCAGTCCAGGAAAATGTCTGACGTCACGTATGCCGACTTTTCTGACATGCGAATACGTGAGGCAGGTGGCATTCCGTCAGCCCATTCTGCTTTAGCATTTTTCCCCTTAAACACGCAGTAAGGAGGCAAATAAACCCCTTCTGCATTACAGCAGGCAACTACTGTAATTGTTTCACCTTTTTCGCACGGGCTAATTGAAGGTACACTTTTAGATCCTTTCTGAGCCAGCACCTGCTCGCGTGTTCAGCTGTAGTCCTGTCTCGTCTGTATTGTATATATTGCCAGGCTTGTCAAATAAACTATTTTGAGAGAGTACAGCATCGAGTTCTTTAAAATATTTCTCTACAATATTTCTAGACATTCCCAACGCTCGAGCTATTGAGGTATTTTCAGCTTTGCGAACTGTAATATCTGGATTTCGTCTCAAAAATTGAAGCAGCCATACATTACCAGCTTTACCTAAAAATGTGCACAACAATTTGTTACAAAGTTTTAAAATTTCAAGTAAGAGTTCATGTAACTCACCCTCTTCTCGATTAAATTTGTGTTCAATTCCAAGACGTTCGGCTAAATTATATGCCATAACGCGCACTTCCCCTCTAGTGGGTGCGAAACCACTTTTCTGCAATTTTTTTATGTGGGTAGAGAGCTTCATTTCTGCTTCTCTACCAAGTACACTACCAGGGCCCAATCGGTCGGTTTTATCCAGATTACTAGCTGCAAATCTGCGTTTAAATGTGGTTTTTGGAATGCCGAACGCTTTTGCTGCTTCATTGACACCCATTTGACCGTACACTACCGCATTAACGGCATCAGTTAAATTGTAATATTACGGGATTTATTCTCCTTGCTCGGACTCGCTTGGAGTCCGAAGGAAACACACTTTCTGCGACCAGTCGATATTTATTGACTACTTCTACAATACTACTTATATTCAATACTGCCTAGATTCTAATCTTACATGCTAGCACTATTTTCCCCTACTACTTATTATTAACTACCTACCACTACACCTCCATAGCGAGGGAAAAAAAATCTATTCTACAAGATTTGATTTTTTTTGTACTTAGTCTAACTGTAATTTATATCCTACGTTACATACTTAATTTTACAAACTTAATTAAAGAAATTAGAATTTAACTTAATCTAGGTATGGCTTAACACGATTTTTATGAACTGTCACTGTACCGTCTTTAACCTTCAACACTAAATTTGGAGAATGGTCCTCCACAACCGCGTATGGACCTTTAAAAAGTTCTTGTAACTTATTGGCCGGAGTGTTTTTTACTAATACTAAATCACCAGGCCTGTACTTAATTCCTACGTTACAATTATCCGTGCGCTTGTCATAGACGCACTTCCTAAAATTTTTTGACTTGATTAACTTTTCACGTGTATCTGCGTGGGTTTGCTGTAACCTAAATTTAAGTTCTTTAGGATAATCGACATAATTGTAAACTGGATCGAAATTAGTAATTAAATGGGAAGGTAATTTCGCAATTCGTCCAAAAACTAACTCAAAAGGTGTATACGTTGACTCTGTGTGCACCGTTGTGTTATAAGCAAAACACCAAAAAGGTACCCATGAACTCCAAGCATTTTTGAATGTATTTACCTGAATTCTTAAGTACGCGCCCAAATTTTTATGTGAATTTTCTAGCGCACCTAGCGTCTCATGGTGATAAGCTGTAGAATTTAGCTGCTTAATCTGTAATAATTTACAAGTATCCTTAAAAATTTCGGCTAAAAATTCGGTTCCCCTGTCTGTCACAACCGTATTTGGCACTCCGTATCTCAAAACGAAGTTATTTACAAACGCTGTGGCTACTGTTAAGCTATCCTTACTTCTTATCGGGTATGCCTCTACGTACTTGGTAAGATCGCACTGTATGGTTAAAATGTATTTATTTCCACTGACATCCGTTTCAAGCGGTCCCACCAAATCTAAGAAGATTTTATCAAATGCGTACGCAGATGTTGACGTAATTACCATTGGTTCTATTATGGGTTTTGAGTGTTTATACCTTTGGCACGCATCGCATTTTTTTACAAATTTCTCTACGTCGCGGTGTAATCCTGACCAAAAGTAATACTTCTTTATATTATTATACATCCTCGAAATACCACAGTGTCCTCCACTGGGCAATAAATGGAAGTCGTTCAAAATTAACTGTTGAGTTTCACGGTCTGAAATATTAGCAACTCCTTTAATGATAGAAAGTTTTACATTATTGACTTTTAATTCTTTGGATATTGAGAGTAAATGTTTAAGTAAAACTTGTGGCAAATCATTTGTCTGTTCTGTGCACAGAACTAATTCCTCAATTTTTTCTCTTTTACATATATCGATGACGACGTTTAAAGCTGACCGAAGTTCAGGATTCAAATCCGTCTCGTCGTTGTTTAGCGCTATGTACATCGTTTGCAAGCTTGCATTAAAAATAATTCTATTGCCACATGTATAAATGTCATCAACCTTTTCTTTTATGAATTTTTTGTAAAGTATTAGTAATTGTTTTGGAAGTACCGGTTTAATTTCTGTAGCATTATTAGGCCGCTTTAACAACTGTCGGACCGTGAGTTGATCAGTCTCCCGGACCTTAGCTGATGCGGTATCCTTATCCCTGACATCACTCAAGTTCAATCGAGATTGAGCGCGAGTGAGTACATGTAAATTATTATTTTGGTTACCAATCGAACGTAACTCTTCTGACGTCAAAATTATACGTGAGAGAGCATCTGCGGTGACGTTACTTTTGCCGCTAATGTGTACTACATTGAAGTCGTATTCCTCTAAAGTTAACCGAAATTTCGTAAGTCGGCTACTCGGATTTTTCATACCAAAAAGATAAATTAAGGGTTTGTGGTCGGTCTGAATTTCGAATTTTCTTCCTAAAATATAAGGTCTGAAATGTTTGACTGCCCACGTAATTGCCAGTAATTCTTTCTCGATAACGCAGTAATTTAACTCTGCCTTGTTCAATGCCCTGCTTGCGTAAGCTACTGGGAGGTTATTACCATTACATAATACAGCACCTAACGCATATTTCGATGCGTCGGTCTTCAAAATAAACTTATTGTTTTCTGAAAAATCAGGATATTGTAATATTGGATAATCGCACAATTTATCTTTCAAAATCTCGAACGCTTTTTGACATTCTTTGGACCAGTTAAAAATAGCATTTTTTCTCGATAATTTGTGTAACGGATTTACAATTTCTGAAAAGTTGGGAATAAAAGACCTATAATAATTTGCAAGAGCCACAAATCTTTTTGCTGATTGTGCATCTTTTGGTACAGGGTAGTTCATTAGTTTGTCAATTTTTCCTGGGCACGGAGCGATGCCGCTGCCTGAGACGGCATGCCCCAGATAAACTATTTCTTGGCGTAAAAAGTCGCACTTCTCCGGGTTTAATTTTAAATTTACCTTACGCAATCTATCTAAAACCTTAATTAAATTCCTATTATGTGTAATTAAATTATTTCCAAAAACTATTATATCGTCTAAATAAACTAAACAAGATTCGTATTGCAAACCAGACAAAGCAATGGCAATTGTCCGAGCGAAAACCGATGGTGAAACTTTCGTCCCCATTGGCAATCTCGTATGCTGAAATTGACCCTTATCGGTGCTAAATGCTGTACAAGGTCGACATTCTGAAGTTAACTCAATTTGATGGTAGCCTTGCGCCATGTCTAAATGTGAAAATAGTTTCGCGCCGAACAATGAATCAAAAATCTCTGTCAAATTCGGTAATGGGAATTTCTCGTCTGTAAGCTTAGTATTTAACTTTCGAAAATCGAAAACGATACGATAACGTTTTGAGCCCTGGCTATCTTGCCGTTTAGGAACTAAAAGAAACGGTGCATTCCAAGGACTTTTCGCTGGTTCTATAATTCCGTCATTTAACATTTTACTAATTTGCTTGTCAACTTCTCCTTTTTGTGCGTTTGGAATTCGGTAAGGTTTGGAATAACTCGGTGTCGCATCTTTATTTAGTATAAGTTCGTGCTTCAAAATATTTGTAACAGTTAAATGATCACCGGGTAAATGAAAAACATCGCAATATTTCGCACATATTCTACAAATTAATTCCTGTTCATATTTTGGCAGATGTTGTATATTAATTGATTTCAAAAGTTCATCAACTCGATTAACCGATTTGTGTTCAGTTTCTCCAAAGGAAATGATATTATACTCGCTAACGTCGACTATTTTTGGTTGAAAATTCTTCAATATTACAGGACGTTCTGTAATGTTGAGAAACAATACCGGAAAGGTATTTTGCTGACATGCTGAAGTGACTGCACCGGCTACGTACGTGCCATTGGCCACCTCTTCCGGAAGTACAACTACCTCGGAATTTGCATTTAAGGGAAAATTTTTTATGATCTGGCATCGCGGTGGAATAGTAATATTATTTTGATATGTCGAGTGCATTGGTAATGAAATTTTTGCATTATTAACATAAAATGAAAATTCAAACTTTTCGTAATCAATAACTCCTGCCGTCTCTTCGAAAAAATCTGAACCTAACACACCATTTACGTCCTCTGTAAAGGATTTTAAAATTATGAATGAATGAGTAAACTCCGTGTTATTTGCGCTTAGGTGTAACTCAGTTGATCCTAAAGATGTTACTTTTCCGCTGACGCCACAAATCTCAATCTTATTGTCGTAATTAATGTGTTGTAAATTTTGAATTACGCTATCCTCAAAAATAACGCTCATAGAAGCGCCACTATCTAAAAGTAATTTTATCTTATCCTGTCCGTATTCTAATTCAATATAATTTAAATTACTAGTATTAAAACTTGAAGTTTCCCTATTGGCCTCGAAAAAATTGTGTAGGATCCGAAGCTTCGTTGTTATCCTGTTGCCTCTGATTTTGATGTTCCTCCGCAAAGTATTATTTCGCTGAGCGTCCCCTGGCCTATTATAAGTAAAGGTACCGCGCGCACGATTTTGGTTATAGTTAAATCCTCGATTGCCTTTGTAATTGGAACGATAATGATTATTTCTACCCCTATTCCTACCTCTAGAATAGTTATATTAAGAACCGCGCATACTAAATAATGAATTTTCGGATTCATGCGGGATAAATTCCGTGGCACCTACAATAGCTTCACGTAAAGTTTTATACTGACGTGCCTGTAAAATTGTACGGGTCTGCGAATTTTTCAAACCTCGACTAAAAACATCAACAGCGATTTTTTCGTTTTCGTTTTTAAACGTTTCCAAAGAGTTTGGCTGATCTTCTGCCTGCGCTAACGTTAAATCTGACATCAAGGTCTCTACGGATTTACCAAATTTTTCTATACTCAAATTCCCTTGTTTAATGGTCTGTAGCCTATTCGCGAGAATCCCTGACGTTTGTTTGGGAACAAAATATTTTTTTAGATCGGTAATTAGAAGGTCTATTGTGGTGTAAGTTTGTCGCAAACGAATTCTTTCACGACGTTGCACACAAGCCTTTAGTACATAATTAATTAAAGCAATTTTACCTTCTGCATTTAAACCTGCTTCGTACAACTCGATACCTTCGATTAATTGGTATATAGATTCGATATCGTCCGTCAGCTTTGGTAGTAAATTTACAGCAATTTTGAAATCAAATTTGTCCACCATTTCGTCAGAATTATTTATTGCTAAATTCTTATCGCTAACGCTAGTACTGTAACGGGTAAAGTAATGGCCGGTCGAAATTTTGCAAATTTTTCGGATATCGATTTGGATTTGTACTAAAATTGGATAAACCTTTCTTCCTTTTGGGGATAAAACTTTTTTCGCTTTGTAACTATTGTAGTATGACATCATGTTGGGTTCATTGTATTAAACTTCCTTGTGCCGCGATTCGCAATAAATGGGATCACAGAAAATTCTCAGTGCAAAACAGGATGCAGATAACGAATAAATATCGGATTTCTTTAGATAAGTTTTTTATCATTGAGTCACCAGCCAAGCTTGGGAAAGCTGGTTCTGCAAACGCTGAAAAAATTAGTTGATAAGTATTCCCCAGTTAATTGGTTTAGATGGAGGCCATTGTATGAGAAGTACCAGTAATAAAAAAGATCAGCCATTTTGCAACGATTAAGGGGCGTGAATCTGTTAGGAGAGAGTTAAGAGGAAAAAATTTTTAAAAAAGATTGGTACTGCATAGCCGGGCCGAAGAGATCGTAAATTTTCAATCGCGTGCATTAAGCACCAAATAAGTGATTCCGTTTAAGTGACGGTCGATATTAGTCCGAGTTTAAGTACAGTTTTGCACCATTAGTTAAAACGTGAAATTTCCATTGGGTAAATTTCACGCCCGAAGAGAAAAAGTAAATCGCGGAATCTTAGTTAAAAATTTGTCAAGCGCATTGTGCTAGGAAATCATCCACGTAGTGTTGAAATTAAAATTAGACGTGGACATTACGTATCAAATATAAAGCGCTAAGTAAATTCGAGCGATAATAGCTGTGTGATATGAACCATTGTTCTTAAAGGAAAATAATACGAGCGCATTTTTGGCATCTATCCGACGGAACAAATTTGAACGTTTCACCCATTTGCCGTTGTGTTAAAATTTACTATTGTGCCTCCTTGGAATATAACCATCAAAGTTTTTTAAGTGTGGATAGCCGTTTTCATCAAAGTAATGTGCTTTAAAAGTTCAATGTAATAGTTTGTTATGAAAAAACTTCTTTAAATCGACCAAAAAATCAGGCAAATTAATTCACGAACTTACGCAAGATAAGGTGTTTACATCAATAAAATTTCACTGTGGGATTATACCTACAAAACTACATGTTTTTGGAAAATCTCGTCTACCTTCTACAAGGAAAATAACCTACTCAACAGCGAGCCAAGGATTTTTCAACTGTAATCATCAGCTATATAAAAAAAAAAAAAAACAATCGACGACGTAAAGTTGGCATTCCAAAAGTTGCAGTCTACCCCATCCATCAATCAACTAGCATGTAAAGGGCTTCCCAATCTTCATCGAAGTCCTGGATTTTTAAAGGTTAGTCTATTTTGAATATTTTCATTGTAATAAAAATAAAGTCAATTTGTGTGTATTTATATGTTTTATGATATGTTTTAATCGATTGTTTATTGAATCAATTTCCTTAAAGAAGGTAATTAATTATATTTGAAATAGTGGAATTTGTGTCAAGGAAAATTCAGTATAAAAAATAATATTCACCTCTTCAAGGGAAAGAACATATTGTGAGTTGGCCAACAGAACTAATAATATTCAAATTTTTTGATAGCTTAATAAGGTTTTAGTCATAGTTCCCAATTTTTATAATATTGATTGTAAAGATCGCAATTTTCTGGAATGCATTGGATTTTGCATTAAAATAAATGAATGAAATTATGGCCATTGAGTTGATGATTTTTCAACGAGAAGTTAGATGAGAAGTAGAGTAATTAACACCAGTAAAAAGTGAATTAGATACCTGATTTTTCGATGGAAGTAAGACAGTAGAAATTTTGTGTGTAAGTATTTGAGCTAGTCGGAAGCGAGGTAAAGATTTTGTGATTTTATTAAGAATTAGCGAATTTTGGTGAGATAAGCTATCCAAAAGGGTTGATGAGGTGAGAGAGGAGAGAAGGGAGAAGCGGGTACGTGTACCTGAGGTGGTTGTGTTTATCCGTAAAAAGAAAGCACCGCCACAGTACTCACCCCTACCTTATCGTCTAATTTTTGTTGTTCCTTATTTTCTAGATTTGAATCGCTAGTAATGGTGCGTGCTTGTAAAATACTGAGACACTCCTCTAATTTAAATTTAATGCGGGCAACAACATTATTAATTAAACCTATGCTTTCCGCTAAAATTTCTTTGTTTTTTACAGCAATATGCACGTCCTTTACTACAGATTCATAATTTTGCCTAAATTTATGTAATTCTTTCAACTTACGTTCCGTCAGCGCCGCATCTTGGCGTCGTGCTGCATTGTCCTTTTTTAAATTGTCCCTAAAAGTTCTAATATTGTCGTTTAAGTTACTAAGTGTAATTTCCATCAAATTCCCTAATATTCACTCCACACATCACTAAATTTACCATTATGACCTTTATCACGACACTTCACCTAAGTTGCTATACCGGGGCGGTGCTGCTTCTTGCCGAAATCCTGTCCTGGGTCCAGATGAAAAAAAAATTTTTTGGGGTCTGCACGCTAGTTACCGTCGATATTATTTCTTGATACATTTAGTTCGTGCATTTGTATTTCATTACGAACTGTTCGTAATATGCTCTTTTGTAATTTTTTCAACAAGAAATATATGATACCGACAGCTACTAACACCAGCATTGCAATCAACAGCCATTCAGTCGTCGCCAATTCTTTTTCTGTTTCTTTAATCGCGGTGTTAGTCCCTACACCGGCCGTCTGGATAACGACATCCTCGCGATTTTTTGAGTATTTTGAGCCGCACATTTTTACGGTGCCAGCATTCCTTACAAAAACACTGTCACGGTCGCCATGTAATATTACGGGATTTATTCCCCTTGCTCGGACTCGCTTGGAGTCCGAAGGAAACACACTTTCTGCGACCAGTCGATATTTATTGACTACTTCTACAATACTACTTATATTCAATACTGCCTACATTCTAATCTTACATGCTAGCACTATTTTCCCCTACTACTTATTATTAACTACCTACCACTACAAAATTTTCTGCGGACCAACAACCCCTTTTAGGCGTATTCTGCTTACGCGTATACTCATTCGGCATTATCCTGGAACAACACGATATAGGTCCATCTCACCTATAGTGTACTGGTCCGTCTCTCCTAAAAGTGAAGGATAGATGGACCAGTAAATCCTGTTGAAATGCAACTACTTGAACACAGCGTTTTCGAGGTTAAGTGCATTTCGGAATACATATCTGCCTATGAGTGGTCTAAATTTCTACTTAAAACTTACCTTAAGTGAAATAACTCAACAACGAAAAACACTTTGAAAAATTTCGAGGACCATAAAAAAGTAATTTCCCAATAAATTAAAAAGTACTGCACCCACGCGCGTGTAACTGTAGGACTGATTAACGGCAACATTGCCTCATAATTTTACGCCGCCGTAAGCGCGGTCGCACACTGACAATGCATCAAACATGCAGTGCCGGATTTACCAATTTGCCGCCCTACGCTAACCAAAAAGTGCCGCTTTCAGTTTAGTAGGTAAGGTAGTATGAGCAATAAAACTAGATTATAAAATTTTGTATACCTATTTATTATCACAACTATATTATTTTTCGTCGGGATTTTATAGACGCAAATGAGTTTATAAGACTATCAAAATCTAACTTTATTGTTATATCAGACTCTATTGTCAAAATTGTCAATGCATTTAAACGGTTTTGTTGCATTGTTGTTCTTAAGTATGTTTTTAAACGTTTAAGTGTTGAAAATGAACGCTCCGCTGAACAAACTGTGACCGCCATAGTAACAAACATACGTAAGGCAATTTCAACATTGGGGAAAACTGCTTCTAAATTGTGAGATCGAATGTATGAAAGCATATTTGATAAGGTACATTTTTCGTGTTTCGTGTCTGTTTCTTTTAAAAGTTCCGCGAAATGCAAACATTCTGTTGCAAATACATCTTCCAGATCGTCCTTATAACATTGTTGCAGGTAGTTGGCACTTTCAATCAACTGTTCTTGAGAACTTTCTTTTAGAGTAAAAAAGAACTTAAATTTTTTGAAAACACTGTCATATGCTTCATATCTTTTTTCCAGTTCCACCATAACCCTATCCAGTATGGAAAAATATGTTTCTACTTTTAGTTGTTCCTTGCCTGTCAGAATTGTGTCGCCATCCATATTTTCATCTGGGAAAAGTTTACGTCTCCGAGTTCTTTGACGATCATTGTCGTAGCTTTCATCCATAATTTCTTTGGCTTTATCAAGGTACGTTTCAAACATGGTAGTATTTCGTAGAGCTTTTACAAAACTTATCAAAGACGAAAAGAGTCTAGTTACGTCACCATTGTCGATTTCGACGCTCTGAAGAATTTTATTAGTGCTGTGGAAACGCTCTAATATCGCTTCCCAAAAAACCGACATGAAGGCAAATTCAAAGCGGTTTAAGCAACGTTTAATCCCAGCCGCCTCCGCACGGACCGTAGGTTTTTCAGAAATAGATTCTTCAATTGTTGTCAAAGCATTTAAATAATCCCCCCAGCCTCCGCATAAGCTCATTAAAGCATCATGGCGTGCAGACCACCTTGTTCCATCTACGCGTTTTGGAACTTTAGCGCCAGGTTTTAAACTGGAAAGTAGAATTTCCCAACGACGAGTAGATGCCGAGAAAAAAGTATATAGGTTTTGAATCGTTTCAAAGAACCTTACAGCCTCTCTAGTACATTCAGCAGCGCAGACTCCAACCAAATTCAGTGAATGGGCGGCGCATGGTAGGTAATAAGCGAGTGGGTTGTGATTTAAAATCCTTGCTTGTAGACCACTGTAACATCCCGACATGTTACTCGCATTGTCGTAGGATTGACCTCGACAATGTTTTAATTCCAAGTTGTGTTTCTCCAATTTTGACATGATAGCATTTTCTAAATCTTCAGATTTATGCCCCACATTTGGCAAAAAGCCAATAAAACGCTCCACTGGTTTTCCGTTGTTTGTAACATATCTGATTATTACGGATAATTGATCAATGTGAGCCATGTCGGGTGTGGAGTCAATTATAATTGAGTAGTATTTTGACATTCTAATTTCGGTCATAATATGATTTAGTACCTCAGTCGACATGAGGTCAATAAACTCTTCACATATTGTAGATGATAGGTATGACGTTTTACCACTTCCAGGATTTCCGTGCTGAGATAAATGTGTGGCTAGAAACGGATCAAATTCTGCTATGAGCTCCAGACACATCATGAAATTGCCATTGTTCGTATTACCAAATTTTTCAACTGTTCCTCTAAACGGTAGCCCCCTGGAAGCCAATTTTTTAGTCACTGCAACTACGCGCTTCAACACGTTTCGCCAGTAATCTTCTTCAATACTTATTTGCTGACACAGCAGTGAATCAATTTGGTTTTGTTTTTGTCGACGCCTTAATAAAGTTACTTGAGATTTGGCATGTTCTTTGGAGTTTTCATGTAAATTCAAAATTTTATTTACATTACTCCAATCATTTATGCCTTCAGTTGCCATTTTTTATGTTCCTCCGAAAAGTCGACATGGGATGCAAAACAGGGATTTCTTTGAAGATGAATATATCAAATATTTACGAGGCTGTTCTTCCCCATTGGCAAGTTTCCGGCGGAAAACGTTTTTAGTGAGACATCGTGACTTTCCGCCATTAACAATTTTGGTTAATGAAAAATCCTCATCTGTATTTTGGCATATTTCATTGGGCAATGACATTAAATAATTGATAGTATCATCATTGATGTTCCAATCGGCAGGGTCGTTGCTCACAATTGCTGGCAAACATGGTGATGGACATGCAGATTCTACGTTCGATGATGATGCTGTAACAATACCTGTCTGTCAAGAATTTGGCACATTTTTTTTTGATAGCACCAACAGCACCAATTGTTGATAATTACAAAGTTGTAAACGTGTGGAAAATTGACTTTCATTTAATCCCAACGGGCATTCTATAAGACTATAAAATTAATAAAAATTTATCAAATGGGTGCCCAGAAAGACGAAAGTACCTAATGAGTAAATATGTGGGGGCGTGGTTTAAAAAACACATAATGACATAACTGATACTTAATTACTTACATGCTTCTGTGACCGTGTCCACCGCTTCTGCATTGACTGCATTGTCAGGTGGTATAGGTATAGGTACAACACTAACAACCTCCAAATCTTCCGATTCTGAACAATCTGTTTGCTCTTGGGAATTTGTAGGCTTAGTTAAAAAATAGTTTTTCAAATTTTGAGTTTTGTCTAAAACGGCCTGAATCTTTCTCCGTTTTTCTTCAGCGAGTGCTTTGTACTGCGCTCCACTTAACCGTTTCCGGCCGTCACTCATAGTATTGTTAATTGTTATACTGTAAAATGTTTGTGACACTCGACTCAAACTCAACACTATAAATAAACGGTAAAACGCACTGATCAGTGATCACAGATTACTACGACTATCTACCATCACAGTCTAATTGTATTTAGACTGTGCTACCACTAATAAAGTAATAACACTAATCTGTAAAAAGCAAACAGATATACGAATGCGAATTACGAATTACGATACACACCGTTCACAATATAATATAATTCACTACATACAAACCCCTACGCTTTCAGCTGCAATTCACTCACGACACTGATCATGATCACTGCATAGTGACAACTTCAAATATTGCACTGGCTTCTTACGTGTGGGAAGGGGAACATGACGGTGAGGTGAGTCACTCACCGTGAGTTGAGTGGTGACATAGGTGGTGAGAAGTCGGTGAAGGAAGACGCCTAATTTTGATTTGAAAATTGAAATTTTGCCGCCTCTCCAATATTGCCGCCTTACGCCTGGGCGTAATTTGCGTAATGGGAAATACGGCACTGCAAACATGCGACATGAAGTAAATGTTGTATGTTGGATAACCTCGCACATATACAGCAGCATTAGTTTGCTTGCAGTAAGCAAAATGTCTTCAAGCGAGTAGGATGTTATAGTAGCTTGGCAATATTTGCGAAGACGATTGAAACAAAAAAGAAAGCAGCGCCGTTTTTGGATTCATCCTCTATTTGTAGATAACATAGTACATAATCCAGCTTCTGTTACAAAAGAGCAATTAACGCTCAATCCAGAAAAATTTAAAGAGTTTTATAGAATGTCCAAAGAAAGTTTTAATCAGTTACTGCATATGGTAGGACCTAAGATAGAAAAGCAAGATACTCATTTTAGGGATGCGATTTCCCCTGAGGAGCGTTTATTGATAACATTACGGTAAGTAGATACCTATGCAATATAATTTGTGATAGTAGTAAATATTAATGATTTAATTATTGTACCATGTGTGTTCGTAGTCGCTTGTAGTATGCTGATTTTCGAATGTGGACGTTTCAGCCCTTTGCTCCTGCACAGGCCATTCTCCTAATGGCGTGTTTGGACTAGGCGTTGAAGAAGCAACAAAATATGACCCTGCCGAAGTCCTGCTATTGGTGCTCCATGTTGAATTAGTATTCCTATACGATCTAATATCCGCATCTTCCAATATTTCATCTACAAGCTCAATAACTTTTTGCCGAAATCGGCGATTTTGCTTCTCTGTCATTTTACGCATATCTGGTACTAAACTTCGTAAAAATGACATATTTGGATCATCATTTTTGTTATCGTCTCTTTCTTTTTTGTTCTTAAGCCACCCCACAAAAGCAGCGTCAACAGGATTTGGAGGTAATGAAGAAATTTGAGACAGTTTTCTCTTTTTTGCTATATTAGTAGGTGTAGTGACTTCTTGTCTACTTGTTACATTCACGTTCTCATTTGTAATTAAATCTGATAGCGAATTAGATGCATTGCCATCTTGACTTCTTTCATCATTTTGCGGTTGAGAATGCAGGTCTTCATTTTCCGTATTTTCCTGGGATTCGCTATTTTCTTCTTCAGAATTATCATCGATTGTTTCTAGATTTCCAGTACTTGCTTTACTTTTGGTAAAAGGAAGAATGAATTGTAAATGATCAGAGAGGTAATATTTTTTCTTTTCGTTAGTTCCTGCGCCGGATCGTGGTTTTTTTAACGATCTTAAAAAGGATCCTCTTATATTCCTCCAGCATTCGCGACAATTAGGCACTAAAAAGATAAAACATACATAAATAAAAGTAGAGGCGGTTGGTTGAAATTTGTATTTTTTTTGAGGTATCTGGCTACAGGTGATAGTTTCAAAAACCTTTCATTCCAATTTTACCGAGGAGACAACACCGTTGGAAAAATAGTGAAAGAGACAACGACCGCCATATGGGACAGTTTGCAGCCTTTGTTTATGCCAACTCCTACTAAACACATCTGGAAACGAAATGCTCGCCGTTATCAAGATTTATGGAATTTGCCCAACTGCGTTGCTGCAATCGACGGCAAACACATTCGTGTTAAGAAGTTTGCTAATAGTGGTTCGAGCAATTTTAATTACAAAGGTTTCTTTTCAATGGTACTAATGGCTGCTGCTGATGCTGACAGTTTATTCACAACCATAGATGTTGGTGACTTAGGACGTAATAGTGATGGGGCAGTTTTTAGAACCTCCCACATTGGAAGATTGTTAAGAAATCAGAAATTAGAAATTCCCGATCCTTCACCTTTGCCAGGAAATGAAGATGCTGAACCTTTTCCTTTTTATTTATGTGGTGATGAGGCTTTTCCATTGTTGACATATCTGATGAGACCTTATCCCCAAAGAATTTTGAACCCTACTAGAAGAATTTTTAACTATAGGCTCTCACGAGGAAGAAAAAGTGTAGAATGTGCTTTTGGAATACTCGTGTCAAAGTTTCGTATATTCGAAGGTCCAATTTGTTGTGACGAAGAAAGCGTCAAAAGTATTGTAAAAGCTGCTTGTGTTTTGCACAATTTCATTAGAATACGAGAAGGAAAACTATGTACTCCAACGCATTTTAACGATGACATAAATCAACCACAAATAAATCAAGATCAAGATGGTTATCGCGAAACAACATTACCCATGAGACTTCGTAAAGCCCTAGCTAGCTACTTTTTGACGGCCGAAGGATCAATACCAATTCAATGGAAATACGCATAATAAACATATTTTTCTTACCTGTATCTTTTATTTCTTCCGCCACCTCTTTCCATGCCTTTTCTGTTTTATTTCTTTTACTATACTCGGATAAACCATAGTTATATATGCATGGGCGATTCTCTACCGCCTTAATAAAATTTATAGTAAACAGAGGATCTTCATTATTATTAGTCATTTTTATTGAATAATGTTTTTATTAATTTTCTCACACAGAATTTCTTGTTCGAACACTATATATTCACACAGACTTACTCGTTCCAACGCGCAACAATAACTGCAAAAAGACACGCATAGGATACCGCATGCAGTTTATGTCGTGAGACATGTGCATCCGCTGCACTGGTCTGAGATAGTTTTAACGACATGCACGTGTTTTAAATGGTTTCAAGCTGCGCAAGTCTATGCGCGGTATTTACATCGTGTTGTATGTTGCATGCTGCATGTTTGATGCATCCTTGGTGTGCGACCGGCCTAACAGGGATTGATGCAACAACAGACAAGATACTGCTGGTGGTCCGTCTCTCCTACTGGTCCATCTCTCCTCGATTTACCCTAATTTTTGTAATATGCTTGTGAAATAAATAAACAGAGGTTATAGCAAAACAAACACTTTATTATTTGACATCTTGCATTACATACAAAATTATCATCCAAAATAATCAATACTACAAATATCATAATTCGAACTTATCGTATGCAAATTGCAAAAAATCTACAAAATTTGGATTGATTACTTTTTAGTTTCTATCAACATTTCTAAGATTGCATTTCTTTTTTGCTGAATTTCGTTATTGCGTTCTAATGCGATGCGGAGTATTTTAATTTCGTCAATTCTTTTTTCTTCGAGATCAGCTTGACGTTGTTTTAAATAATAAACGCCGCCTGGGCGTTTACGTTTATCTGTTCGCATTGTCGGGCTGGCAACTGTTTCTGCTGGGTCTGCGGAGTTAGGTACAGAATCCCAAATAACATTAGAAACTGCACTTATTTCAGGTGTCACTGTAACGTCTGGCTCTTCAGTAACCGATGATTCCTCAGGCATGTGTAATTGGGGCAATAAGGTAGGTTTGTGGATCTGGATCAGTGGTGCAAATGTGGCCGGAGGTGTTGATAATGGAGAAGATATCATATTTGGCAGATTTACAGTTTTATCTTCTAAATATATGTCATTAAAGTCGTCATAGTAATCCCAACTAATTCTACCTCGTCCAGTTTTCCTCTTGCCATCTTTAATAATGGGGGTTTACAGTGTAGTTGAATTCCGCAGTTCTAATTGAATAAGCGTGTACCTGAAACCATTATAAGTTGCTCTCGTCTCATAAATAACTAAGGGTTCGTTCGCGATTAGCGTCAGATTTATCGAATTAGTTAAGTGCGTTTTTAAATTAGATCTGGATCGTATCTTTTGCGTTTTTTAAAAAAAAATCTGACTGGTTTGATTGAATCTAAATGGTCAGAGGTTTTTGAGCGATCTGCTAGATTTATCGAAATTTTAAGGTTAGGGGCATTGTTTGTTTAAATTTTTAAAGAGTTAAAATAAATATTGTAATGGACAAATTAGAGGATATTGCACTAGGGGTGGCGTGCTATTTTATACAAGACTTATTTTTTGAAGATGATAAAGAAAATACTATATCCTCTTCAATACAAAAGGTTAACAATTACATAGAAGAAACGGTATACTTTATGCAAGATTCACAATTTAAAGCTGATTTTCGTTTAAGTAGAGTTACTTTTGAAACACTGTTATCAAACATAGGGGGCATGTGGACTGAAAATGTACGTAGGGGTGCTATCTCTGTTAAGATTGAAAAGCAACTTATGATAGCTATATGGTACTTGGCAAATTTGGAATGTTTTCGGTTTGTATTCTGACCTTTTGATTACATGATTATACATTGTTGTCTGTTATTGAAGTAGTGTCGCAGAACGCTTCGGAGTATCAAAGTCTTCAGCCTGGAAATGTTTACACTGCGTGTGTGAAAAGCTGATAGAATATAATAAAACTGCAAAAGTATTGGCATGGCCGAATGTGCAAAGTCAAGAAAGAATCAGTAGAATGTTTTATAAGAAAGCTAACTTTCCAAGTATGTTCTGTATTTAAAGCTTCCATTTCCTGTGTTAACTTTATGTTTAAGATGTTATAGGTTGTATTGATGGAAGTCATGTGCCCATCAAAGCACCATTACACAACCATACTTCCTATGTAAATCGTAAAGGATTCCATAGCGTCATCTTGCAAGCGATTTGTGATGACAAATACCTTTTTACGGACGTCTATGCAGGTGAAGCTGGGTCTGTGCACGATGCTATGGTCTTCAAACGTTCTGAGTTTTCTGTAAATGAAAATGCATACGAATTCCTTCATAATGGACACATACTTGGAGACAGTGCATATCCTTTGACATCTAAATTATTGGTTCCATTCAAAGATTACGGCCAGCTAACAGAAGTACAAAAGCATTACAATACAGCACATGCTAAAACAAGAGTGCCTATAGAGCAAGCCTTTGCTCTATTGAAAGGACGTTTCCGCCGTTTGAAGCTTGTTGAAAATACACGCATTGATCGCATCCCTATAATGGTGGTATCTGCATGTATTTTACATAATATATGCATGCTGAACAAAGGTATAAGACAATAAACAATTCTAGCCGTATTTTGGACTTCCATTTGTTTCAGATATATTAGACATAAATATACAATCTGAACAGAATGAAGAAAGAGAAATGACCATTAATTATGCGGCAGAAAGTGTAACACAAGCAGGGAAGAATAAAAGGGAAATCATAGCGCATAATATGACACGGGCCTTTGATTTGCTTGTACATTGTAATTAATTTTTTCCCCATAAGTTTAGAGTAGGTACTATCAAATTTTATTATATTTCAGGTCCAGTCCTCAATATTACAATAATTTGTTTACTATGTAGTATATGGTTCTTCTACTCTAGAGCACAATGTTTAAAGAAAATAAGCCCGGCCCTGCCTCATCATAATCCTGCCTCCTTGATGCTCCGCGCCCGGCTTCTCACTGTGTTTCTTGTGCTCAGAGCATCAACACGTTGCTGGTCTTCGCGACGTTTTTTTCGTTCATTCGGCCTATTTGTTGTTTATTGTGTGATCTATCATTTCCTGGCGTAAGTAATTGTATTAATGTTACCCTAATTTTAGACAAATTTGGTCAGGTGTTTGTCGAAACACTTCACTCGTTCTATCGTCCATAGTTGAAATGGGAAAATCCAAAAGGAATAGAAGTCGTAGTTGCTCTGCGAGCAGCGAGGATGATCACGTATCGACTCGGAAACTTTTAAAGAAGTTGCGTAGGGAATTTAAGAGTATAAACATTGAATAAAAACACTATAAGAAGCCTAACGCTTATGGAAGAAAGCGCGACAAATCTCACAAATCCCCTTGCACCCGCATTGGTTGTGACCGCCGAACTCTCTTTGCGGTAAATAGGAGGAAAGCAAATTCTCATTCTTCTCAGTTCAAGAATCGACTCTATTGACAGTGTTCCCATTATATTCTCAGTTCAAACTCTGTCGCGCTTTATTTCCACGGGGTTAGGCTTCTTATAGTGTTTTTATTCAATGGTATAAAACAACAACAATCTCGGATTTCCCGGTCTCGTAGTCGCAGCCGACGACGAGATTCCATTAGCGAGCCCCGCCATGAGGCTAGGCGACGGGTTCAGTCCCGAAGTCCGTGCGCACGCTCGCGTTCGCGGGGACGAAGCAGGTCCAGGAGTTTCCGTCGTCACGTACGCCGTGAACGTGAAACGAAAAGTGCCGCTCCAGCGCAGTTAGCGCCTTCGTCAACATCTTCTGCTATGCCGCGGGCTTCGCTCGAAACTGCGACGCTGTCACGTTCTGTAGATAATTCTGCTGATCGAGCTATTCGAAATGACGCCTGTAGCGTTGTTTCAGAGGGCAGTTTGGTAGATCTGGGTACCTGTAGTGCTCAATCTATTTTAGGCGATACGAGAGGTATATGTAATGCCACTCAGGAAAGGAAAATTGACGATGCCTGTAGCGTTTTGTCAAGTGAGTCCCGAGATAATGAACTTGTAATTCATAATGACGTATCTTTACCAGAGGATGTCATTGATATGCTCGGCGACGATCCAGAAAGCACTGCGGAAAACGGTTCATTGTTGCACAATGAACTTGCAAAAAGGTGGAAGGTTTTTTTGCAAAATGGCCTTAAAAAGGATGATTTATTAACGATCCTAAGTAAATATGACACACCCTCAAATTTATCTTTGCTAACGGCCCCGATTCTCAATCCAGAGGTTAAAGCCGCCTTACAAAAACCTATTCTTTCGGTAGATTTTTCTCACTCCGAGGGTCAAAATCAATTAGGAAAGGGGCTTTGTGCTCTAGGCAAAGCAATCTCTAATATCCTGGGAAATATTGAGAATATTCCCGGAGATATGAGGAGTGGTTTATTGACAGATCTGTTTAACTCCGGCCGTATACTTACTAATCTCTTCCATCGTGAATCTTGTTATAAGAAAAAATCTTATAACACCCCATTTAAAGAACCTGCAGGCGGTTGCCGAAAAATGCATGCCGGCCGAATTTCTGTTTGGAACAGATCTATCAGACAAGCTTAAGTCTCTCAAAGCTATTGAGAGTGCAAGTAAGGAACTTAAATCGGTGCCAAAACCTTTTTTTAATAGAAAGAGGGGGGGCGATACTGTAAGTGACCGAAGTAAACCCGGATCAAGTCGGCCTTTAAACGCGTTCAGGCCGGTCCGTCATTACCCCGAGACGAGGCCGGCCCGATCACAAAAATTTGCCTACCGGTCGGAACCAGCCAAGACTTTATCGCAACAAAAACCAAAGCACGTGGAAGAAGAGGATTTAAAGGTAAGGAAAAATTTAAAATGCAATGCTGTTTATGCAGGTCGCCTCATTCATTTTTACTCAGATTGGCTTTTTATAAATCCTTCCTCGATTGTTTTGAGTTGGATTAAAGGATATAAATTGCCTTTTATTCAAAAGCCAAATCAAGTAATTCTACGCCCAAAATCTTTTGGTCAGGAAGAAAGTAGCCAAATTAATAATGAAATTGCTAGCTTACTAAATATTGGGGCAATACAGAAATGTACTTTTTTGAAAGATCAGTTTCTGTCTTCAATATTCTTAGCCGATAAACCCAATGGCAAAAAACGTTTTATTTTGAATTTAAAACGTTTAAATAAATATGTTTATGCACCGCATTTTAAAATGGAGGATTTCAGAACAGCAAATAGGTTAATTCAGAAAAACTCGTTTGCAGCCTCTCTCGATTTAAAAGATGCATATTATTTACTTCCAATAGCACCAGCCCATAGAAAATATTTAAGATTTTCTTTTAATAACACCCTTTATGAATTTACCTGTTTGCCGTTTGGCCTGGCAACCGCGCCTTATACGTTCACGAAGCTTTTGCGACCGGTGGTTGAACATGTACGGTGTGCCAGGGGCGTGCTTTGTGTAAATTTTCTTGATGATTTTTTGGTTCTGGGGGCTACGAAGGACGAATGCACTCAAAGTGTTCAAATTCTCAGGTCCACATTAGAATCATTGGGATTCATTGTAAATTTGGAAAAAAGTGTGCTTTTTCCGGACACAAAATTTAAGTTTCTAGGCTTTATGTATAATTCGAGTTTAATGACCATAGAACTTACACCCGAAAAACGAGACAAGATTTTTAAATGGTCTCAACTTTTACTTAACAGGAAAAATTGCCAGATTATTACACTTGCAAAATTCTTAGGGATTTTAACGTCAGCATGTCCAGCTGTAAAATACGGCTGGGTGTATACCAAATTTTTAGAAAGGGAAAAACATCTGGCTCTGCAACATAATAATGAGAACTATTATGCGAAAATGATTATTTCAGATCCTATTCGAAACGATATAAAGTGGTGGCTTTCTAATATTTATACAACAAAAAATGATTTGAGGAAAGATTCATTTGACCTTGAAATTTTTACAGACGCAAGCTTAACAGGCTGGGGCGCTTTTTGTCAAGGCGTAACTACCAATGGATGGTGGGAAGCTGGTTATAAGAAAGAACATATCAATTTTTTGGAACTCCAAGCTATTTACTTTGGGTTGCAATGTTTTGCCAAAAATTACTCTAATTGTAGTATTTTAATTCGTACCGATAATACTACTGCAGTTTCTAGTGTGAATAAGATGGGTAGCGTAAGATTTTTGAAACTAAATGAAATTACGAGAAAAATTTGGCGTTGGTGCGAATCCAAAAATATTTGGATTTTTGCATCATACATTCCGTCAGCTGAAAATTGTCATGCTGATAAAGCTTCTCGTGTCACGAATACGGAAACTGAGTGGGCTCTCAACAATGACATTTTTTTAAAAGTCATAGAAAACTTTGGCTTACCCGAAATCGATCTTTTCGCTTCCATGGAAAATCGTAAATGTCAAAGGTTTATCGCTTGGCAGATAGACCCAAAAGCCGAAACGGTTGACGCTTTCACTATAAGTTGGAGAAATTTAAAATTTTATGCATTCCCACCATTTTCTTTAATTTTAAGAACTTTGCAAAAAATTTTAAATGACAATGCATCTGGAATATTAGTTGTACCGTATTGGAAATCACAGCCGTGGTTTCCTCTTTTTGAGAAAATGATTGAAGGTGATCTGCTACTTTTTGGACCAGCGGATAATATTTTATTTTCTCCTTTCAGCGATCAGAAACATCCTCTGGCCTCGGTCCTTATCCTGGCTGTAGCCAGGTTATCAGGCAAGCGTTTCTAATACAAGGCATACCGAATAATGCGATAAACGTTATGGAAAAATCCATAAGTGACAACACATTAAAGCAGTATAATTCAACATATAAGCAGTGGTGGAGTTTTTGTGTAAACAAAAACATTTCACCTTTTGAAAAAAATAGTTCTCATATAATATCATTTTTTCAAAATGTTTTTGAAACAACAGAAAACATGTTTGGTACGTTTAACTCCCACCGCGCTGCTTTATCTTTAATAACTTCGCACGATTTAGGAGAGGATCCTCAAATTAAAAGGTTTATGAAGGGGATTTTTAGGCTTCGACCACCGAGACCAAAGTACGACTGTACATGGGATCCTCAAATTGTTTTGACTTATTTAGAAAAAACAGAGGCAGATTCTTTAAAATGTCTTTCCCATAAATTAATCACGTTACTTGCCTTAGGAACTGGCCATAGGATGCAAACTTTTTCTCTTATAACGCATTCAAATATTCAATTTACTAACGAAGGAGTCAAAATTTTTGTCCCTGATTTTATTAAGACATCCAGTGTCAATTCAGTGCAACCTTGCTTAGATTTACCTTTTTTTAACAATGCCAACTTATGTGTAGCCTCAACGCTTCAGAAATATTTAGAAGCTACACAAAATTTGCGACAAGGGTGTCTTAAGCTGTTTATCACGTATAAAAAGCCTTATAAACCTGCTACGAAGCAAACTCTAAGTAGATGGGTAAGGGAGACCTTACAGGCAGCGGGAGTCGACTCGTCAGTTTTCAAACCTCATTCGATTCGACACGCATCCACTTCAGCCGCATTAAGAAATGGACTCTCTCTGGACTCCATTAAAAAAGCAGCAGGTTGGAGTAAAAATTCCAACGCTTTTGCTCGGTTTTATAACCGTCCAATTAAAGATAAGAGTTTTCTGGCTTCGATTTTTGAGGCACAAAATAGTTAAATTCGGTGTCTTATAGTATAACTACTATACTTTTTTGTTACCTTAGTACCTATAAGTTTGTTTTGAGTTCTTTCGTAAGAGATAAGAATATTATATCTCTTTTTTATACTTACCTTTTTGCGGTTACCACTTACCTAATACGGGTAAATAAGAAGTAAATTTTGTTTAGTTGTTGAGAACAAAAGGTTTTTTTTCTTTTTACGCGCAGCGTATTTTTTATGTCCTGTTTTCGGTTTCTGCTTTAAACATCTACATAGTAAACAAATTATTGTAATATTGAGGACTGGACCTGAAATATAATTAATCGATCAAAAGAACTTACCTGAAGTTCGATCGTAATTATATGAAGGTCCAGTCCGAAAATATTACAACCCACCCACCCCCATCCATAATATACCGAAAAACAGGGTGGGATATCTTTAAATAACAGTGAGAAGCCGGGCGCGGAGCATCAAGGAGGCAGGATTATGATGAGGCAGGGCCGGGCTTATTTTCTTTAAACATTGTGCTCTAGAGTAGAAGAACCATATACTACATAGTAAACAAATTATTGTAATATTTTCGGACTGGACCTTCATATAATTACGATCGAACTTCAGGTAAGTTCTTTTGATCGATTAATTATAACAAACAATAATAAATGTACATTCTACATACAAAAAAATACATTACGTCTTAATCTTATTTTGAACTTTCTTTTGTTATGTGATCCACCAATCTTTTAAAAAGTTGTAAAAATTGATCCTGCCGATCAAGTTTTTCCTTATGCCTATCGTCATCAGAAGACCTCTTTCTCTTCTTGGGAGTTTCCGAAGTGGTGGATGTTGATGAAGAGGTATTAGCAACGCATTCCGTGTTAATTTTCACTCCGGAAACTGAGCATGTGGCAGGTGGATTTATCTCCGGTTTATTAAACAACACTGCATGTACCGCATCATAATATATCCATGTTCTAGTGTTATTTCCCGATTTCTCATTATGATTTTTTACGGCCTTATAAGTTTTTTTTAAATTCTTCCATTTCGTATCACACTGTGTTGCTGTATATTGAGTACTAGTCGTTCTTGATAATTCCGTTGCTATTTTCTGCCAAACATTTTTCTTCAAACGTGTTTCAAATTCGCTATAATACATCTCGATTACGTGTATTAAAAGGAACGTATTTTCCTGTGGCCATAGTTTATTTTCGTCTCCCTCGTGTGATTCTGTAAGCTAAGTATGATGCCCACTCATTAAATTTGGATGG
>NW_022170249.1:31897478-31899557 GCF_008802855.1 Photinus pyralis
TCATATACGAATAATACCGACCCGAAATCCCTCCCATTATATTGTAAATATTGTAGCGAATATTCCAGAATTCCCGATAGGCATCGAGGCGCAATGAAAAGATTATTCATCGGCGACAAAGACCGAAGTCGCAAGTGACGTAAACTTTCCGAGAAATATGACGTGTTTGTTTTGAAGCGTCCTTGAACGCTCGAGAACATTCTAGAAAGAATATTGTTTGCTATACATGGCTATACATATAAGCAAATCGAATTGTGTTTCGAGTTGCCCATTTCGATGCGCTTATGTTATGTAATAAATTGTAAGTGATAAATAATAATTACTGTTAAATTAATCTATTTTAAACCTGTTATAAATTTCTTGTTAGTTAATTGTAAATAAGTAAAACCACGTACGATACGATATTTCAGTAAAGTCTTCCCTAAACCGGAACGTAATTACTGTGTTACCCGAAGATAACTGCTAGCCGTCAGCAATCATATTACTATTGAAAAGTCCAGAAGGTCACGTTTCCAGGTGGTTGGAAAGACTGCAAGAGTATGATTTCGTAACAGAACTCCAACCGGATTGAAACCATCATAATGCTGATGCATCATCTACACGAATCGTTATATAGGTTATTGAGGTACAATTGTGCAATTGCACGATCTAGAAGGCCATGTCCCTGAGGATGGTCGACACTGCTCACAACTAGAACAGAAATATGAATATCCAAGACGCACTGCACTTGCGGATGATAATTGGGCATCTCAAGAACTCCGGATAGCTCAAGAAAAGGGGCGTGATTTACGTCTAATGATAAACTAAAAATGGAAGAGAAAAGCTCAACCTGGGATCTCGATATAGTCCAGGTTTCAATACTTATTGGGCTCAGTGAACTCGTTGCAGCTAGAAGATGGTCTTCTTAAGAGAGAAAATAATGATGATGGCAAGACCACAAATGTATAGCTAGTGATACCGGAGGGCGAAAAGTGAAGTACTACGACATATACACGATGGTATATCGGGAGGACATCTAGGAGTGACGAAAACCCTGGCTAAGGTGCGGGAACGATTCTACTGGGTGAATTGCAAACAAAATGTGAAGGAATGGTGCAGAAAATGTGCAGTGTATGCCACAAGCAACGGACAAGTAGAAAAGAAGAAAGCACCAATGAGGCAGGCCCCTTCAAAGAAACAAATACACCTTGGTGGCCATGGCCTATTTCAGTAATTGGGGAGGAGCATATGCTCTGTTAAATGAAGAAGCGACAAGTGTGGCAGACCTTTTCCGGTAAAAGAACATTTTAGCAGATTTGGAGTACCCCTCATTGATTATACTATGCTATCTTTGGAATTATTGGTTACATTGGAAAGCGTACATAACTTCCAAAGGCGACTCGACAGGAACTCATTTTTGACCGCCCGTTATATACTCGATGCATCATGGCCGCAGACCTCAACAACCAATCAACAATTGTCACCACTACATCTATACTATATAAAGTGACTATATAAATGGAATATAAATTTAAACGTTGAAGTAGAAACGTTAAGTTTTCCTGGGGATTCTTCTACCCACCTTTCTGCAAAATTCGAGAATCTAAAAATTTTTTTAGGGACTTTTGTTGGAAGCATTTCTTAGGAGGTAGGTATATTTCTGAAAGTCATTGAATAGGATACAGAATTCATCGTTATGGCCGTCTGGTGCCATCGAACCAAAATGTACTGTTCTTACATGCCCATAAGACCTATACAGGGTGGTGACTTGCGTAACGCAGCATAGGGATTTCAATGTAAAATTTATAACATGCGATTATTGGCTCCCCAAATTATTTTAGAGCAAAAATTTATTAAGTTTTTTTGTGGAAAAATATTTTTTACGTCAATCAACCGTATTAGTTTTCAATGTTTTTCATAATAAAGACGGAACATTGAAAAAATAAGACCCCCATCTTCTTCCATAATCTGTGATGCCATTGAATTTTATAATACAAAAGCTACGCTATTATCCGTCATGCCATGGAATGTCTGATATAAAACAAATCAAATTCTATCAAAAAGTATAATATTTAGAACAGCGAATTCAACATAAAGAAA
>NW_022170249.1:31899657-31957678 GCF_008802855.1 Photinus pyralis
CTAAGGGCCGGTTGTACAAGTGTGAAGTTCAGGGATGGTTTAACTAAACTACGCCCAAGTTTTGAGCGTAGTTTTCGTTTAACCTCGTTGTACAAACTGCGTTCAAACTTCGTTTACCAAAACCACAATTTTCTGTTGTTGGCAACGTGCAAACATGCGCATAAAGAATTAATTGGATATTTGTTGTGAATAAACTTAACCTTCAATCAATACTAGTTTATTTATAACGATGTGCTCTAACGAAAAAAAAGTGCGTGCAGCCAATTTTACCGCGAAAGAAGAGGCAATATTAACCAGTTTAGTAAAACAATATGAACATGTCTTAGAGTGCAAAAAAACAGATGCGGTTACGAACCAACAAAAGACCGAAGCCTGGTCAAATGTTGCTCGGGAGTTCAATGTAGTAAACGACAGCCACCGTAGTGAAGCTGTGTTAAAAAAGAAGTTCGAAAATCTAAAGAAAAGGGTGAAAAAGAAACTGTCTGAAAATAAAACGTATTCAATGGGAACTGGGGGTGGTCCTTACAAAGACACCCCATTAAATGACACCGAAGAGGGCATTAAAGATATACTTGGCCCAAGAGCAGAGGGATTTCAATCACAATTTGATGGGGATGCTAGTAAGTAAAAAATGTGTACATTATAAACAATTTACATACATTTTACTACTTCCAGTTGAAATTGAAATACCAGAAACAGACGACCTGCAAGTTAGTAATGGTAAATAAGGACTTCCAAGTGTGTGTGTGGTTCAATATTGTTTCGTTACAGAGATGATAGTAGAGTTTGCTAACGATCACGACTACAGTTCGACCGTAAAACCATCTGCAACAGATGATATCGAAAATAATGGTAGTATACGGTACTGGTCATAAAGTATTAAATCTAAGTTCCTTCTGAATTTGTAGGTGATAAAAACTGGAAAAAGTACACACCTAATATGCTTAAAAGAAAAAAATCAGCTGCGCTTTGTGTAAACACCACTGGTAAAATCACTTTCAGAAATGTACTATAAATACTAATTATTTTAAAATTTTAGATACATCCCAGGGTGTTATTAACAAGAAGATTTCGCAGTGGGCAGAGGCTAAAACAAAACTGGAAGAGAGTAGAATGGAAGGTGTTTTGGAAGAACAAAAAGTAAAATTAAAACATACGGAAGAGGAACATAAGTTAAATTTAGAAATAAAAAAGACAAAATCTGAGTTCGAACTAGAATGTATGAAAGAAGAACACAAATTAAAAATGGAAATTTTGAAGTTACAAAAAGATATGTTATTAAAAAATGTTAAACAATAAGTTTGTTCGTAATATACACTGTACACTATGCTAAGCGATTAAAGTATTCGTGAATAAGGTGATGACGTACAGCATTATTTAGTCCATTGTTGTAATATGGAACATTTTCCACTTCGAAATTTATTTCAGCAGCTGCAATAGCTTCTTGTTCTTCCTCATTTATGTCTGGCAGTGCATCATTAAAGTTCCTAGCTATATTATGTAATACTGCAGTTGCAATTACTATAGCCTCGACCTTTTCTGCGCGTTGTCGAATCCCAAATGACAATATGGGAAATCGGCGTTTCATCACACCAAAGCACCGTTCTATTGGGTTACGTGTGCGTATTTGGGATTCATTGAATAAATTTTCAGTACGAGTGATCGGATTTCTTAGAGGAGTAATTAAATACGGCTTAATAGCATATCCTGCATCTCCAACTAATAAGTACCCTCTAAAGTCTCCATTCTCAAATTGATTTCTTATTTGAGAATGTAAAAATATTGTGCTATCATGAGATGACCCAGGCCATCTGCATACAATATTTTGAATCCTCAGGCTTGCATCACAAACAGCTTGCACATTATAAGAAAAAAAATTTTTCCGATTTCGAAAAATCTCAGCATTGTTACCGGGGGATATAATCTTCACATGGGTACAGTCAATAGCACCAATGCATTTGGGGAAACGACTAATCATGTAAAAGCCTCTACTTCTTTCTCTCATTTCTTCCTCTGTGGTAGGCATTTTGATAAAAATGCGGTGTTGACTGGCAATGGCTCGACAGACTTTTGTAGTAAGTCTGCTTGCAGTAGATTTATCGATGCCAATAAAGTCGCCTGCAACTGACAAAAAGCAGCCAGTTGCTAAATACCTTAGTGCCAATAATACCATACACTCGGCACTTACTGCAAAGTTTCTGTAACGAAATTATACGATGTGGTTGGGTGGTAGCTACACTATAGGGTCGTTTTTATACCTGTTTGTGGGATGTGATATTTCTTCTTGTATTAAATCAATTACAAAACGAACTGAATCTTTGGATAACCTAAATCTATTTAAAAATTCCTTATCATTCCACTTTGTAAAGTGGTTATCTCGGTGCCTATATATCTTTGCTGCTCTTCTGCGTCCAATTATATTAATTACTTCTAGGAAATCTTCATCATCTGTTAGTGCATGCAACTCCATTACAATTTGGAGGGTAACAGCATTGATTATGTTAATCAATGGTAACAGGTATTACATAAAATTATAACCTAACAAAACTAACAAATCGGTGACTATGCGCAAAGAACCAAAACTAAGCTTAAACCAACAAAATCGGCTGCTTAAATAAAACAAAACTTAAGTTGCGTTTAGTTGTTGAGTGAAGTATGTACAACACTCTAAAAAATTGAACTGTGTTTAAACTCAGCTTAATTCTTAAACTCTGCTTAAGCTATACTTGTACAACCGGCCCTAAGCCTTAGTTCGGGATGTCGACGTAAAAATCCTTCGTACCACTTTCGGCCGGGCATGTTATTTTTGAAGTTTTTTTTAAGCTCTTTGGCTAGTTTCGAAGCACTGGATAAAAAAATGTCTTTGGAAATCGGGAACCCACTTTTTGCCATAGATGTTATCCACGTAACAAGAAGATCCTCTTCAGTTTTTGAAAAAATTGTAGCAGGCCCCATTTTTCTAGACTCCGGATTAATACCCTTAAATTTATAAAGTAATGTCGTTTTGGGAACCTTGAATGTCTTTGATGCTGTCTTAACAGGCATACCACTTCTAACTGCACTAATTAAGAGCATTTGTCATAGAGCTTTCTGGATACCCCAAAATTTTTTTGGTGGCCATCTGTGAAAAATTAAAATTGACTTTATATCTAATCAAACTAAGTACAAGTAGGTACTTAAGATGTTTTTTTCCATGGAATTAAAAATTATATTGAGGGGTCAGGCATTGCATCTGTATTGTACGTAAAGGTGACACAGGGGTCACCTATAGGACATTATCTATTTATAGCTATTTTTTAAACAGAGATACAAATATTAGGTTAAACACATTAAAATAAGACATGTATATATATTTATTCGTTTGCTCCTATAGATGACCCAAGTGTTATCTACTAGATCAATGCATTTTATTTTGTTCCTAAAGCTGACCCCCCAAATATTTTCAAATTTATAGGTTAGAATCGTATTTCCATTAAAGATTATCTAATTTCATAGTCTCAAAATAAAATAAACGCAAGAAGTAGGATTTATAATGAATTAAAAACGATATAAACACTCTTTTGTGCACTTACCTTCTAAGCAAAATCACTATTCCCTTGATAAAATTTAGGAACGCCAAAATAGCGGCAAACGATACTGTAACATAATCTGCCATGACAGTGCAGTGTTGCCAAAAGATTTTAGACAATGCGTCGTCCTTCTGCTTAGAAGCGCTGTTTGAATTTTGCAAGTATGAGCATTTGCTTACTTTTATTCATACGGGCCATTGTACCAAACAATGTAAATTACTAGAAACTTTTTATGGTTTTACGTTCTCTTGATTCTTTTTTTTTATTTTAAACGGCAAACGCGACCAGTTCATAAAGTAGTGCAGACACATGTTCGACTGAAGGGGCAGACGCGGAAATATCAAATATTTTAACCTGCTGTGCAGTGTTTTTGAGGCGGCACAGCAGGATAAACTATCATGCTTTGATATAGTCGCGACAACCGCGTGTTACCGCTCACGTAGGACACTGCGTGCGAGTGAATACTGATGCACTTGAAAAGATGAAGAATGAGAACTTTTGGAAGCAACATTTTGCCGCTGCACGTCGCGCCTCCAAGCGAGCTAATTAAACCGCTGCGTCGCGAGAAAACAGTTCATGTATTGCACTCTTTTTCTTTTTGATGCGTTCATCCACTAATCATCGATGTGATCTTAGCCAGCTTTTTACATAACGGGCGATCAAAAATGAGTTCCTGTCGAGTCGCCTTTGGAAGTTCAAGTTAAATACGAATTCCCATGCAAACAAAAATTCCAAAGGCGACTCGACAGCAACTCATTTTTGATCGCATTTTATTAAGCAAGCGGATTAAATCTGTCTTGGGGCTTTCAATTAAATTCCATAAATAATAATCAATCATACTTGTGTAATTTGAGCTTGAATTTCCAAGTCTTGTAGTATGCATGTAGCTAAATTGTGATTTTGTAAAGTCACTTTATCCAAATGTCTTTTTAGTGTTATTTCGCATCAATGTATGACCTGCCTGCCAATTAAACATGAATACCAAACTTTAGCAATTTTATTTACAGAAAGTCACTCCACAATATGAAAAAGAGCCAGATTGAGATTATTTATTTCAAATTCAAAAAGCAATCCAAATGTTAATTGGAAAGTTTCATACTTAATTACTTCAATTCACTACATAACATACAAAAATGAAAATACTTGAGCAATTTCATAAAACATTCTAAATAGGTGTAAATTAAAAAAAAATAGTTATACAAAACAAGCCAATTAACATTAAGCAATAAATCTATCGCGAGGAAAGCGGTCTCCAACAGTCGCGTGTTCAGCATACTATCCATTCCAAAATTTTCTCTTCCATTTGGTGGTTTTGTTTCGCATCTGGATTTTCTCCATTTTATCTCGCGTCAAGTCCTTTACTTCTCCCATTTTTTTTCTACAGTAGTAAAAACAAATTGTATGCAACCATGCCAAATTAATTCTCTTCTCCATTTGATGGTGCTGGCCCATAAAACTCAGTTTTCCATTCTCATTCTTCCTACCATAGTTCTGTCAAAAGCTACTCCACTTGGTCGATGTTGGCTAATGTCGAGACACCTCTTCACCATTTGGTAGGCAATCCTCTCATGTTAAATTCTCTTTCCCATTTGGCGGCGCTGATCCATGTCAAATGGTTCCATTTGGTGGCACTGCCTTGTATTTAGGCAATCTTTTCTCGTCGAACTTCACCATTTGGTAGTACGTACTGTCCCGCGTCGAATCTTCTTCCCCATGTGACGGCGCTGATCCATGACAAATCGTCTTTTCCATTTGGCGACAGTAGTCCATAATGAATCCTCTTCTGGTGGTGCTGTCCCGCGTTGAATACTCTTCTTCATTTGGCGCGCTGACGCATGTCGAATCCTCTTCTCCATTTGGTGGCGCTAACGCATGTCGAATCCTCTTCTCCATTTGGCGGCACTGGTCCATATGGAATTCTCTTCTCCATTTGGTTGGTGCGGTCCCGCGTCGAGTCCTCTTCTCCATTTGGTGGCGCTGGCGCATGTCGAATCCTCTCCTCCATTTGGCGGCACTGGTCCATATGGAATTCTCTTCTCCATTTGGTTGGTGCGGTCCCGCGTCGAGTCCTCTTCTCCATTTGGTGGCGCTGACGCATGTCGAATCCTCTTCTCCATTTGGCGGAACTGGTCCTCCATATAGAATTCTCTCCTCCATTTGGTGGTGCGGTCCCGTGTGGAATCCTCTTCTCCATTTGGTGGCGCTGACGCATGTCGAATCCTCTTCTCCATTTGGCGGAACTGGTCCTCCATATAGAATTCTCTCCTCCATTTGGTGGTGTGTGGAATCCTCTTCTCCATTTGGTGGCGGTGACGCATGTCGAATCCTCTTCTCCATTTGGCGGCACTGGTCCTCCATGTAGAATTTTCTCCTCCATTTGGTGGTGCGGTCCCGCGTCGAATCTTCTCCATTTGGTGGCGCTGATCCATGTCAAATCGTCTTCTCCATTTGGTGGCACTGGTCCATGTGGAATCCTTTTCTCCATTTGGTAGACAATCTCCTCTCATGTCGAACTTCTCCATTTGGTGGCGCGGTCCCGCGTCGAATCTTCTCCATTTGGCGGCGCTGATCCATGTCAAATCGTCTTCTCCATTTGGTGGCACTGGTCCATGTGGAATCCTTTTCTCCATTTGGTAGACAATCTCCTCTCATGTCGAACTTCTCCATTTGGTGGCGCGGTCCCGCGTCGAATCTTCTCCATTTGGCGGCGCTGATCCATGTCAAATCGTCTTCTCCATTTGGTGGCACTGGTCCATATCGAATCCTCTTCTCCATTTGGTAGGCAATACTCTCGCGTTGAACTTCTTCATTTGGTGGTGCTATCCCGCGTCGAATCCTCTTCCTCATTTGGCAGTGCTGGCGCATTTCGAATTCTCTTCTCAATTTGGCGCCACTGGTCCATGTGTAATTCGCTTCTCCATTTGGTGGCACTGATCCATGTGGTATCCTTTTCTCCATTTGGTAGGCAATCTCCTCTCATGTCGAACTTATCCATTTGGTGGTGTGGTCCCGCGTCGAATCCTCTTCTCCATTTGGCGGCGGTGATCCATGTCAAATCGTCTTCTCCATTTGGTGGCACTGGCCCATATCGAATCCTCTTCTCCATTTGGTTGGCAATACTCTCGCGTCGAATTTCTCCATTTGGTGGTGCTGTCCCGCGTTGAATCCTCATGTCCATTTGGCGGCACTGGGCCATATCGAATCCTCTTCTCCATTTGGCAGGCAATCCTCTCACATGGAATTTCTTCTTCATTTTACAGTCCTGTCCCGCGTCGAATCCTCTTCTCCATTTGTCGGCGTTGGCTAATCTCCTCTTCTCCATTTGGCATGCAATTCTATCCCACATAGAACGTTTACATTTAGTTCCTCTTCTCCATCTGGTGGTGCCGTTTCACGTCCATCATTCTTCTCCACTTGGTGGTGCTAGCCCATTCAAATCCTCTTCATCTGGCGGTGCTGATTCACGTCCAATCCTCTTCTCCATTTGGTGGTGCTACCCAACATCCAATCCTCTTCTCGTCGTTTATGCAAAACCATGCGAAATTAATTCTCTTCTCCAATTGGCGATAGCCCTACGTTGAAACTTCTCCATTTGGTGATGTTGACCCATGTCAAATCCTCTTCTCCATTTGGTGGTTGCTGGCCCACGCCAAATCCCCTTCTCCATTAAGCGACGCCGTCCCATGTCGAATCTTCCATTTGGTAGTCCTGTCCCACGCCGAATTCTGTACTCCATCAGTCACCTCACTTCTTCCTTGTCAAATCTCCGCCGTCGAACTTCTTACCAGTCCATGTTGTCTCTTCTTCAGGAAACTAGGGTCGAATCTTCTTCCATTCTTCTCAATTGACCTCTTCTTTGGAAACCATTCTCCAATCCAGTTTCATCAAATCGTCTCCATCCCAGACAAATATGTGCCCATTCCTCTTCATCCTTGAAACTAATCCCTCGACGTCGATTCCTCTTCCTACAGCAAAATCAGCATTGCCCATAGGTAATCCAGTTGTTCTAATCCATTTAACAATAAAGCCAATGGGCAGTCGGCATTCAAAAGATTTACGCAAATCAATCAGATTTAAATTGAAACGATCTTCATGTCAGCCAATCATCTTCATTCCATTCTTCTTGAGCATCTTGCGACATCCTTTTCTTCTTCTTCCTTAGTGAATTGTTTCCTCTTCGTTCAAATGAACTGGCATTTTATTTTTGATGCAAATGCTGCAATCAAAAATGAACATTAGGAACACAGTGCCAGATTATGTGCGCCAACTAACCTGATATTTAAGTTGTTGAAACATCCTATGAAAAAAATTTGGTTGAGCATACAAACCTAAGATTTGTAATTCCATTTCTATTGCACGGGACGTAACTCTTCCAATGAAGACTAGGCGGAGGCTTGAAAAAACCATTCCCACATCAGTCGAAATGAGCTAGCTGCAAGATGATACTAAATAAACATGAACAAGAAATGAAAACAACTTACTTGATGTAAAAGTTGATTTTTTCTTCCTATGATTCCAAGAAAAATTGGATCGTTTCAAAAGCAGTTTAGAAGTGATGACTTAAGTACGCCCTTATTTGGTAAAAGTGGACAAATGAACTCACCAGTGAAACACAACTCTTGAACTTCACAAATCACGGATAACTAGCATGCATATTCACAAAGCGTGTCCCACAATATTAGGAAATTTTCACAGAACATTCAGATTTTAAAACCACTATGAAAACAATTCGTTGGCTTACATGCAAACCCTTAACCAGAAATATATGTTAAAGTAACATTAAACATTGAATAGAACAATTACTTTTGAACAATACCAAATACATGCAAAAATCCAATAGATTGTACGGAAAGTATATAAACTAGTGACAAATATAGTTTAAAATTAAAAACACTTTTCCAAAGAAAGCAAGTAAAACGTGCTTGCAATGGGTTAGAAAAGCCTATGTGGAAGCTTCAAGTGTCCTCGTGTGCTCTAGTTTGGCGGTTATGGTCTAAACTTAACAAAGTAATATACATGGTAAAACAATTAGAATTAACAAATAGGATTTTGGTTATAAAAGCCGAAATTCTAAAAAACAAATGGCACATGCTGAAGAAGTACCACGACAGCTTGACAAAGAAACTTTAAATACCTACTAACTTTTCACTATACACTGACCTATCACTGCAGAGTACGTGAGCTCTCGATTATAAGTGAAACTATAATTACCACCATGCAATCTTGCGGTTTTTAACAGTTTTTGCTTCTGTAAAATACAACTATTTCAAAATATAGTGTAGTTACCAAAAAGGTCAGGATGTTGGGTGTTGGTTTCTTCTCCAAATTATTCTAAAGGGAAGATCAAGCCGAAAACTTCTTAAAATCGTAACGAGAGAAAAGTTCAGTTCTGTAAAATACAAGCCCATTTGGAAGATAAGGAAAGGTTACCACGTTAGATGTTCCTAGTAGCGAGTTGGACTCTATTCTACCATTCTTTGGGCCGAAATCATCTTCGACAAACGAACTCGAGATAATGAGCTTCAGAGGGCGGTACAAATGCAGATACTCGAATTTCCTTCGGTTCTGTGAAACAAAATATCCAAATGGAAGAACGCAACCGTACCATGACACTGGTGAAGTGTAGATTGTCTCTATCCTCATAGTGTGCATGTTGGGTTAGGATATTGATGCAGACACGATTTGCTTTTTCTCCCCAATTCCGTCAGTTCTGTAAAATATCATTCCACTTTGGAAGGTAAGGAAAAGTTACCATATGGACACTGCGCGAAAATTTCTGATGCACCGTCTTTGTTGTTAAAAATCAGGTCCTTTTCGTTCAGAGAAATGACGGTGGGGTTTCTTAACCACTTTAGTCCTGTAAAATATACGACTATTTGTCAATAGTGTATTTACCCAATTGAATGACGAGTGTTCCCGAAGTAGATCTTCCAATGGATTTTGGTGCGAAGGAGTTGACAGAGACCGTCTCTTCTGATTTATGGGTCTGTAAAATATAGCAACTATTTGGATTGAAAGGCCAGTTACCCCGCAAGACGATGACACAAGATTTCGTGTTAACTGCTCTCAATGATGATGTTCAGTGTTGGCACTATCACAAGACCCCGAGCAACTCCATAAAAATTGGTAATTGGAAGTAAGGAAACCCACAATAACGACTGAAAGCCGTCGAGTCCTTTTGGAGCCTCCTAGAGATCTGTGATTAACAAATCTTGGATTTATAAAATATTTTGATGTTCCACAACCGGAATGACCGAAATTATTGGTTCTGGAAAATGTTAAGTTAAACAACGTTAACGGGTAGAACGATAGTGGTCCTGTTTGTTCTTGATGAAAGATCCATCCTCGGCACCTTGATGCATTCATCTAGATTCAGCAAAAAAAATGACAAAACGTTCGGCTCTGCACAACTTTGGAGGACACGCAGTTACTCGCAAATGTTCTAGTCTTTCTGGAACAGGCGGTTTCAGTAATGGCATCCAGCAAATAAGACTTGCTATTTCTGAATGACAGAGAAATATCATTCTTCACATTCAACGATGCTGGTTCCATATAGAGTTCAAATGTGATGATGGGGATGGAGGTCGATTCGCGGATATAACGCTCGTTTTGGTACTGCAAAATGAAGTTAAACTATGCTACCATGTAGAACAATGATAAGATAGTCCTGTTCGCTCCCCATGACCGAGAGTTTGTGATCTGTATGCTTCTTTGTTCTGACAAAGAGAGAAGATGCGGAATGAAGCTTCACGGCACCAGTACATAACAATCTTCATATGGTTCTGGAAAATATGACGATTTGGAAGTAAGAACAGGTTACCATGTGGCAGACAAGCAGTGGATCATTTACAACACCCAATGGAGGTCTTCTTTTGCTGCCGTAAAACGTCGCGAGCATGTTAAAATTTGTTAAAGTAGAGCTCTCAAAAATTTTCTGTTGGTTCTGTAAAACGTGAAGTTAGACAATAGTACCACACGATGATAAAGAAATCCTGATTTTCAATGATGATCTTTGTCTCTTGATAGTAAATTCATTTTGGTTCTGTCAAAGCAAGTTTGAGCGAAGAGAGAGATGATCGATGAAACGGTTCGCTCTGTAAAATATTTGGAGACGAAAACGTTGTCAAAAGTGCTTTGGTTCTGGAAATTGTGTAGTTAAAAAATGCTTCCACGCAAAACATTAGTAATAAGATAGTCCTGTCCATTCTTAGTTATGGATGTACATTTTGCTTCTACCACATCTTGAGATAAAGCGTCTCGCAAGCTGAATATTCAAAAATGCTCTTTTTGTTCTGGAAAACCCAAAGATTTGGAGGATTACCCATGAAACTGTCGACAAGCAGTGGATCTGTATGAAGCCTCCATATGTTCTCTCTGGTGAAGCACAAGCGTACAATCTCGATGTCTTCGCAAGAATGTTTCAAAAGAAAAATTTTAATAGAACCCTTGAAGTGTTCTTTTGCTTCTGTAAAACGTGAAGTTAAACAATGTTACCAAACTAGGATAAAATGGTCCTGTTCACTCTCAAAAATTGATCTTTCTGTTCTTGCCCATGTACCGATTTTGATCCTACCAAATCTAGTTCGAAGAAAAGCGATGATGGGTCATCTTGTTCTGTCAAGTATGTAGGCTATTTTCACATGAGTTGTTGAATAAAATGGCGATTGGATTTAGCCTCTTCTCTAATTTTGCGAAAATTTCGAAGTGCTGACTTGATTATGGTCTTTACAAATGAAGCCTCATAATGGTCTACAATATAAACGTAGAAAAGGTGCTTTAACATGAGCTACTTTAAGAAATCCTTTAGTTCTTCGCTCCAATGTTTTATCACTGCTGAAGGGTACGGTATTATTCACTGGGAGATCGACGGAATTTTGTATCAGTAGACTGCATTGCTATGTAGGTCACGATAAGAACAAATGAAATGTGCAGAATGGCAGCGGCAGTGATTTTTCTACAATAAAATTGTTAAAGGAAACTAATTGTAGTTACCCAAAAAAAAATGTGCATTTTCTGTCCTCGACTGGACTGGAATTAATGAAAGGTGTATTGTACATCTAGAATGGAATTATAAAAACTGGCCTGATGAAAAGACTATCAGAAATCCTTCAGTGTTTCTCACACGATCCTGTATTTCATGAAATTGGTTGGTTTGGAAGGTGATGGCAAGGATCTCAATTTTTCCGATCTTTTAATGTTATATCTATGCACGAAAGTAAAACTGTTTCTTCGTCCTGGTTGCAGACTTGGTGATAACAAAAATTTGGACGAATGTGTTGTGTTAATGATACTCTTCTCTATAAAGAAAAGTTAATGGAAAATGATTGTAGTTACCCAATGGAAAAAAATGAATCTTCATCTGGCGTTCCTCGATTCTAATGTTGCTAATTTGAAGCTTTCGGGTGAGATTCGCAAATTTAATGAAGGTCTACAATTGAACTATGAAAAAGTGCTCGATTTATAAATTTATGAAGTCGTTCAATATTTTTTCCTGATCCGATATTCCATGAAAAGCAGACTGTTGGCAAATAACGCCACTTTGTAACGGCACCAAGGGGTACATGTTGATGCATTTGTACATTGGAAATGTAAGGTATGCTTCCGTGTTATCTAATATTATTCCCCATTTGAATGAATAAAATGATAGCAATGACTATTTTTCTCTATAATAAAATTAATTAAGCAAAAAAATTGTAGTTACCCCAAAAAGCACTCTTTTCAGGGATCCGTGTTCATCGATTTTCAAGGAAAAATGAATAACCTGCCGATCAAGCAATCTGATTTGTCTGGGCAGTGGTAAAAACTGCAGTTTCTTGATAGAAATACATCTGCACTGCCAATTATAATTACGCTCTAAATGCTGCCACATTTAATGTCAAGTCATGTACTCCTTGTGAGGCGATAATCTACAACCAAGGGGAATGTCGTCAAACTATTACCATTACCTTTCTTATTCGTGATGAACTCCCGATGACTGCAGTTTGTAGGCGAGTGCAGCTGTTCGTTTATAAACTTGGTTCGCTCAAAAGTGGAGCAGAGTGTACACACTAACAACAAATTAAATGAAATACCACCATTACCTATTCATCTTCGGTCCATCTGCTTCTCCCAGGTTTTGTTATAATTACTACTTATTGTTGAATTTGTAACTTTGAAGTATGTTTATAATTGTGCAATGTAAAACGATAAAATGATATTTCGAGACAAGAATAAATTGCTCCCGTAGCATCTGAAATATGAGTTAGTTCCCAATGTTCAATTACCTACTTGTGGTTGCTTTCCTGCGAGAGGATACCAAGTGGTAATATAGTGTGATTTGACTTAAAGTGAATCGATTGATACAGATGCAAAAATTTTTTTGTTGGTCATCCTTGTGATTGTTGATTTGATTTAATTTCCGATTCTGGAATAACTTTGGTAAATATGCAGAGGTACATACCCTGTATTTGCAATAAAATGCCCTCCTCAAATTGAAGACGTGATATGATTAAAAATTTCCTCAAACTAACGCAAAGAATTGAGACTGCAGTTGAATAATACCATCAGACTCCAAAGTATAGTTTCATTTGCCATAAAAAATAGAACTTCGTGCTTCCGTGAACAATTTAAGAATCCTTTGATGTCTTCACAAGTTTGCATTCATTTCAGTAGAATAATTAAAAATCATTAACAATAACTTGTGATTTTCAATTGTAACTGTGAATTGAATTTGAAGCACAATCTGGTTAGAAATTTTACATCAATTTTTGATTATGCGAGACCTTCCTAAAACATCTTGAATGCAAAGAGCAGAGATGTATCAAATCTTGACTGCGTCCAATCCAAGAAACAGTAATTTGGAAAATAAGCAATGACAAACTGTTTTAAAAAATAACGGTGGCGCATTCATTCGCTAAAATTAAAAGGTAACTTTTTTATTTAGTTACCTTGTGAATTTTGCTGGGATAATTGCGATCGTATTCCTCTTCGGTGCAGAGATAATTCAGTTCGGTTTCAAACATCAATTAATGAAAGCGAAGTAAATTGCTAAAATAGAAGGGTTTTTTGCATAGGTATCGGAGTTACCGTATGAACTCAAATTGGTCTTCATTGTTCAGCAATGATTTTTCATATTTAAAGTAATTAAAGAACCGACAACATGCAAGAGGTTTGGACTACACTTACCCTTCACTAAAACAACGCATTAAAATACTGTATTTACCCATAGACTTTGACCAAACTAAATGTTGCACCTCCAAAATTCTCAGAATACAGCTTCCGTAACTTTCAAGGCGAGTTTTGAGCGAAAAAATTCATTTTTCTTCCTTTTGTAAAAAAATGTGTCGAGGTTGCAGTTACCTGGTAACTGTAGGTAATGCTCCTCGTCCGATAAGTAATAAAGGTCTTCATAACGAGTAATAGCAAAGTGTAGCGCACCTTATAACAGGCCCACCAGAGTACAGGAGTTTATTTAAAATTGATTAAACCGCCATCAGTTGGTTAGATGGGGCAGTCTTTCCTAAGAACATAATTAAAACAACAACATACTCATACCTGTAATATTTCGTTAACGTTTTACGGTATCCTTAAACATGCTTAAAATCGAACTACTTGTGCTTACTCGATGTCATGCTGACGTTCGAGGATGGTAACGCATTGGAGCGAGAGAGATTTCATTTACAGTGAGATACATGACGCTTGTATCTACATTTCAGGAACGGTTCACCTAAGGAAGTATGGCTTACAGTACTAAATCACGCATTCATGTGCAGCATTTCAGTGAGTGAACGACACCACCTTCCCACCAGGAACTAACATAAAACTACAGACTGGTGTTCGGTAGGCATTCATACACTCCTGTAAATAACATGCACAATTAATTCTGTTCAAAGAATACTCGAGTTACACCAATAATCCATGTAAAGTTTACAAGTTAAAACGCTTAGAACGAAACGATAACCAATAAAATTTACATGCATTAAAGAAGACTAAAAATCTTTTGTGTTACCGCCTTTCAACTGTAACCGTAAGCGTTCCACATGAGATAGTGGAATCCACCAATACTTCAGTGAATTTATCAAGGACAATCGGGACACCATTGTAGTTCGGCACGCATTTTCGCAGCTACTTAATGTAATATGGAGTTCTCAGCTGGCAGGAGTCGGGACAGTTCCCGTTCACATGTAAAGTTAAATTAATTAGTAATAAATTCACAAAGTAGAGAACAAATTTATTTTTTTTTAATTAAGTAAGTAATTACAAGAGATCAAAAACTAGGAATACTATATACATTAATTAAATAAACTCAAAAATCATTTACAAACCAAATGATGAGCTCCACGATCACGACTACGACCCCCAAGCCTCAGACATTCTCATGGGAGTATGTACTGGAATAGAAAAATGCATCACAGATTTTTGCTTTGAACGGTTAACACGTAAATCATCTTTCTACAGGAAATTTAATGTCTTTTAGTTGCGACATAAACTGATTTAAACTATATAATTCTTCGCAATCCAAAACGTGTACGGGTGAAGATTGATTCCGAAAATCGACATGCGTCACGTTCGCCTTGATGCTCCGCCATCTTTGCAAGCGTTGCTGTTGTTTGGATTTCAATTCAATTTCGGCTTTATAAAGGGCGTGTGTTAAAATGGCTTCCATAAATAAATTTTTACGTTTTTGTCGTTTTAATGACATTTTCTTGCATTTGACTTTACTAATCCAATCATTTATTGACTCTTTGTTAACGGTTCTATTATTTATGAGAGCAACGCCCATAATACCAACGAAAAATGTTAGATTTTTGTCGCAATCGGTAAGACAAAGTTAGAAAACACACCTGAATTGCTATTGTGCGACTTGGTTTCTTTTCTGGAGCGGAAGGCGACGTCTTGAGTGCACTCGAACCAACAAACAATCACTATCGCTGTCTGGCACAAAGTGAATGCGCGAAATCGACCAACTTGCTTTTATACCCAACGTCATCGGCACGTACGTATTCCTACGCCGCGTAGGAAAAGTAGTCCCACAATTACAACACGCAATTGCACGACGGAGTAATTCTAATTACAATTTGATCAACGCGCAAAACATGTTAAAAATCTTTTTATGGGAAAATAATACAAGAATTTGCTTTTTTCTTACTTATTTGCCTTATTTACGATTCATGACGTCTTAAACATTGACGCAAAAGGAAACTCATGGCAAATAAGGAATTCGTAAAAATAACACTTAACTAATGACTATTTAATTAACTTGCAAACGACAGATTTAATGCTATAGGTATAGATGGGAGATTACCGTTCTTCATTTTCCAGCGTGATCAATAAAAGCCATCTGTAAACAAAACAAAAAGGTTAATAATGTGCAAATTTGAGGTCACTAATGATAACAAACATGATAAGAAATTTCGTATTAAATCGTGTTGATTTACTTTATCAGTTTTCAATTAACAAAATGCGTCATAATAAATTCCAGGAATAGAACATGAACAAAGGGAATTGCATTCTCTATTATCGATTTCTTGTTTAATGCAACAATAGGTCGTGTAAGTATGAGAAGCAAATAAATATTTAAAGAGAATGGTTTTTGAATTAAGCTTTCTTTTCTAGCCGTTTAAAAAAAATGAAGGGGTTAAGAACCCGTTCTCCATTTTCATTATGAATTACTAACGGTTCTACCTTCTAGCATAGCATTTAAAAGAATTAGGGCAAGGAAGAAGTTTTCGTTCTCACGCTTTTATAGATGGCCCTCTGAGTTTGTAGTTTTTTGTGTCAGGGTTGCAAGATACACTCGATGGCATAACACGTACAGGGAGATTCTGACCGGAAGAAAACGATTTAGAAGATACAAACGACCATACTCCCATTCGCTTATGACAATTTTGCATGATTTAATTTTATACAATCGAACAACAAGGGGAGGTAGTTTATTAGCAACAGAATTTAAGTAGGAGTACAATCCTTAAATAAGCTTCCCTAGTAACGCTTAGGTATACAGTTGCACCAAGTATTCTTTTCAATTTTATCCTTCTGAATTTCAAGTGGCAAACTCAAAACGCTTCAAAAATAACATTCAAACCCGGCATTTTTAATGAGAATGTACGGTTGTTTTACATCATTAACTCATTATTGGAAGAAAAGTGGTATAACGTAAGGAATATCAGTAAAAAAAAGACTGATAATCTATCTTATCTACTATCTTTGTAAAATTTCCTTTGACGTCATGACGGTCGCCAATCGATACATCATGACCTACATGGAATTATGCGACGCATAGTCCATAGAACAGCATACGCCCCAATATCTTCATACAGCGAGTATAATGTGTAAATCCATATGGTACCTATAATACACTATGCTATGTCATAAATGTAAGGGGCGGTAGTATATAGTATTTGTATTTCTAATATTACATATACAAGAGGAATTGCATGAAAAAATAGCAAATATTTGAAGCAAAGTGAATACATTACATCGAGCATTACATACTAAAACTGCTTTTATATTTATATAACTGCGACCACACGCTAGCTAAATTCTGTATCGGTATTCTGTCAAGCTTAATGTCTTTCGTTCTTTAAATATATATTTATGTAAAATGGGTTAAGTGGAAGACGAGGTGGAAGAGCAGAAGTAGGAGTTTGGGCAACTACTATCTGAACTTTGCCCTTTTAGTTACTATTGCTCTCGCAATGTACTCACTTGTAATTATTTGTGTTTATACTGAATTGATAATATGGGTGTAATATACAGTGAATTTTTTTAAAATGCGAACATAGGAGTTTGCATACAATGTAATTTCCCTATGTTCGATTTTTAAAAAAACACATCAATCTATGGGGTGTGCGCGGTTCACATTCCCAAATCGCGCAACTTGTGTGACTATTAACAGCAACTCTATAGTCTTTATGATGAAGAGCACTCGGTAAGATTTTTTTAAAGAAGCCCTGTGAGCCCATGGCAACTTTAGGATACATTTTTCTTAAACTTACGATATCTTGACCTCACACGCCACGCACTGACACCACAACTCATTGTGAACCAACCTTCAATTATTTGTAGGTCATGTGCACCTGGTATTCTACTAATTTGATCTATTCAATACATAAATGAAGAAAATAAGAAAATAAATATCGAAAACAATTACAATAAATGTGCGAAGTGTCCTCCTTGACATTCTAAGCAATAACCTAACCGATTTCGTAATTAAATTGGACGGCGGTATTTTTAAAAATGTGACAGCTGTCAATTGTATCTACTACTCATTTGAACTATTCAATAGATTGATGTGTTTCTTTTTTAAATCGAACATAGGGAAATTACATCGCATGCAAACTCCTATGTTCGCATTTAAAAAAAATTCACTGTATGTAACCAAATAAGTGCCTGAATACACTATGCGTTTTAACCGGTCCCGTTTGACCGGACCGTTTTGAACGGATGACTGCATCCAATGGATTTAAATGCGAGCGTTTATACTTATCCGGTTGCGTTCCGCTCGCCGCAAGTAATGTAAACGCACACAACCTTCCGGTTTCGCAGGATGCGTTTTGAAAGGATGTGTCGAGGGATGCGTTTAAAACGCATAGTGTATTCAGGCACTAAAGGTATTATTATTATTATTATTATTATTATTATTGATTATTTGATTTTCTCGGTCTTGTCTAAGTTACACAACAATCGTCCCCGAGTCGTCCCACTAAAATCCCACAACTTTCCTGTTCCAATTTTACGGGCGCATGAAAAAACTCAAAGTGGAATCGCAGTGGTTTATTTATTTATTTATTTATAACGGTTAGGTTAAGTTTCTTATAATCAATGATAATTGTTATTAATCGACTATATTTCAATTCATTTGCGATATAAAAATGTATATCAAGAAATTAAAGAAAACAAGAAATACCAAATACACGAAGGTCGTATACAGCATTGTAATACGTAAATACAATGAATTTTTTTTAAATGCGAACATAGGAGTTTGCAAGCAATGTAATTTCCCTATGTTCGATTTTTAAAAAACACATCAATCTATTGAGTAGTTCAAATAGTAGATACAATTGACAGCTGTCATATTTTTAAAAATATCGCCGTCCAATTTAATTTAAAAATTGATTAGGTGATTGCTTAGAATGTCAAGGAGGGCACTTTGAACATTTATTGTAGTTGTTATCGTTATTTATTTTCTTATTTTCTTCATTTATGTATTGAATAGATCAAATGAGTAGAATACCAGGTGCACATGACCACCTACAAATAATTGAAGGTTGGTTCACAATGAATTGTGGTGACAGCTCGCGCCCTGTGAGGTCAAGGAATCGTAAGTTTAAGAAAAAATTATCCTAGTTACTATGGCCTCACATGGCTTCTTTAAAAAAAATCTTATCAAGTGCTCCTAATCATGAAGACTATAGAAACCGTTGTTGTTCATAGTCACGCAAGTTACGCGTTTTGTTGGTGGGAATGTGAACCGCGCACACTACATAGATTGATGTGTTTTTTTTTAAATTGAACATAGGGAAATTACATTGCATACAAAAGCGTATGTTCGCATTAAAAAAAACTCACTGTATATCCTTCAAATGTAGTTTTAATTTTCGTTGTAATATGGTCCGTTTGCTTGTCCGCTCTTCCCTTAAGACCAAAAAAGAACCAATTTTTTTTTGTTCTACTTGTGCCTCTATTGTGGATTTATGTTCACGGTAGAGGCCTTTTTGAATTTAGAAATATTTGTACAAACAAGATAAGTGTTCAAGATCAGGATTTCTATCATGGAGATCTCCAAAACCATACGGCGAGGGTTAAATTAGAAAAAAATTGCCCAATTAAACGGTTATTAATATTATCAGCTACAAAGAAAACCAGAATTACGATTGGTTCCGAAGATATGCTACAAAAACCGAAATTTGCCGATCTCGTTTCTATTTTTTTCTGATGTTATTTGAACAGATACAGAAAAATAAAAAACACTTTCATTATCACTTTCTGAGCTCTGCAAGACATTATTGACAGATTTTGAACAGAACGTCAAAAATTAACAAAAAAGCTCGCAAAAAAGGAATGATCAAGTATTTAATAATTGACAACACTTGATAACACAGAACAACTATTGTCGAGACTATTGTATTACGTGAGAAATAATGTTCAATTTTCAATAATTTCTAATTTAACATAATTTATGAGTAAAGTAATAATAAGAGAGAAAAAAATGTACTTTCTAATGAAGTTGAAGATGGCGGTCACACTCTAAAACCATGGCCCGTATGAATAAAAGGGAGCATATGCTTATGCTTGCAAAATTCAAGGTAAATACTCGTAAGTGCCCCTTATTACTGGTCTGTTTAGCAGCACTGCACTGCGTCCTGTCCTGCTGCTCAGCAGCGCTGCTAAGTCGCCCAGTGTGAAGGAGCACTTACGAGTATTTACTTTGAATTTTGCAAGTATGCATATGCTCCCTTTTAATCATAAGGGCCCATGTGTCAAAAAACCCTTTTAATCTCAAAATATGTAAGATAATTTCAAATGGAAGTGTTCTAATTTTCATGTGTATATATCAGACGGTTTCAGCGTCAGAGCATTGGTTCCATCTTTAATAGCGACCTTGTGTAACCATTTTGTTCGAAGTGAGTGTATACCATTACGTCAAGGTTTCTTTTCAGGGTGGGTACCTTCGCAAAAAATTGCGTCTTTTAAATAGAAAATCCTATACAACCTGCAAAACACTGTAGTGTACAAACACTTCAACACTTTTATAGGGTATCTCCGTAGCTGTTAATCCTATCGAAGAAGTAAAATCAAAATTTGAAAATTTTCACTCGTTTACAAGATACGGGGAAAAAATTATTTACAAAATGACCCTATATTTTCTTAGTTAAAAGAGATACAGAAAAATGTTCATTACAAAATTTCTTTGTAATTACTGTTAAATCTGTCGTTTCCAAAATAGAAATTCCAAACTGACTTTTGAATTTTGTTAAAGATAATATTTTTTGGATTAAAATATACAGGGTGTTAACAAATTAAGGGTAGGCGTAGATTTATTTTGAAAACGGCCGATTACCACCACAAACAAACAAAAATTAAGCATAAGCATTTTTACTGGAGAAAGCGCTATATAAAGTGAGAGATTTGATTGTTTAGTTGTGAGTTTACCTCGGTGTTTGTGTTTTATATATCATCATGTTAATGTGACTTTGTCAATATCGAGGTCAATATCAATGTTATTGATCTCCTGACAGCAAATATATTATTATTATTATTTTATTATTATTATTATTAAATAATCATTTTTCTGAAACTTTTGTAATCAACTCTTTTCTAACTCTCTTTTAACAAAGAAAGTATAGGGCCATTCTGAAGGGGATTGGTTAAAGTTACAATTCCCTACCTTATTGTAAATTGGGGGGGGGGGGGTTTAAAAGTAATAAACTGGTATTATCATTCATAGTATTTCATCAACAGTCTCATTAACAGGAATTTTCGAGCTAAGTTATGCCATTGAATTTATAGTATAAATTCAATGGTTATACTTCGTCATATCTCGAGAACAGAGTGTCGGACGAGATTACACACAAAGGCAAAAAGGGTCATCTGGACGAGTCATATCTATTGCTGATGGCAAAACTATATGTAAGTGCGAATTCCTCGAGAATGGAATGTCAGAGGAGGGTACTCACAAAGGGCTATTCGAACATCTGCCCAAAGCATATCTATTGGATGAAAGTGTGGTTAATTCAGATGACGTCAATAATGAGTCATAACAATTGTGTTGTAACAATTATCACACTATTGTCTAAGTAACACGCATTAAGCAAGTCGTTGTTGAAAGTGGAACACCCTCTACTTAGATATCACCGCTAAAAGTATTGTCTGGAAAATGGTCCATTAATACTTTCGAACACACAAGTAAGTATATTTATTAAGGATCCTCAGATCCTTTATAGTTTTGTATTGTCGTCCGTCCGTCCGTCCGTCCGTGTGCGCTCTAACTCTTTTTAAAAGTGGCCGATTGTGTTGAAATTTGGTATACGGGTACGTTGGACATTAAGAACGGACGCTATTGATTTTCAGGAAGCTGGTTCAACAGGAACAAAAGTTATACGACTTCGAGTGAATCGGGAACAGGAAAAACTGCGAACTCAATATAATAAAAATTAACATATTTCATTCCCTAGGTCATGTATCGAGTTCGGACTTTCGCTAGATTATTCCCTATGACTCTTAGATGTGTAACAATTCAATATAACTCTTCTCTGTGGTCTCGGTCAAAAGTTTTAGAGCAAAATGTACCCAAAATTATTCTTTACACATGAATTTAGAGTTGTAAAAGCTTTCAAACGCATTATCTTGATGCTGAAAGAGTTGATAACGTGCACGTTTGATAACCGCATGTGTGTGATTCAAAAATGTTAAATTATTTTTCTGAGGCCACATGGATTTTGATCAAAATATGTCAAAATCGTTAATTATGCACCAAGATCGTTGGGAAAAAGACTACGCGCATTATCTCAATCATTTTGCATCGATATGTCAAAATCGTATGCACCAAGATCGTTGGGAAAAGACTGCATTATCTCAATGCCCAAGACATGAATTTGATGCACCACGTGGATTTTGATCAAAACATGTCAAAAAATGCACCAAGAGCGTTACGCGCATTATCTCAATGCCCAAGACATGAATTTGATGAATTTTTGGCGAAAACGTGGATTTTGATCAAAACATGTCAAAATCGTTATTTGTGCACCAAGATCGTTGGGAAAAAGATCAAGAGCATTATCTCAATGATCTAAACATGAATTTGATCTATTTTTATGGACCACATGGATTTTGATCAAAACATGTCAAAATCGTTATTTATGCACCAAGATCGTTGGGAAAAAAACCAAGAGCATTATCTCAAAGCCCAAGACATGAATTTGATGCATTTTTGTTAACTATAAAATGTATTTTGTAAGATTAAAATAAATTGTCGTTAAAAGTGATTGTAATACTGAGGATCCTTCGATATTTCGTTGTATCGGTTTATTTTATATACATAACGTAGGGAATTTTCTAGAAGTCCCGGTAGACATCGAAGGGCCATAAAAGATTAGTCATCGGCGATAAGAAACGAAAACGAATGTGACCCATTTTTTTCTGGGAAATATGACGTGTTTGTCCAGGAACATTCTAGAACACTCGGAAGTGTTCGGAAACTTTCGAGAAAGAGGGACGTTCGGTAAAATGTGCCAAAGTAACGTACTTGTGCTACTTGAGTAGCTTTGGGGGCTCGTGGGTTCTGAAAGAGGATGGGCACAAGTAAAATCTTACCTGCTACTTTTTATACATAAAATCCATTCTCCTATTATTCAATCGGGAAAAGACCTCAATGACTTTATTATCGAAATCCGGGATCGACTGGACGAACTTTTTTTCTATCGAAAGGACAGCCAATGCGTTTAGTCGATCTTCTGATATTGTGACATTGTTCAGGAAAGTTTTAATGCGTTTTAGGGTTGAAGGACACCGTTCACATTCGGTAGTCGGCATGGGCGTTGTACAAATAATATCCAACAGTTTGTATGTTTCTGTCATAACTTTTTTTAGATCGTTGTCTGTTATGAACACTAAAAATGGCAAAAGACCACTTACGTCGCACATGTTATCACGTGCATACAGTGCTGAAAGTTCACTTTTTAATTTTACACTGTCCAACATGGGATAAGATTTCACAGTTTCATCAAAATGTCTTTGGGGAAATGAACGTCTGTAAGTTTTAAACTTTTTGGAATCAAATAATTTTGCGGCACTTAAGTGATCCTTGAAGTCAAATCGGTCGACAATTTGGCTTAAAATTGTGTCACACACTTCCCTAGCAATATCAGCTCTGTCTTCTCCAGCTGTTAGTTTCTGTCTTTTCATAGTAGGTTCTTCATTAATGCGTTCATGATTTATATTGACAATAGCCTTTCTAATTAGCATAATTTGCTCTTGAAATTCTTCAACTGCCGCTTGCATTTGAGCACTTTCAATCCCACGTATTTCAGTATGATTGAATAATATTTCAGCGTGTGGCATGATGAAATGAAATATTTTTAACCAGTAGAGAAAATCTGGGCAATTCAAATGGTTCAACAAACCACTTGCTTCACTAATAGTCACTGAATCCGTCCCATCTTCGTCAATTATTTTGTCTAGCCATTCTCTGAAAGAATGCTGATGCTCAAATAATGCGTTCACAGTTCGACTTTTAAAATTACCGCGTGTAGGCGCGTGTTGGACTATTTCATCAACAATTGCTGTTCGTTTTGGTGTTCGAGAAAAAAATCTTGAAAATGATTGCAAATTTGCAAAGAAAACTTTTACATTTTTATTACACTGTGCCGCTCGTTCAATAATTAAATTAAATTGGTGCGCGTAAGAATGAATATAATGTGCATGCAGAAACGTTCTTTTAATAATCGCTTGGACACCATTTATTTTGCCACTCATAACGGACGCCCCGTCATAAGTTTGGGCGATTAATTTATTTTTATTGGCCGATGTATTGTTATCAGACGCGGGATAATTTAAATTTAAAATAGTTTCTAATTCATTCAGCAACGTGTTTGCTACTATACCGGCGTTATGTCCCCCCGGTTTAAAAAAAGACCAAAATCGTTCACAAATCTGTCCGTTAAGGACATAACGAATTATAACAACCATTTGCTGTGGATTAGAGGTGTCTGTTGTTTCATCGGCCTCCAAAGCAATGAAATTTGCAGATTGGATTTCTTTTAAGACTTCCTGCTTATAAACGTGCAACATTGCATCTAACAATTCGTTTTTTATAGTTTTCGAGGCGCCTTTAAAAACCTGCGAACCTTCCATATTTGCTGCCAGCACGGCATCTAATTCCGATGCAAAGTTGACTAAGCCTACATAGATCCCAGGATTATCAGACGTCAATGTTTCATCAAGACGTCGTAACGCCAATTCAAAGGCACCGCAAAATTTTATACACATAATTAATCGGCGCAAAATATGTCGATTTTTTTCCACATTTTCGTTGTGTTTAATTTTATCCCGCAAATAAGCACTGCCCAATTGTTCACGTATGTTCCCTTTGCCTAACAAACTAAAATCCATGCATGCGTTCATGTGAGAAACGGAATTTTCGTGTTTCTTCGCCCTCTCCGCCATGTGTTTTAAATCATCCAATCCTTTAGTATTCCACGCACTAACTTCTTCCTTAAAAATTAAGCACATAAAACAGAAGAGTTTATTTGTTACCGAACATCCGCACATCCACTCGTACTTTTCATAGATATTCCTGTTGAATACTCGTCTGTAAGTTCGGGTTTTGCTTGCAGACGTGGAGCTAATTTGAAGATCGGGAATAGGTCTTCCTCCCTTCTTAACTAAAAGTTTCTCATCAAAAGATAGCGGTGCTTTTAAAAGATTCTGCACAGAATACACTTTCGGTGGCTCCATTTTTATCAGTCACTTGGGTTAGACAATAATATACACGCGCGAAAAACAAGAAAAAAACACAAGCTTTACACAAAGATAAAAAGAAAACGTAGTATGTGCTCGTACACAGACAATCAACGGACTGGGGGCCGGGGGGCGTCAACCTCGGTATACAAAACAAGTTAAACGCATATGGCGAAGCTGACCGAAGTCGAACAAATCATACTCGCATTGGGGAACACGCAGATTGTTCCGCGGAAGGCAGTATTAAGCGTTACGGCTAATCTGCGAAAGGCCGGAAGGGAAGTTTGATGCTATCCGTTATAAAATGAAGATTATGTGAAATAATAATGCGCTGATTGACATGGTAATTTTTTTCTGCCGTTTATCTTGGTGGGTAGGCTGCGTCTTCAAAGTATAGCCAAGTGTTTTAAGTTGGGGACACCTTTTACTTTGACAAGTAGCCACATAATACGTAATGCCAAAAGTTGCGTCTAATCGATTCAAGATTAACAGTGCCCTTTTCGCATCTCGATCATTTATGAACCGAATTGCAAAATTTTTTATTTATGAAGGAATTTAAATAAAATTTGATACGTAGGTACTAGCAATAAAAGCAAATTTTTACGAAAAGCATTATGCGAGTCACTCTATCATTGGGCGAAAGCCTGTTGGGAGCCCAGAAACAAGAGAGGAACTAATAAATAAATACTGGTACATAAATAAAATCTAGCGCCAGTTTTAAAACTTGGTTTTCCGCATGCGCAGTGCCAACTATCTTATTTATTGAAGCATTTAAATGAAGTTTGATACGTAGGAATAAAAGCAAATGTAAAGCCAATTCTTAAACCATATAGTACAGGTCGTTTGCACCGAAAAATTTAAGTAGAGCTTAGCTTAAAATCCATGGCAACCATTGCCTCAATAATCGTTGCCATAGCTTTTAAGCTACGCTTAAGCTAAGACCTACTTAAATTTGTCGGTGGAAACGGCTGTAAAGAGCCAATTTCAAAATTTTGCGCATGCGCACTGCCAACTTTCTTATTTTCGAAAGCATTTAAATGAAATTTGATATTTGGGCATTTGGAATAAAAGCAAATCTAACGCCAGTTTCAAACTTTGGTTTTGCGCATGCGCAGGTCCAACTTGCTAACTTATAGAAGCATTTAAATGAAATTTGAAACTTAGGGTACGTTTATGTTGGAACTGATATAAACGATAAGGCCGACGATACTAGCGATTACTAGCAAAGAAAATGATGTTATTGATATTTTATATGCAGGTGTTTATATTGGAATGCCGCGTTGAGATACGCTTGGCAACCATCAATGATAAAAGCTTCAATATAAACGACTGCATATAAAACAATGATATGATTTTCTTTGCTTCGCTAGTATCGTGGCTGCTATCGTAGCTCCAACATAAACGTACTCTTAGACAATTGGAATAAAAGCAAATGTAGAGCCAGTATCAAAATTTGGTTTTGCGCTTCCGCGATGTCAACTTCCTTATTACTATACTTACTGTATATTACTATAGGCTAATCTCACGCCAGTTTCAAAATTTTTTAATTTTTTTATTTATTGTCCCTCTTGTTCTAGCCTCTAGGCCCTCAACAGGTTTACGCCCAATTACAGAGTGACCCGCATAATGCTTTAAAATCTGGTTTTGCGCATGCAACTCCTTTATTAACGATTGAAACTTAGACTCTTGGAATAAAAGCAAATGTAAGACCAGTTTCAAAATTTGGTTTTGCGCATGCGCGATGTCAACTTTCTTATTTAGAGAAGCATTTAAATACAATTTGATATATAGGTACTTGGTAAAAAAGCTAATTTAACGCCAGTTTGAAAATCTGATTTTGCGGATGCGCGAGGCAACTCTCTTATTATCGACAGGATTTAAATGAAATTTGAAACTTAAACTCTTGGAAGAAAAGCAAATGTAAGGTCAGTTTCAAAATTTGGTTTTGCGCATGCGCAGTGAAAACTATCTTATTTAGAGAAGCATTTAAATAAAATTTAATATATAGGTACTTGGTAAAAAAGCTAATCTAAAGCGATATTGAAAATCTGGTTTTGCGCATGCGCGAGGTAACTCTCTTATTATCGACAGCATTTAAATAAAATTTGAAACTTACACACTTGGAATAAAAACAAATTTAACGCCATTTTACAAAATTTGGTTTTGCGCATGCGCAGTGATAACTTTCTTATATACGAAAGCATCTAAATAAAATTTGAAACTTACACACTTGAAATAAAAGCAAATGTAAAGGCAGTTTCAAAGTTTGGTTTTGCGCATGCGCAGTGCCAACTTTCTTATTTATAGGAGCATTTAAATAAAATTTGAAACATAGACAGTTGGAATAACAGTAAATGTAAGGCCAGTTTCAAAATTTGGTTTTGCGCATGTGCAGTGAGAACTTCCTTATTTATAGAAGCATTTAAAGGAAATTTAATACTTAAGCACTTGGAATAAAAGTAAATTTAAGGCCAGTGTTTCTAAGGTAACGCGATTTGCTGAAAGTACTGTTTATTTTTTCACTTTTCGAATAAAATTAAAATCTCAACTCAAATTGTGCGCCCACCCAAAAGGTTTCGCCTGTGGCAACTGGCCCTGTGCTGCAGTGGCACTAGCTAATTTTGGGACTGTATAATGTAGGTCTCGATGTAGGTATAACAGTAATACTAATATAATAACTCACCTTAAGAGGGTTGATGGCATTTGTGAACTGCAAACCAAGACTCCGGAGTAGTACGACGGGAAGGAAATCAGTACTGTATAACTTATGTAATCCATCTATTGCAATCATAGTGGGAACATTATGACGTTGACGTCTCGTTTCATATTCTCGTAGATCGTTAATGTGACCTGCAAAAAATTGCAAAATAATGAAATGTGATTTGGAGTGTAAGGTACACGATAGAACGTCACTTGTTTCAGTCAAATGCAATTAGCCTGTCATTGAACTAGCAAACATAAAAGAACACATAACAAATAAACAACAAACAGCAAAGAGTTACAAAAAAGAATGATTTTTTGAAGGACGTAATAACGGGCGATTAAGAATGAGTTGCTGTCGAGTCGCCCTTAGAAATTCAAGTTAAGTACGATTTCCTATGAAAACATAAATTCCAAAGGTGACTCAACAGATCAGATAAACATTCATACTTATTAATTTTTATGAGTCAAGGGGGTATAATTGGTCGCTGGGAGCGAATGCTAAAACGAAATCTTCTCTCTAGTTATCTAAATGGACACGTTTAATTTGGTTGAAATAATTATCTTCTTGATAGTATATGGTAGATAAAAAACAACAATAAGTCGTAAGTAAGTTTCCTATTGGCGATCGATTTCGACGATAGAAAACTTAGTTACGACTTATTGTTGTTTTTTATCTACCATCTACCACCTTCGAGTCCCAACAATATAAAATGGAGCAATTTATCTCTAAAATAATTATCTTGTATTTCGTTTATTTCATTGTTCAGAATTAACGTGTTAAAAAAATTAGAGACATCTAGAAATAATTGTATTGCGTTATTACAAAACTTTATCTCCGGTCAGTGCAATAGAGAGTTCTCGCTACGAAAAGCCATTTAAGTTATAGATAAGCAGATGTTTTGTGAGAGCAAAGTAAACATAGGTGCGAATTTATTACACACGGCATAGTATTTTCATAAAGAAGTAGGAACGAAAGGAATGGAAGAATTTTTTAAAAGGGAAAAGACGACGTTAAAGGCCGCTTGACATGGAGCAATACAACGCGCAAGAACTTGCAGAAAGAAATTGCAAGGTCAAATCCTTGCATGCAATAAGCATTGCATGGTATTTGACATGGTGCAATTCTATTTCAATTGCCACATGTCTGCCAACAGAAGAAAATATGGACTTGTCATCAAATCTGCTAACCTTAAATAAAAATTGAATTTTGATTGCTTGAAGAAACATGAAAATTACAAGAATAAATCAGATTAATAAAAAACAAGTAATGAGTGCGGCTCTCAGCATCATAGTTGCCGCCCCTGTATTTTACTAGGTTGGTGACACAAAAACAACTAGATTTATCCCTAGAATTGCGCGATTAATGCAAGAAAAATAGCACCGGTCCTATAAAAATTGCACGCAAGTCTCTTGCAGCAATTGATCAGCTGGCTTTGAACTGCGCATGCCTTTCGCAATTTTTCTTGCAACTTGCATGCAATTGCAATTTTTATTGCTCCATGTCAAGCGGGCTTAAACGGATTTCTTTGGTGGGCGCACTTTTAGTGTAGTCTTGGTGATTGTAAAGTTGCAATAAAAGAAAGTTCGGTGTGTGCTCTAAGAGATTTTACTAATACGCCGTTTAAAAGTGAATGTTAAGCTGAAGCGTTGTTCACGTATACCGAAAAGTAGTCTGAGTTTCTGTCTATCGAGCAGTTATCACATAAGGAATTTCTTTAAGGTTTTCTAAATTACCCTATTAAGTGAAGTTTTTCCCACCATAAAAAAAACACGTCTATTATTACACCCAAGTCAGTGTTCTTGAAATGAATTGAAGGCACCTCTAAAAAGTATCACTCTGTAATTGGGAGCAAGCCTGTTGAGGGCCCAGAACAAGAGAGGGATAATAAATAAATAAATATTAATAAAGCAAGCGTAAAGAAGTGAAGTTTCCGAAGCAATCTCACCTGGTGTTTTGAGTTTGTGCGTTTGTTAAAGTGAATTACAGTTGACTGGATGTTAAGAATTGTTAACTTTAAGGTAATTAAAACTTTATTTAAATTTCATTTGTTTCAATCGATCGCATGTTGCGTGATAGTTGTCCCCCTTTCATAAAAAAATTGTGGTAGAGTTTTAGTTTTTGTTGAGTTAACTGTACAGACGCTTGTGTGTGGTTTTAGTGACTGTTTGCCATTGCACATAGTAATATCACAGATATACATCGATTGCTAAACTTATGAATTATTAGGTACTTAAAAGCGCTCACATGTACCATAATATACTTTACAACTTAATAACCTCTCTCTAAATGAGTCAACAGACACGCGCCGCGCGCGTTGGTTGGTTATTACATTCCAATGATATGAGAAATGTGATCTTGAACTCATTTCACACAAAACTGAGAAGATCATTGGCAACACACACTTCTATATTTAATCCTTAATATATGAATTGGTAGTAAGCTAATAATAGACTTTTTGATTTGAAAAAATACCAGACCAATTTCATTTTTCTATTTTAAAATACAATTTAGTAAGGTTTAAAACTTATAACCTCTTAGCTTTATAATTAATATTCGTAGCAGCTCTTATTGAGTGGCAAACAAAACTTGTGCTGTGCATACCTACTTACCTTGCAATACATGGCCATATACTAGTGAGTTACAGTTTTAGTAAGAGATATACAATATGTTTGAAATAAAATAAATCGCATGATAAAGGTGAGTTTATGTACTAATTTATCTTGATTATCTGATATAATTAGTTATATGTAATTCTCCATATGAAAAACGTTTTAAATTGTTTTCTTTGAGGCTATTTTGGACAGATTAAATGGGCAAAGAATTGCAGAATTGTATGTAGGTACTTAGAATCAGTTTCAGAGTTTCTTCTAACTGTATAAATGTATAAATGTATGTATAAATAAAGAAATTATGATCAAAAACCCTAAATATGTAATTTTTGAAAATGCCTTGGCGTTCATTTATTTTCAAAGATATCAAAAAGTAATTTTAACAAACCATTAGTGATTTTTTCTCAGCTTTTTGATATGTTAAAAGGAAATTTTTGTTGCTTTACTCGAAACTGACAAGTGATAGAAATTTTCTTTTACCACTATCAGAAAGCTGAGAAAAAATCACTACAGGTTTGTTAAAATTACTTTTTGATATACTGCCCGCCATAAGTATCCAAACACGCATAGGCCAGTAAATGACCGTTTTGCCTTGTAATTTTTCGCGCATCGACGGATTTGCTTCAAGATTTGGATTTAGGTTCCTCTTACCCTCTACTTCAAAGGTGAACTTGAGTCCAGGGTTGCTTTTACTTGGGGGGTGAATGCCACCCCTTCTCGGGGGGGAAAAAAGACACGTTCAAAATAAGCCCGGAAATTGATAAATTGAGTAATTCTAAGCAACTTTTGTTCTATAGGGTTTTTTCACTAAGTCAATAGTATTAGAATTATTTGCGAGTGAAAATGTTCATTTTTCAACAAAAAAACCACGTTTTCAGACGGCTTTTCGCAAACAACTCTAAAAGTATGTATTGTATCGCAAAAAGTATTCTTAGCAAAAATATAGCTTATAAAAAAACAAACAAAATGGTCTACATATGAAGTCTGTAGACCCAGTAGAAACAAAGTTGTAGCTCATGAAAAGTAGGTTCTCATTCGTCAAATTCCAAATCGAGTACTTCAACGTGAAATAACCAAAAAATGAAGCACTTTTCGGGGAAAACCTATGAATACTTTTTTTAAAATGTTTGAAAAAACCTTTCATTTTGTTTTTAAGAAAAGTTCCTAGTATCAAAACTAAGTGAGTTACGCTCAAAATAAAGTTGGTTCTTTTTTTGGTAAAAAAATTGAGGAAATCACCCCTTAATTAGCACCCTAATTGTAATTAAGCGTTACCGCTTTAGAATTTACTTTATTTATGTATGGTTGATATGATCTGTAAGTTTGACCGGAGCAAAGTGGTTAGTTTTGAAAAAAATGTAGTTTTGAAGTAAAAAAAAATTTTGAAATTTTGAAAAATTGCCTACTGTAGTAAACTAAACTAATACACTAATAATTATTTGGCAAAAAAAGGCAATTTTTCAAAATTTCAAAATTTTTTTTTACCTCAAAACTACATTTTTTTCAAAACTAACCACTTTGCTCCGGTAAAACTTACAGATCATATCAACCATACATAAATAAAGTAAACTGTAAAGCGGTAACGCTTAATTACAATTAGGGTGCTAATTAGGGGGTGATTTCCTCAATTTTTTTTACCAAAAAACAAAGGACTAACTTTATTTTGAGCGCAACTCACTTAGTTTTGATGCTAGGAACTTTTCTTAAAAACAAAATGAAAGGTTTTTTCAAACACTTTAAAAAAGTATTCATAAGTTTTCCCCGAAAAGTGCTTCATTTTTTGGTTATTTCACGTTGAAGTACTCGATTTGGAATTTGACGAATGAGAACCTACTTTTCATGAGCTACAACTTTGTTTCTACTGGGTCTACAGACTTCATATATAGACCATTTTGTTTGTTTTTTTATAAGCTATATTTTTGCTAAGAATACTTTTGTCGATGCAATACTTACTTTTAGAGTTGTTTGCGAAAAACCGTCTGAAAACGTGGTTTTTTTTGTTGAAAAATTAACATTTTCACTTGCAAATAACTCTAATACTATTGACTTAGTGAAAAAACTCTATAGAACAAAAGTTGCTTAGAATTACTCAATTTATCAATTTCCGGACTTATTTTGAACGTATCTTTTTTCCCCCCCGAGAAGGGGTGGCATTCACCCCCCAAGTAAAAGCAACCCTGGGCTCAAGTTCAACTTTGAAGTGGATGGTAAGTAGAACCTAAATCCAAATTTTCATGCGATTCGGTGGAGACGCGGAAAATTATACAGTATCGCCGTATTCCACGTTCATTTACTGGCCTAGCAGTGCACTTTGCTCAATTTGATGAAATTTCCAGGACAGTTGTATTTATTTCGAAATAAGAAACGATGAAAATTTGAACATTATACAAATTAAAGTAACACTAATAAATGCTTCCATAGTCTTCCCCTTCGCTGGATCTAACACGTGTGGGTTATAACCTTAGACCATATAGTACATGGACTGCTATTATTCCTATGCTTTCAATACAAAATGGGTGGTCACGGATAGAGGGCACTGTAGTCGTTGGTATGTGAATCTCAGGGTAAACTAAAGTCGTATGAACACCACTCGGATCGCGTAAAGAGTAGCTTTTATGGTAACCGCGTAGTACAGGAAGCTTTAAATACTCTCGATTATCTTCTATACGTCCACAAATAAGAATAGGTTTGCATTTTTTGCCTTATCTAGGCGATTAATTAATTGACGTTTGTGAATTTATAGGTTGACAGTATCAAATCGTATCTAATCGGACAACTTCGGACAGACTCGTTTACCCTGAAACTCACATACCCAGGCGATGTCCTTGACCATATTTTCGTTACAATTAGCAGTCCATGTACTATATGGTCTAAGGTTATAACAGATTGGAGGCTAAATGCTTTACAATCCCCTGTAAATACTTGTAAACAGTTTAGGTGATCTTCATAGGCGTCTTTTAGAATCTTGGAACAGTCTATCTATCACACTTCGTTTTTTGTACAGTTAGAAGAAACTCTGAAGGGAAACTTAATCTATAGTCGGTAAAATGAATAAGTTCGCATATCGGATTAGCGCTTATATTCACAGCGCGCATGAGGTTATACATCTTTCCTTATTTAAAACATGACATTTGAGATAGAGGGCAAGTGCGTATCTAGTTTTACGAACCGCGGGCGGTGAACTAAGAATTACACTGGACGTTACAGATGTTTAAAATGGAGGTTGTTGCAGCAAAAAGAGAAAGTAATAGTTAAGGTATGTTGGTCTCGGAATGGGAAACACCCACTTAAAACACGTTTGAGTGTCACTGGCTTGACGCCTTTAAGTGGGTGTTTCCCATTCCGAGACCAACATACCTTAACTATTGCTTTCTCTTTTTGCTGCAACAACCTCCATTTTAAACGTCTGTAACGTCCAGTGTAATTCTTAGTTCACCGCCCGCGGTTCGTAAAACTAGATACGCACTTGCCCTCTACCTCAAATGTCATGTTTTAAATAAGGAAAGATGTATAACCTCATGCGCGCTGTGAATATAAGCGCTAATCCGATATGCGAACTTACTCATTTTACCGACTATACATACAATTCTGTAATTCCTTGCCCATTTAAACGACTTTGTATCTCTTACGGCTTATTAGATCCCCATAGTAAATATTGGAAAAAATATGTATAATTTATAACAATACTTAAGTAATAGATTGGTGGTAAACCACCAACAATTTTATGTCGATGACGGTAAGACCTATTACTTAAAGCATTATTGTTATAAATTATACATACTTTATTATAATACAGCCTGATGAACTTCAACAAAATCGTTAATAATACATGATAAAAGTATGCAAAGAAAGGGTCGTCAACACTAAAGGGCGGTTAAATGTTTGTAATTTTTTTATAGTTCTGTTGTATGGTTTATTCAGAACATTGGGTATGACATATACTACACAAACCATTCTTTTTAGATATAGGGATGTAATTACAAACTAGCCTTCATAATGATTATAACAAATTCATTTGCAATTCCTGTTTTTATGTTCTGGAAGAATCCTCACACGTAGATTAGTGTTTTAACTTACAGGTTTTTTGAAATTAAGAATTTTATATACAAGGCGTCCTCAAGTAAGAGGTATGATCTTGGCATTAATTTTTTTAATGGAACAGCCTGTATATTGTGGCAATTTACAATGGATATAGTAAAACTTTTTGTATTTATATCTATGTTAAATATATCTACATACCATTGATTATACGTACACAATTATCAATGCTTCTACTTAATTGATACTGATGATCGGAACAAGACTTGTTCCTGTTTAAGTAAGGTGCAGACATAACTACTGCTATTTCTGGGTTCACTACTGGCGGAGCCAAGCGTTCACGGTTAGAAATAAGTGTATACTTCTCGATGAGATGGACTTTCTCTTCCTTTGGAAGGTCATCTGGACACAATATTTTTATTATCGGATACGGGCTAGACTCTGGCAGTGTTTCTCAAACTGGGGGGCGCAAGGCGTTGTTAAGGGGGGGCGCGAGATCCCTGATGTGTTTGAGGCAAATATTTACCTTTAAAATATTTATATTATGTATTTTTTTATGTACAATTGTATTTGACAAATTCTTACACCATTAAGAAGATATCTCTACAACAATTCGCCTTTATTTATTTATTTATTTATTGTCCCTCTAGTTCTAGACCCTCAACAGGCTTACGCCCAATTGCAGAGATGCCCCTGCAGAACGTCTTAAGTTGTTCTATACTACTCCCGTATTTACCTTATGAATTAGGAAAACTGCAGGAAAACCTAATTCAGAGTAGCTGGCAGAATGGTCGAAACTGATCTAAGGATATTCCCAACTCTGTCACAGATGAAAAATGCACCTCAACTCAGTTTCGAACACCCGACCTCCGGTTTTGTAGCCCAGCGCTGTTGCTAATGTGGTATAAAAGAAGCTATCTCGAATGAACTAAGAACGACCTCAAAAGCCATGTTGTTATGGATGCGAAATGCGACTTGGTTGGAAAACATAAGATTTTACAGGCCATAACAACTTTTTTAGTACCGTCAGAAAGTTAAGAAAAATTTACAAAGCTTTTTTATTAAAATTATTTGTTGATATCTTTCAAAATAAATGGACGCCATCTTATTCTCGAAAATGACATTTTTCCTCACCCTGTAATTTTTTTTAATAAATACGTTTGTAGTTAGTTGTAGATTTTTATTTCTTAATCAGGATATTGAGGGGGGGCGGGGCGTGATTAATTTTAGTTTTATGAAAGGGGGCGTCATAAAAGTAAGTTTGAGAACCACTGGGCCAGAGCGTGGACGCCGCCGGCGATGTCGCTGTAAATAAGGTGACGCCATACCGGTCGATCAAGCTCCAAAAGCTACGGCTATCTCCGCGAGATTGTGGCACCATTCTCTGCACAACACGGCCGTCACGAAGACAATTACGCCCAGTACTCACAGTTAATTCGCCGGCAGTCCGTCCATAATCAGTGTTGTTTTTACTATTCCAGAGTGGGGAAAACACCTTCTCTAAATTGTGTCATCAGCTCTCCAACTACTATTGGCCGGGGGTGGTTACGTGACCTAACAGCTGTGATACATTTTAAGTGGATATACCTAATTACATACTGGCAAATCACAAAAAACATGTACCTATTTCTCTTCCTGAATATGCAGCTTCACCCAATAATTCATTTAACGTTGACACATCGCCAAATCCCAAATTTACTCCTTGTCCTGCTAATGGGTGCACGCGGTGGGCCGCATCTCTAAAAAATACATTTTACAATTTTACTTCCTTTATCTCATCATAGGTAACTGTGTATAATTTTTAGTTGACCGAATTGTAAAACCTATAACATCTTAAGGGTACAATAATTATGAAAGTGAAACTGTAATTTCATAACAAACATACCCAACAAGAGCAACACCGTGACCCACATAATGTGTCGCATGTCCAAATCCGAGAGGAAATGAAGCAATGCTTCCTTCCTCAACCTCAACAATTTTAGGAGGAAGTTGCTGCCGATTGGATGATGGCAAATGAAACCATTCCAAAAATTTGTTTAAAGTCTTTGTAGATTCTTGAATTATAGAATTGCTGGGATAAACTTTCCACTAATAAACATCACCTGAATTAAAAGATAACCTAAATTTGATTAACTTACCAATGCTTCATTAACTTCATTTACGAACTGTTCCTCACTTAATTTTGAATTGTAGTCAGCCACGTCTGGTGCTGTACACCATACCAGCGAACCGTAGCACTCAGATAACTTAAAAACAAAACTTAATTTTGCCTAAGTGGGGAAAGAGTGCTTCTTACTGGTAAAAGTGCAATAGGTCCAGTTGGTAAAAATCGTTGCCATGCTGTTACGTTCTTTACAGGCTAAAACAACATTAAATGTAAACTTAAGATTTATATGTACATAATAGGTATATCAATAAAGAGCATTAGAAATACTTTTTGAAATTCAAGTCAATAGAGCCATAGGTACAGGGTGCTAAAGAAAAGCAGTGAAACGTCAAGAATTTTGAAAAATATTGACTAACTTGAAAACCTTTGATGCTGGGTATAAAGAAACGTGGTATCAAACGTCGTAGATTTTCATGTAGATTTCGAAAATGCAATAAAATAAAAACGTTGCTATCCACATCCGGTAAAACAGGAAGTGAAATGATCATGATAATATTTTCCTTCGATAGATCATGAAAAATTATCGTGGCATGCAAATTTTCAAATTTAAATTATCAATGAGAGTCTGAATACTTTTAGGTAACGGTTTGCGTGAAACAGCCTAATAGCTATAGTAGAGTATATAACGTACTTTTTGGTATTATGTAATTTATGTAACTTCAGCTTTTATTTAAATCTGGCAGTTTCTCTAGAAAGGTTTACAAAAATAACGGTAATTTTTCATAACGAGTATAAATTGTGTATAACTCTTTGCACTTTTTTAACACAAAATAGGTAGTATTACGAGGTACTACTAGAGGCAAACTTACACAAAGCTTGATAAAAATTAGTACGTGGTAACATCTATTGCAATAAACAATTGGTGTGAGGGGTAGTAGGCTACCTTTAGACACAAAGATTTAAAGACCACTTGAAATACATTCAAACTATAGGCTATTTGAAACATGGAAGATCTTCTCCGCAAAATTGTTCATAACCGCAAAACTGTGCCTAGACGTACCTTCTTCCTCTTGATTGTTGACATACTCAGGTATGTCTCGTCGAGACGTTGCATTTTTCCCTTATCATACACATTTTACTTTCTAAAACAGTATTTGAGGAAATAATTTACAGGAGGGAAAACCCTTAAGACAAAAAATTTGAAGGCGGTCTGGCACATCTTCAAAGTATAAGCTATCTATTGCAAGAGATCAAAACTCTAAAAAATTCCTCGAAAACACAGATTTTAATCAGCGACTCTCTTGCACTATAGTAGGTATCCAATCTGCTATGCCATGATGGCCAGTATTTTTTTAATACTTTATTAGTTTGGTTGATCGCAAAATATTTACACAAGTCAAATAACAATGGAAACTAAATAAACAATTTATAAAAATTTAATTTGAAAATATTCATCAACGGAATATGTACAAAGGATCATACTTATCAGAGTTTCTTTAATACGTTTTTTAAATAAGTTTGTCTTCAGATTCTGTATATGCTTTTGCCCTTGCAGCCCAATAATGAAGTCCATATTTTGAAGTGCATAGCCTCAAAAAGGCACTACACAAGTTCTCACTGTTCCTGATATTGTATGCATGAAAGTCCTTATGGGTATTCAAACACTGTAATAGTCATCGCATTGCTACAGTATTGTGTAAACTGCAGGGGGTCTCGTTTCTCTAGGTTGAAATAATGCCGACGATGAGAGCGAGCCACCCTGTAGGTGAAAATTTAATACTTCTCCAATAATACCCAAACACAGAATTTCCGACCTGGCTGAGTAATAGCGGGGCTAGATCAAGCCTTATATTTTTAAAGATACGAATTTTTTTTGCAAAAAATGTTAATTTCGAAATTTTAATAGCTTGAAATTTAATATTTAAAGAACGAAAAAATCAATAAGCCAGATCATTTAGTAGGGCCTTACACTTTCCCAGGCGCCTTCAAAGTTTGAAAGAAAGTATACTGGTCATCATAAATACATGAACACCCAGTGTACTTTGATCACATCCATCCCCTTAAAAACTGCAATAAATTGCATATTACCCTATTATTTTTTTCGCCTTTTTGGATATTTTTCGATGCCAGCGTTACTGGTTCCTGCAAACGATAAAGTCGATTTTTCTCTACCCTTAATGTTGTGTAAATCAGGAAGTGCCCATTTTAGTTCAAGTCAATGACCACAATCAGTACAGTGCAGTTCAATCCTTCACTATATAAGTTAATTATGTGTAACCAATAATAAAACAGAAATGCAATTATTCAAAGTACGATAGCTACATACGTTTAATTTCACAAATCATTTACTTTACTACACCTAACCTACCAAATCACCCAAGATTTAATCGTTCGAATATTATTTATAGTTACTTACTTCTGAAAATTTTAAAGTTGCAACCGTTGCCTTCTGGTCGTACTTCCAGGACACAAAAGTAACTCCCATAGATTGTCGCACTTGAGAATTGAATCCATCGCATCCTAACTGAGGAAAAATAAAGAATTAATACAGGAAACGACTACATATACATTTTAGCTTAAAATAAAAGGTGCATCTGGGAGTTTTTACTAAGAGAAATGACGTAGCTATAAATTAAACAATTGTGTATATTTTTCAATCGACTTATAAATAGAATCCTGTTTAAGTAAAGTAGTAGGTAATCCCTACAAAATGAAATCAACGTGAAACCACAATGAAAACGGTTTCCAATCATTACAGATGAGTGCGCTGGCAGTGAAGTAAAAGCGGGTATGTTTTATCAACTGAGTACATATTACGTTTGCACAATTCAAGGGGTTATACATATTTTCAAAAACTCAACATTTAATTAATTTCACTCAGTCGTAAACGTCCTATAATAGTGAATATTCATTCCACTTGGACCTCTTCCAAGTTACCAAAAATTCATAATAAAAGCAATTGTTTGCACTGCAGTTTATACTCTAATAACATACAAAGTGGACGTTACGCTCAGTAAAAGTATATTTACCTTCATGTAAACTACGAAAATAAAGTTCAATTGCAGATTTTGTAAATACATCAGATTTTCTGGAAAAATGTGGGCGATTTTTTTTTATAGGCCGACGTTTATGGGAACATAAAACAAATGCTTAATTCTAAATTATTCTTACTAAGTGGTATGCGTTCTAGTTTTGTGGCTAATTTTTGGTAGTGTGGCAATAGGTAAGATTTAATACATAAATATAGTCTATTTTTAATCTAGACATTTACACTGTCTTTATCTAATAATGCTTGATTGAATATTCTACAGATTTAAAAAGCTATTTTAAATGTTAAGCCTAATTTTAGAATAAAATTTTAGTGATAAATTTAAGGAAAAATTTACCACTAACTGTCCATATCCGTTTGGATGAGTAGGTAAATGACGAATACGTTCATTTGGCGTCAAAATAATCACATATAGTAGAATCATAGGAAAACCAACAAAATGATAGGCGCTAACACGATTTGGTTAATTTTAGTGATAAAGTATTGAATACTAAAAGTGGTAGGTGGATACACTACAGTTAAATTCACAGTACGGTGTGACATACTTTTCGTATGTGTCTATTACTTAGGTATTATCTAGACTAAAATCCATAAATTCAAACTAAGTTTTATTTAATTAATCATAAATACAATCATCATAAAAGATAAAAATTGCATTTTTTTAACGATACCAAATGTACCCTAGAATTTGCAGCTATAAAAACATTTCATGGTACCTTAAGTGGGGTGCTCCCCTTCTTCAAAAATCTAAAGGATATGATGGTTCAGTTGATAATCATTTGAGTTCTTAATTTCCAAGTAGAAAAAAAACGAATACATTTTTTTAATGACTATGTATACAGGGTGTTCATTTTATGTGATCCACTATCGCTATCTCGAGAACTATAAGAGATAAGAGATCGGTTAAATTAGCAAACAATTTCTATTTTACAAAACTATTTTAATGAGCACGAAAAACATTTTTTCAACCAGTGGATAGCAACTTTGTTATTTTAAATGGAACTATGTATATTTTTTATTTCCTTATTGAATAGCAAATTTTATTCTGAATTCAGTGATATAATATTTGCATATCCTTAGATAACAATTTATATGAGAAATTTTAGATTTATTTCATTATACCTAAAATAAGTGACAAGAATGAAGTTTAATAATTATGTTATATGGATTCAGATTTTAGAGCGCTGTGACGAAAACAATAGCACTATATGTTGTTTACAACTGTCAGTTGCAATTATTGACTAACTATTGTTGTGAGAATAATTGAATACTGATAACTGAATAAGCTCAATTTAATAGAAAATGCATAATTTTACGAAGTGCACATTTTAGCAGGAAAAAATACCTTCGTCGCGATTAGAATGTATCAGGAGAAATATTCTGAAAGAGAGGTATATCACATAGATATTTTTGAAGATTAGTCAGATTGCGTGCTAATACAACTGCATTTATTGGAAAATCGAGAACAACAATAATTAATGTAATTTTGAAGCACATTCAAGGGCAAGAGTACATAAAATTTTAAATAGGAATAAATACAGAGCGTTTAAACTTAAAAAAGTCCAACATTTACATCTTGGAGACCATGAACAACGCCTTATTAGTTGTTAAGCGAAGGAAGACTTTTGAGAATTTATTATCTCAACAGTTGAATCATATTTTTCAAACAACGGCACTTTTAATGAAAAAAAATCATAGTACCGAGAATCCTATTGCGTGAGAGAGGATTTCAAAGAAAATTTAGTGTAAACGTGGGTTATTTTGAAAGTACTTGAACAGTATTTATTTATGTAACAGATTTTACCCTAAACTTTGACAAGTTAAGACTTTGTTAAGAAACTAGGTAATTTTTTTTAAATTTTTCTTTGTAATTGTAGAGCGTTGTGTGCGGGTACGCCATCCTGTTGAAACCAACAGAGTTTCCAATTTCTGTTTTTTTGTGCCGTACATCGTTATATTTGTAATAAACTAATAAATAATGCTACTCAATACAGTATGCACTTTTTTACAGCCCATATAAAAAATAAACTTGATGATGATTTTATCGAAACGAAACGTATTAAAAATCTCACAACGGTGTCTTGTATAGCTCCAAAAATGGCAATGACAAAATGTTTTTTTTTCATTTTTTTGTATCTGTTCAAATAAGATCAGAAAAAAATAAAAATTAAATCGGCAAATTCTGGTTTTTGTGGTATATCTTCGGAAGTAATCGGAATTTTCTGGTTTTGTTTAAAGCCAGATAATAACCCTTTAATGGCGCATGTTTTCTCTAATTTCGTCGTATCTCCTGTGCCCTTTGGTTTCGGAGATCCACATGATACGACATCTTTATCTTGGACACACTATATACGCTATTTTTGTAGTCGGGTGTAAGTCTTAAATTTGAAAGGAGAAATTTGTTTGATTGTAGATTGTTATGTCAAATTGTGACCATATAACAATAAATGTCAGGTTAATTTAAAGATTCTCCTTCTAAAACTACGGCGTAGAAATGATCATTTAAAATTCTGCGGAACAAGCTATGAGATGTACTGCCATATTTTGTTCCTCGTCCCGTAAGTGACACTTGAATCCCTTAAATAAAAAACAAAACAGGTTGATTTAGTCTACGGAATTACAAAAAGGATTGTGGTTTAGTGACCGTTTGCCATTGCTCATAGAAATATACAGGGTATTTACGTAGTTAGAGTGTCATAGAACGTTTCATATGGTTTTTATATTTTCACAATTCGCAGAAGATGACTTCAAAATTATAGTAAGATTTTTGTTATCAGCTTGTGCGATGGGTCGGGTTTTTTTTTGTTTTATGTGGGGCCCCTGTTGAATTTGTTTATAACGGTATTTTACCAAGTTCTAACCATTTTCGCTTGGTACAAAGAACCAAACTTACTGATGAATCATAAATTTTCAAAAGTGTGTTTAATAACAGATCCTTTTTTTTTACAGAATGTCTGTAAATATGAATAATCGTTCCTCGGCGAAAAGTGTGCGAATAGGCAATCACGAACCTGTCTTATTTTACGATGAAGCTATAGACACGGACAGCGATAGTATATCGGGGGAAGAAGAAGTAGGTTCTGGATCAGATAGTGAACAGAGGATTCGTGTACGACCGGCACAGGAAATCTGGGAAACAAGTACTGTGTGGAACGCACTTATGGTATGTATGCCGAAATTACAATTAACCATTCTCCATAGTAATTCTTAGTTATTAGACGATGCAAACATTATCCTAGAGTTAATAAACAATCAGCAATTAGATCAGTTAACTCTCTACAAGAGTGGGAAGAAGACCGGTATACTGATTGCGTCATGGTTAGGACAAGCAGCAGCACTTAAAGTATTAATCGCGCAGGGAGCTACGGTGCATGTCGCAGACTGCGGTGGAAGGTAGGCGACAATTCGAATGAACAAATATAAAAGTCATTTCACTAGGACGCCTTTACACTTGGCGGCTTGTTCTGGTAATTACGAATGTATCAGAATACTTTTGGATGCTGGAGCACCTGTTATCGCGTGGGACTCTGGTCACAAAGCTACCCCAATCCACTGCACTGCTAGTCGAGGCTATCTAGCATGCACAAAGCTTCTTATACGAAGGGGAGCAGATGTGAATGCAGGAATTACAAATAAAAGCCCACTGCATTACGCAGTCCAAAGTCTTGCGGCAGATTGCGTTAAAGAACTTTTGGAGGCAGGTGCGATTCCGAACACTCCCCAGGTAGCCTCAGCACTCAGACTACTGACGCTAACAACAAAATTGCAGGTCTACACTGAAGCTCCGCTGCATGTTGCCGCTGCTTTAGGATCGACGGAAATAATAAAGCTACTCATAAAACATGGAGCGGCAGTAACGGTTCAATGTGGATTAGAAAAAACAACAGCGCTTCACTTAGTAGCCGAAGACGATAACGTGGAATCTGCCCGTCTCTTACTAGACGCAGGAGCGCACATCATGGCGGTTAATAAGAAATTGCAAACTCCCCTTCATTTAGCAACGCTGTCTCAGTCGACCGAAACATTGCAGTTATTACTCAGTCGCGGAGCAAACCCAAACGTAACAGACATCAACGGGAGAACTCCTTTACATGGGGCAATTGCAAAAGCATCACGATGTGAATGCATACGGTTCTTACTGAACGCTGGCGCAAACGTGAACGCGTCTGACGCGTTCGGTTACACTCCACTGCATTTAGCCGCGCTCAACGAATATTCGCAATTTGTAATGATGCTAATAAACCACGGAGGAGACGTCACAGCGAGAACAAACGGAGGAATATCAGTTCTTACCTTCATAACACGACGAACTCCGGACGTAATTCCAAAATATATAACCAAATTTGGTTCGGCCATAAAACTAACCGATCACGAACTCGGAGACGTTGATTGCGAACTGAAATTAGATTTTAGAGTACTCGTGCCATCGCCAAATAAAGGCGAAACAGAATTGCTGCTCAATTTTATTGAAGTCGGCCATCGGGAAGTCCTAAACCATCCACTGTGTGAAACCTTTTTGCATTTAAAATGGAAAAGAATTCGGAAGTTCTTTTTCTTTAGTTTGTTTTACCACACACTTTTCGTTACGCTTTATACAGGGTACATTTTGGGCGTTTTTCTAAAAAACTGCCCTTCGAAGAGAATGGCCGGAGAGAGCAACTGTAAAATTCCAATGTACATAACTGTTGTAGGCTTCATTCTTATCTGGTTTAATTTTTTATTTATGGCTAAAGAGATTTTCCAAATCGCGCACAACTGGTCGGGATATGTCAAGAATTGGGAAAATTGGCTGCAGTGGTTGATTATAATAAGCGTTTTCCTGTGTGTCTTTCCAAATAAGCATACAGATATTAGGCTCAACGTGCATACTTGGCAGCATCACGTGGCGGCGGTGGGAATTTTTCTTACTTGGGTTGAGTTGATGATGATAGTGGGCCGATTTCCTATCTTCGGGCTGTATGTACAAATGTTCACAACAGTATCCATAAACTTTTCGAAATTTCTTTTAACCTACTCCTGCTTGCTCATTGCGTTCGCCTTATCTTTTGGTGTGCTGTTCCCGAATTACAAATCGCTTCAAATGATCGAATGGAGTGCGCTAAAGACAGTCATAATGATGTCTGGTGAGTTGGAATTTGAGGATATGTTCTACGATCCTGACTACAAACTTCTATATCCGATCACTACTCATATAATGTTTTTCGCATTTGTCCTCCTAGTTACTCTCATTTTAAGCAATTTGTTGGTGGGTTTGGCAGTAAATGATATTCAAGGTTTATTCCAGAGTGCCGGATTAGATCGCTTAGTACGCCAAGCCCAGCTTGTTGCACATTTAGAGAGTATGTTATTCTCTCGACTATTTAAATGTGCCCCAAAAAGGCTTCTTAAATGGTTTTACAACCAGGCCCTCCTACTAAGATCACAGCATCACTGCGCTTTATATGTACGACCAAATGATCCCAGAGAAGAACGTATTCCGAAATATTTAATCAAGAATATCTATCAATTGGTTGTAGAGCAAAAGGAGAAATTAAAGATACGATCACGTATTAGCAATCGTAAAAGATGCCACCGGCATCTGTATGATATGCAGTTTCCTCCACCCGTATCAAGATTAAATTCCAATTTAAGCGGGTTGTCGTCAACCGAACAGTTACAGTTGGAGTTGCTTCGAAAGGAATTTCAAGAATGGGGTAAAGTATTTTTGGATAAGATCGAACAACTTAGCAAACCAACAAACACAGAAGAGAGGTAAAACTAACACAATAAATTTTGTACAAGTTAGTGTATTCAATTTGAATGTGTCGCAATATACTTTTTTATGTTTTATTCTCAGTTTTATTTATTCACCTTATGATGCAATATAAAAAACAAGATGTTCAAATGTCCTCTGTAACATTAAAGTCCTTGTGCTTACACTAAAAATTTTAAACTACATTTGGGAATTCAGAGACTAGGAACAACATTTGGTTGTCAATCGTAGCAGACGGCAGGCCTGTGATGGATGCCAAAGTTAATTTTTGATAGTTACACATCTGGAACCCATAAGTTTTCATATGGCGAAAGTCGATACGAAATCTTTTTCCCACTAAAATCGGTGAATAAATAACGATTTTGACTTTTTTGCCAAAAATACCGAGCGACTCAAAAAATTCAGCGTCATAGTTGGCAATGGAAGTTTAACTGTAAACATACTATTCACACCTTATCACCGCCAACTACGACGCTAAATTTTTTGAATCGCTCTTTATGTAGTCTGATGTTTCCCGGGAAATTTAGTGCGCGAGCACACTGATAATAAGTTGGTCACTAAAAATATACACGGATCACTTCTTGGGCATCGAGCAAACAGGTTTGCCCTTTTTCTCAAGAAAAATTGATGCATGAATAACGATTTTGACATCTTTTGGACAAAAATATTTTGCTCGCACTCGTAGATCATGCCTCTGCCACAAGAGCCAGGACATGACACTTCCCCCTGTCAACGGCCGCTCTGGCGAGTCCGACAGAGACAACATCCCAAAAGGAGGCACGCCAAGGAGCAACCACTTTAATGTCCAATCAATGGGACAGCGATGGACAACAATGCACGCGCCGCGCAATCGACCCACATACCTGGAAAGAAAAGATTCAAACAAATACCTTCCCTACCCAGCCTGGGTCACACGCACCTAAACGTCCATAGAGAGCAAATGAGATTTGATCGGTTACGTAGAATCCAGTGGCGTAGTAAAAAAATCTTTGGATCACTGTTTCTGAGATTTGATCCAAAGTTGGTATTTTTTAAATGCAAAACCCTGTATATATTAACGTCAATTGTTTTGAAATCTTTTTCCTGATGCATACATCAATGTATGATGTATTACAAACTATTTTTTTTATTTTAAAAACAACCTGCTTTCCTGCTGGCGGTCTAAAGGCGCGTACAGACATGCAACAAAACATCGTAACGTAACACCGGTGCGTAACAAATTTGGACGCAACTTTGCAACAGCGTAACTGTATAACATCGTAACATTTCGGCGTCCCATCCGTTGTCGGTATTTCATCGTCGCATTAAAGAGCTGTTACGCGTTCATGTTGCACGTGGTATATGCATGTTTGTACCACTTTGCGAACGTTTCCTATTTAAATTGTCAATTCGCTTTAGGGCGTACTGCAGTTGAACATGGAGTGGACGGAGAATGCTGTGCTAAACTTTATTGAAGTGTACAGAAAAAAAGAGATTTTGTGGGATACTAAACACCGCTTTTATTATAATGAGATTTTAAAAAAACGACACATGGGTAGAAATTGCGCAAGAGGTCAAAATTACAATACAAGCTGCAGCAACAACGTCCATTCTAACAAGAAAATTAAGAAACTGATGGGACGGTAATATGTTTCGCGCCAATGTTACAGAGCGGTGTTCTGTTGCACCTCGCAATCCAATCACACCGTAACTTCGTCCTGCAACCAAAAATGTTGCAGAGCGGAGTTACGTTACGATGTTCTGTTGCATGTCTGTACGCGCCTCAAGATGTTCATTTCGAACAGATTAAAATTACCATCAAAATTAAGTAAATATTATGTATTCTCAAGAATTTAACAAAGAAATGCAAACTAATACGAAAATATGTAGACTACTAGGAAGCAAAACGCAAGATAATCAAACAAGCTAGGCAAGATCGAGGCATCAGCTTTTCCTTCATACTAACGTAATTGACGTAGGTTAAGGAAGTAATACTGTGAAATAAATAGCATGTAAACACTTACAATAAACCTTATCAGGTAACACTCTTCAAACTGTCGGTAACGTACCGGGTTGAGTTAATTGAGACAATCCCTGACCGAATTTACTTTGGTAAATTTGCTAGGATGAGCATTAGCATTAAACAACCCTAATTAGATTTGCGCGACCTATGGCATATTTGCATTTCTTTGTTATTCTTAAGATAATTTCCTTAATTTTTGTAATAATTTTAATCTGTTCTAAATGAACAGTTCCACATCTGCAACTCATAACCTTTCATATAAGTACTTAGCGTAAATCTGAAGTCGATACGAGATCTAGGCTATGGCTATAGCAAACTAAAATTTCAAAATTTTTTATTTCCATCGGTCTAAGGTCTACCTATGATTGTAATTGTGGTAAAACTTTAATCAAGCAGGCATAGACAATGAAAAACAAAAACATAAAGTTACATTTAGATTAAAAAAAAACTAAATTTATTTGAAAAACAATATTCTATTCCAACAATCTTAATAAAACAATGGGTTGTATCTACTAAAAAAATATAAACTTTGCAATCAATGTCTAAGGCACTATTATGGCCACTTTCGGCAGCTTATAACTCTGGCACATAAGTGAAAGTCTTGGTGATTATATGCGCATGCGCAGGCTGGCCAGGTTGCGCAATGCCAACTTCCTTATTTATGGAGGCATTTCTTTGAAAATTTACCCATAGATGCTTCTAGTAAAAAAAACCATACCGCACATAGCTATGACCTTTTGCGAAGTATTGATCAATGCAGGGAAAATGCGCTAAACTTGTTCGCCTTAGGGCGAAAACCTTTTTACTTGTTTATTATACACTGTGTACGAGATAAGGCGGGTAACTATAGGCATTCTATAAGAGGTAAGAGATACAAATTTATTTAAATGAGAGAAAAGTTTCGCAATCAAAGTTCTAAGAAAATGGTGTTATGAAATCCCTGAAAAATTGTTGGTTTTTGAAATATGTATATTTAAAAAAAATTGTTTTCACATTCTACAGTTTTACAATTTTAACAATTCGCCGAAAGGTGACTGCCCTCATTTCAATTAATTACAATTTTTGTTACCGGTTACTAAATGATATTATTTTTCATGACTCCCCGAATATAGAAATAAGGTGAGTACATACCTAGCCTGGAAGGTTTTCAGTATCTCTTTCCTTCCGTACAATCAATGAAGACCCTAGAGCTACTCTCGTGGTAGTGAGAGGACAACCCTTGTTTATACACGAATTTTGAGTGTTTTTAATGAATTTAATTAAATTTCACTCTTCCCCATGCGTTTTATTTATGATTGTTTAATCGGTCCTTAGAGCAACACACACACAATGTAGTTCCTACCACTAGACAGATTTTTTACTCGACGATCATGTGGCATGGGTTTCAGTTAGTTTGGGCGGGAGTTTTGATCTTTATTTGCGCGCTCGCTTCTCAACTGCACCCAGGGTTGTTACAGTACCTACTATAGGTATTCTCGAGGGAATTCTGCAAGTCGACATCACACACATTATTTACTATGCCAACAAGGTTTTTAATCAAAGCGAACCATTGTCTTAATAAATAAGACTAAAACATTTCAATTACATGTAAATTCTGTAGGCATGTTAGGTGTATTGCAAGGTGTATTGGGACTGAATCACACAAAACGAAATCAACTATCACTTGCTGAAAACTTCACTGTCAAATTTCCTTGTGTGTGAAATAAACGACTGTATCTATTATCTGTACAAAATTCAACTTTGCAATATTTTATCTGGTTGATGACTAGAATTATACATAGAATTGAGCAGTTCATGCAAAAAAAAGCTCCGGTCAAATACCTTCCCCAGTCCTATAAAATTGCAAAAGTTTCATTGATCAGCTGGCTTTGAACTGCACACACAATTTATTTTTATTGCTTCATTTCAAGCAGGCTTTTACTGATTTACTCAGTAATGCGTTAATCAAATACTTTCTCTCTTATGACCTACAGAGTACACTAATCTTTCATTTTTCTGAGCTCATTATTAGGCTTGCCAGGAGAGAATGCCGGTCACAGAATGTTTGTTGCCAGTCTCCAATCGTATGGTTTAATATGAAACACATAGGATTTGTAGATCTGGATCAGGTATTTTGTGACCGGCATTCTCTCCTGGCAAGCATTATATGTATGGACTAGTTAATTATGACTTATTGCACATCAGAATACACTTCGGTATGAGTATGGTTCTTCATAATAGCTATAAATCACTTACCAACAGATTGCTGGTTAAAATTTCACCATTTGCCAATTCTATAGTGACCATTTGTGAATTGCCTTGGGGAAATGTATATTTTTTAATTTTCACTTCATTCCGTACTTCCACATTTGACACTTGTGATAATTCTTTTGCAACTGCGTCTAATAGAAGACCATTTTCAACAATGTGTGCAACTACTTGCGAAGATGTTTCCTGATTAAAGGTAATCACTGTATCGGAAATGGCATCCCATATCTAAAAACATAAATGTAAAACATTCATGGCTTAATTTATATTTAAAAAGTAGATTAAGTAGGAATTCTCTACCTGCATATTATGAACCGGTGCACTTCGTACAGAAGAAATATGTTTCCAAGCTCCAATATTGTTTAACAAGTTGTACGTATTTTGATTAAGGGCTGAAACACGATTACTGAATTTATCCGTTACTGTCCACTGTGTAGGTTTGCCGCTTTCAAGTAACAATATTCGTTGAGTGCCGAGTTTTGAATTTTTGCCTAAAATCAAATACGCATTATCAAGCACAATAGCGATTTTATAACATACCCAAAGTGCACGCCAAGGTGCTACCGATCATTCCTCCACCAGAGATAACAATATCATAATGTTTTGGTGATGTTGAAGCATTTGAGCAGTACCTTAAGAAATTTGAGTTGGATTTGGCGCAATGCCTTAACTTTAAGCAATTTTGCAAGGAGAATATTCCATACGTGGTCATTTTGCAGATTATTACACATAAATTTCAAATAAAAATCATAACCTCCATAAATAAACCACTTCCTCCCATTTTTAAGATGTGGCTATGAAGTCGCAACTTATGCCTAAACTTGCCTCTAGCGGTTTACAAACTCAATGTACAGGGTGATTTGTGAAAATTACAAAGCCTGGTGGTGTTATTTTATTGAATATTGACGTTTTCTATAGTTATTTACTTCATTTTGTCATACCCAAATAGTTATAAAGCGACATTTTGGAATGAAAATAGTTTCCCTTCCTTGTGAAAGTTTGTTATATCACATCAAAATTACAAACGCCACCATACATACCTGTATAAATATGGTTCAATTATGGATGGCAAAACTTAATAATATTGGTTCAAATTTTTGCTTAGCTATTTCATAAACAGTGAACACAGACCACGGACGGATTGGTGTTTCGAAAATGAGAACACGGCGTTGGCTAGATGCACAGATTAGTTAAACTGTGGCTAGATGGTAACTCATTATGATCGTTGGTGATTGGTTCTCTGCAGTTCTCGGTGGGTTGTCTTTCTGAGAACGGCTTACGCTGGTCAATATAATATGTGGTGCTTGTATTATTTTCCGGATAGTAAGTTTCATAGTGTGTATCATCGATATAGGTTAGAATGGTACCAGAAAGGGCCCTTGTGTTTTGGATTGGATTCTACGTTAAACTGGCAGGCAAACATGCCATCGGTGATTCTATTAGGTACATCCCGTGTTCATCCCTTTCATTTTGACGTTCCCGAGATAAGATGCAAGCTGGGGAGGGACTTTGGCCTTGAAGTGGACTCTTTGTGCAGAGAGGAACAAGAAACCTCTGCCCTTGTGTTTTTGTCTTCTTTACAATTTTTTTAAAATATTTTTCTGTTATACGTTAGGGTACAGTAGCACATACGAGTAAGTCGAGGATGCACTTATCAGGTTTAAGGGCACGGTGTTTTATAATTCGATATTGTTATTGTTGATTTGGATTTGGTAAGATGGAAGCAGAGAATATATAAATACAATTTTCAATAATTTTTTATTCTTACATATCGCAGCAACATACAATTTACAAATTTATAATACGTGCAACGTAAAATATGTAACGACCTTGGATCTACTAATTTACATTTGCTAACCGTTACATATTTTCTTTGACAATATCTTTCGTCCGATACTTTCCTACATAACTATACCAACTAATCAACTTGAAAATATCTGACAAACAGGATATTTAACATTACCCAGAAGTGTTTTTGATCCCATAACCACGAACATTTAGTTGCGTTTGCCTGCTTTGGGCACGTACGTTCAACTACGATTAAAGTTGATATTAACTTATTTCTGATATAATTTAACCAATGGACGGGTAACTAAGCAATAACATTTAAAGCTTTGTACGAACGGTGAACTTTGAATAGGTATAAATTTAGAAACGACGTTCATAACATTCAATAGCTCCCTAGAAAACATGAATTTTGCACTTTGCACTGCTTTCGTTTCATTGTTTCATTATTGATTCAGTTCATTTTTGGGCCGATGAATGCAATTATTATTTGCAACCCTTCGTTCTAAATTTATGTTCTATTTGATTAAAACACTCTACCATACGGTACTCCTCTGTATGGTTGCAACATTAAAGGGTTCTCATGGAGCAACATTTTGCTGCTGCCAAATCGTGAACCACCGCTACTGCTTGAAAACAAACTTTTACTGTAATGCGAAAACGAACTTCCAGATCTTCGTGCTCTCATTAATGCCCCGATTGCCACAATCACAGCGAATAAAAAAATTAAGCCCAGAAGAGCAAAAGTAATTGCCATTTTGTCCGACGACACGCAGAACGTTTTGTCACCTGGTAGTCTTCCAAACGATTTGAAAACATCTAAAAAAGAAATATTAGGTAGGTAACATGACTTATTTTTATGCACCAGTACCACGGTTGACCCATAAAACATACAGGATTGCTAAAAATTTAGCAGTTTAACCACATCATATACCTATCATTTACTCAAATGTACAACTAGAGTGCCCTTTTATGTCTAAGAATATGTTCACCAAATTTGTTTCCGATCAGTTCAGGCCCCAAAAACTTGTTAACTCTTCCTTTTAATGATAAGAATATAATATATGTGTATTTTTTTACTTAAATCGGTGCACCTTCTTAGCCGGAAATGACAGTACAGACAGACAGACAGATTATGTTTGATTCGGATTCGTGGTGCATTAAAACGTGTATTTCCGTCAAAAAAGTGGGGGGTCATTTTTTACCCCAACACAATACCTCCCTTACTAAAAAGCAGTGGGAAATCTATTGTTCTTTCATACAGGCATGCGAAAAGTCGCAGTGTAAGGTAGAAGTTAAGTGGAATTTTACAAGGGAGTTCGTCCGTCTAAATACGTACGTTACACCCGCAATTCACACCGTATAGAGGATTCACGCACTCGACACCCGGCGGTGCCTGGTCAGTAATGTGAGCAACTAACGTTTATATCCACTTTCATCATCAGAAATACCTATACCACCGTTTTGAGAAGTTTGTATCCGCCTCGGAACCATTTTGGATGTAGAGGTACAGATCTACTGTCTTATACCACTTTAGCGAAGCAGATCTCGTATCCAATAAGGGCCAGTCGTTTGAACTACGAGATCTGTATAGCTCTGGTAGCGATGTGCTTCAATAGCGTGCAGCTTGTGGAGTTTCAATATTGGTATCTGTGTTATAGTATATGTTATATTATATAGGTAATCGTGTTTTTATACAACGTGGCAACGATGTCTGTATACAGAGTGGTGACTTGCGTCACGCATCATAGGGATTTCAATGTAAAACTCATAACATGCGATTATTGGCTCCCCAAATTATTTTAGAGCAATAATGTATTAAGGTTTTTTGTAGAAAAAAATTTTTTACGTCAATCAACCGTATTACTTTTCAATTATTTGCATAATAAAGACGGAAAATTGGAAAAATTAAACCCCCATCTTTTTCAATAATCTGTGATGCCATGGAATTTTATAATACAAAAACTACGCCAATATCCGTCATGCCATGGAATGTCTGCTATAAAACAAATCAAATTCTATCAAATAGTTATTATATTAAGTATGGAGAACGGTAAGGGATTTTTTATCCGTTCGCAGACAATTGTTTGGAGGAGGAGCGAAGCGACGACCCAATATTGTCTGAGGACGCGTAACCTTTAACGTTCGACGTGCTTATTAACATTTTTTGCGCGATCGAAAATTAAAAAATTATGCAAACCAAATATAAATATGCACTAAGAACATTAACGAGCAGAATAAATCGAAATGATCGAAGTTGGTATGGTGACATCACTAGGCCAACCAGTTTAAATGTCAAATGTGAACATTAATAATTTCATAAAATGGTGCATGTGATCTGCGATGTAGTTGCTAGCTTTTGCACTTCCTTTATGACTTTTGAGCGTCTTCTATAGGAAAAACAGCAAAATTGTACGTTTAATTTACCAACAATAATTAAAGATTAAATGTAATGTAAGACGTGTGATTTTTAAAAAGGCGTGGTAAGTATTTTTGCTGTTCTGTTTTTAGATCGGTAAGTAATTTTGGCGGTCGTTCGTAATCATAGTAACTGGGTAAATTCTACGTACTGTCATGGAAACACCCCATCGGTAAATAGTCAGAAATGACCGATCGCGCAAAAAAAGTATTATATTATAGAACAGCGAATTCAACATAAGAAAAGACCAAATTACTAAAAACGGTTTCTTAATATAACAATTTACAATAATGTTCGAATAATATCATTAACTGCAAGACCAGTAACCAGTCGATATAAAATCATTTCGAACTGGCTGCTAATTACAACTGGTATATCTTTTTGTTTTAAAAATTCCATGACATGGCAAGGATTATTGGAAAAGATGCGGGTTTATTTTTTACAATTTTCCAGCTTTATATGAAAAAAAAAAATTGCAAACAAATACGGTTGATGACGGTAAAAATTTTTTCTACAAAAAACTTTAATACATTTTTGCTCTAAAATAAATTTTGGGAGCCAATAATTCGCATGTTATGAACTTTACATTGAAATCCCTATCGTGCGTTACGCAAGTCACCACCCTGTATATTGTAAACCTCTGTACCCATTATTTTATGTTTGCTCTTCTGAGATCACACTTCTCTCTTCAGGACATCTTCCCACATCATCTACCCACCAGTTATAGTCTACATCCACATAGCAACGAATCCCGTACGGTTTGGGGGTATTTGCTCCGATCCAGTTTGCCAGCTCCTTATATAAACGAATTTTGATTTTCTGTCCATCCGTCCATCTGGGGTTTCATGATAACTCCGTTCGTTTCTGGGCACTCGCGAATGCGTTTGAATTTTTTTTGGTAACAGATTGGGGGCGCCAATGGAAATGTGCATCGCGTTAAATACGAACCGGGAATCCTCTTTGCGTCGAGCGGTATGTTACTCGACCAACCTTTGCTTGGTTTTCATATAGAATATTTATGAATATTTACAATGGAGATATAGGGAACCTTCAATCACCCTCGAGTAAACTACATTCTAATTTCGACCAAGGTACAATTCCCGTTACATTTAGTTATTCATCCAACTGGCTAGATGGCCACAGTGAAGACCTTTTGGACCTATCATGCAACATAGCAACAGCTGGATCGCATGTGATTATTAAGGATCCTCAGATCCTTTATCTATTTTGTATTGTCGTCCGTCGTCCGTCCGTCGTCCGTGTTGCGCTCTAACTCTTTTTAAAAGTGCCGATTGCTGTGAAATTATGGCTATACGGGTACGTTGGAGCATTAAGAAACGGACGCTATTGATTTTCAGGAAGCTGGTTTAAACAGGAAACAAAAGTTATACGGATTCGAGCTAATCGGAACAGGAAAAAACTGCGAACTCAATATAATAAAAATAACATATTTCATTCCTAGTCATGTATCGAGTCGGACTTTCGCTGATTATTCCCTATGACTCTTAGATGTGTAACAACTTCAATATAACTCTTCTTTGTTGGTCTGCGGTCAAAAGTTAGAGCAAAATTTTTTTTTGTTAAAAACCCCAAATTATTCTTTTACACATGAATTTAGAGTTGTTAAAGCTTTCAAACGCCAATTATTCTTGATGCTGAAGAGTTGCATAACGTGCACGTTGATAACCGCATGTGTGTGATGGTCAAAAATGTTAAATTATGTTTCTGCATGCCACATGGATTTTGATCAAAATATGTCAAAATCGTTAATTATGCCAGACTGAAAAAGACTAGCGCATAATCCAGACGGAATTGAGATGCGCACGGATGATCAACGTAATCGTATTTGCCCGGAAACTGCTATCTCAATGCCCAAGACATGAATTTGATGCATTTTGGGCGGACCACAGTGCGATTTTGATCAAAACATGTCAAAATCGTTATTTATGCCACCAAGAGCGTTGGGAAAAAGAACTAAGCGCATTATCTCAATGCCCAAGACATGAATTTGAGGGAATTTTTGGCGAAAAAACGTGGATTTTGCAGCAAAACATTGTCAAAATTCGTTTTTTATGCACCAAGATTCGTTGGAAAAAAGATCAGAGGCATTATCTTAAATGATCAAACATGATTGATCTATTTTTATGGACCACATGGATTTTGATCAAAAAATGTCAAAATCGTTATTATCGCACCAAGGATCGTTGGCAGAAAAAAAACAAGAGCATTATCTCAAAGCCCAAGACATTGAATTTGATTGCATTTTTGTTAACTATAAAAATGTATTTTGTAAGCATTAAAATAAATTTCGCTTAAAAGTGATTGTTAATACTGAGCGATCCTTCGTATTTCGTAGTATGCGTTTATTTACTCTTACAAGTTACATTTTTATATAGAGTTGTAAAAAGCAATCCCATAAGTATATCAACAGAAAACGAACAAATGCTATTATGTATTACACATAGAAATCTCACGCGCTAAATAATAGCCACCTTTTAAGAAATGAAAAGAGTGCAGAAAGAAACGAAAATGTTTTGTTGCAGAGAACATTTATTTACAACTTGTACAACTTTATATACTCGTTTACACCATTTACGATTGCCGCATATTACCATCACGTTTTACGATTATTATCATTTCTGAACTCCCCCAACTCAATGCTCGGAGCAATAACCTCAACGCGTTTTAAACACCTCAAAGCGATCAAGAATCTCGTCGTCGCGCATCCTGCTGACAATTCACGGGCCAATCGCAGCTCGGATTCGTTCGCAAGTGGAAGATTTGCAATCAATCTAAAGAAAACATGTTCGCCGGTTTAAATTTCGAAAAAATTTTTAATTTACCGTTTCGCAACTTCCCCTGCATAGCTGCAAACCCACACGATAAAATGCAACTATCCGCATCTGGAAATTTGAATGCCGCAAATTTGATATAGTTCTTGGTGTCTCAAATCTTATTGGACTTCGGCGGGCCCATTAGAGGTTCGGTAGTAGTAGTTCATTAATGGGCAACCGTTGTTGTTCAAGATTTTTGGAGGAATCGCCAAAGACCATGTGGCGACGCAGTCGATTATTTTCCATCCAATTCCAACTAAAAGTAAAGTTATAAAGACACATTTAAAATGCTCTGACGATTCTAATTTTAGCAGTCCTGTGTGCATAATGAACCGAATTGCAAAACTCATAATTTTCAAAAAGAAATGTAAAATAAGTTTATTTCTGCATCTCTTCAGTTCCAAGTAAATTAAAAATTGTATTCTATCCTTGACCTCATAAATTTTAGGTCTACAATGTTTACAAAACATTGTATTCTGTTCTGTCTTAAATTTTTTTCGTGGCTTCGCGTTCCCCATTTGTAATAGGAATGACAGATGTCATTGAAATGCACCAATTGAAACGTGGATCACTTTAATGCTAAGGGATAGATAAATGAAACAAATCATTGTGCATTCAATCATGTCTGTCATTCATATTAATAATGGGACGCGGAGCACGATATACCAGTGAAGCTGCAGAACAAATAACAATATTGTTTCCACTGGAAACGACGGGAGACTAGCTTGCCTACTTTGAAGATCTAAATTGAAAATACCTAAATTTTCAGTTTCAGTTTTCCATCGTGATTTTTAGGAAAAAACTGAACAATTGAACAGTTTTGAAGTTAGAAAAATCATAAAGTACGTACCGGGTAAGGTTGACTTAATAATAAGCAGCGCCGGTTCACCAACTTGCCAATTTATACCAGGGTGATCATTGTTCCTCCTTTCAGGAATAATTTCCATCACGCTTTGTTGCAGATAAAGCTTCGATCTAGATCATTTTCGTTTTCAATGAAGTTGTGCTTTCTTTTACTTTTCTCCGCAAGTTCTCAACGTCCTGTTCTAAAAAATGTCATTTTATTGTTAATAAATGCACCCTTATTGTATGATAGATACATAACAATAAATAATTCGTAAATGTTAAATGCGTAAATAGTGTGGTTTGAACAAGGCCGGAGAGACAAGAATGTTCAAATTGCTATGGAGGGACGATACTGAAATACATGGAGGAGCAGATGAAGAACAATATTCTTTGTGATGACTTAATTGGGATAATCAGTGGTTAACAGAACAGGAAACAAACAAAGCCCCAGCTAGCCAGTAATTGCGATTGCGTTACTGAATCACTCCGCGTAATTTGGGCTAATAAGGAAAAATGGCATTTCCGGAATACGATTCTTGAGTCATATATTTATTGTTGTATAAAATTGCAATTGACTTATTATGATTGCCCGTACGGCGGAGGGAGAATCTCTCTTTTTTTT